>NW_026068004.1:1674706-1698458 GCF_014885135.2 Alexandromys fortis
AGAGAGAGAGAGAGAGAGAGAGAGAGAGAGAGAGAGAGAGGAAAGAGAGAGAAACTGACTGACTTGTGGATGGTGGTGTGGCATCTATGAACCTATTTTCTCATCTTGAGTCCAACCCAAGCACTTGGGCCTGAGGTGGCAGGGACAGGGACCTCAGCAGCCACAGACATAACCTGATATAGACGAGAAACATTTCCTCAGGCGGTCGTCACTGTACCCCAAGTCACAGTCGCTCAGAGATGAGCAGAGTCCTCTGCTGGTGATGCTCAGGACCCGGACTCCCTTGGTCCAGTGATCTAACACCCGGTCCCATCTTCATCCTGCACTTTCTGGGGACTAGAACGTGGAGTTCATGACCCACCAGCTCATGGCTGCCTCCGCAAGGACATTGCTAGGGCTTATCCTCCCAGCCCGGCAAGCTTGATCATCCAAGGGCAGGACAGCCACTACCCTGATGCCCACTGATGCCCATGACCCTGATCCCAGACTAAGCAGGGCCAGAGGTCAGAACAATCACAAAGTCCTGGGTCCAGTTCACATCAGGCTCAATCCAGGGCTGGTGTTGTGTTCACCAGGCCAGCCGATGGCTTCAAAGAAAGGGAGGGGCTTGAGGGAGCCAGACTAGTGCTTGTCCATGGGAAGAGTGGAGCCTATGGGGGGGGGGGGTCCCCTGAGCCACTAAGGACTGCAGGTGCCTCCACAGTACAGTCAACCCAGGAGAGCAAAGCCTCCAGCACCAGCTCAGACTTTGCAGGTGGTCCCGACAGTGACCCTGTCCTTTCTAACTGCAGAAGCACTCTAGTAAGCTGGCATGGTGAAGTCTGTGAACACTTAGAAGGGAGAGGCAGGAAGCAGAGGGGTCCAAGGTTATCCTCTGTCATACACTGAGCTGGCAGCCAGCGGGGGCTACATGAAAGCCTGTTTTTCAAAACAAAAAACCAAATAGCCGTGGCTCCTGGTAGGCTGCCTGCACTGCAGAGGACGGCCCCACACCCATGGGTGGGTGGGCAGCAGCAACAGGGCCTGGGTTATCCATAGCAACAGAAAGAGGAGACCATGAGGTTGGGGAACAGACAGGGAGGCACTCGAGAAATTAGAACTAGATAGTGGCTGGGTAAAGGTGCACACCTTTAATCCAGCACTTGGTAGACAGAGGCAGGTGGATCTCTGTGACTTAGAGGCTAGCCTGCTCGACAAAGCGAGTTCCATGATAGAGCTGTTATAGAGAGAAACCCTGTCTTGAAAAAACAAAAAGTAGGTCGTGGTGGGAGGATATGATCAAAACAAATTGTAATCATGTATGAACTTTTCAAAGAATAAATTACAAAGGGTTGGAGAGACGGCTCAGTGGTTAAGAGCACTGGCTGCTCATCTAGAGGACTTGGGTTCAATTCCCAGCACCCACATGGCAGGCAGCTCGCAACTGTGCAGATGGATCTGGTTCCAGGGGGTCCATCGCACCAGGCATGTATGGGATGCACGTATCTGTGAATGCAGGCCAAATGCCCATACCCATAACATAAAATAATTTTCAAAAACAAAACAAGAATGATAGAAAGTCCTGAGAAGCCAATCAATAACTCTAACAGTATAACAACTAACAATCGTTCTGCACAGTAATGGCCCCCACGCAGCAGCTCGGGTGGGTTTACCTCCCAGCAGCAGTCAGTCAGGATCCCTTCTGGTGCCATGACAGGGCTCAGAACCATTCCCTTTGGTGCCCTGTGAGATTCCTACACCAAAGCCCGACAATGCTCATGTTATCCATCACTAAACACAGCTCCATTGTTCAGTTGACATGTCACAAGCACTGATGCACACATGTACATGCATGTATATTTACAGACACTAATGTGACTCAGTGTTCTCAGAATCCTAGGTTCTACCCCAACCCTGGAAGAAGGTAAAAGAGCCCAAAGGGCTGAGCCACAGCTCAGGAGTGCAGCCTTGTCTGGTAAGCATGAAGCCTTAGGTATAATCCCAACACAAACTGTAACGAAACAGAACACACTCATACGTGCATGCACACTCAGGTCTGTGTGCTCCATTTGCACTCTACCAGGCTCTTCGTCACACACTGAGTCAAGGCCACTGTGGTGGACAGTCCACTCAAAGGTCAGCCCTTCAGGCAGCTGGACTCCACACTCCACATCTGGACCGGATTCCAGATGTCCACCTGCCACTTGAAAGGAAAGCTCATCAATGCAACCTTTGACCTATGACTTCACCTGCTACTAACTAAAGTGCGAGGCCTGAGACTCCATCGCAGGACAGTGGCTGAGGGCTAGGGGACAAGGGGACAAGGGGCGTGGGCTGCAGGCGTGGCCCTGGAAGAGACTCAGGTGAGGTCAGGCAGGAGGAATGGGGTCCAGAGTGAGGCTGGTGGGAAGCAGGTGGTGTGAGAAGGCAGAGCCTCAGGCAGAGGGAAAGACAGCCAGGGCCCCGGGGCCACACATGGGTACGGCAGAGCAGCTGGGAGCTGGAAGGACCCACAGTGTCAGGCCCTGTGAATGACAGAAAGGGCAGGCTTGGGCCCAGGACAGGGCCTGTGTCCCTGCTTCTTACTGTGGAGTCCCTGAGGCCTGGTTTCTGCGGAACACAGAGGCCATCAGTGTTCCAGACTCAGCCACCTTTGCTTTTCTCTTATGTAACTGGTTTTCTAGGCTCTGCTGGACACAGAGCAGTCCTTGGGTGAATTCCTCAAAGATAGCTTGGATGGGTGCTGGGGACCTCTGGGGGCTCCCAAGGCAAGGTTAGCTGTACTGGGAGCCCATGGATGCAGCTAAGCCAAGGTTCCCATTTTAGAGGCACACAAACTAAGACCCAGAGAGGGCATCAACTCTTCAAGGCCTGGAGCAAGCAGCTGCAGAGCCAAGCAACTCCTACCCCGCCCAGCACAAGGCAGAGACCGAGTGAGGCAGGGCAGAAGCCCACAGGAACTGCGGCTGCTCTTTTTAGAGTTCTGTATTTGATGCGCACAGAGAAGGTGTTCCTCGCCCGAATCGGAGAGCACCTTCCCTATCAGCTCTGCTCCTCGATCCCCATCATCAGACAGAACTCTATCTGGCCAAAGGCCACCAGGCTTCCCAGCTCTGGACAGAAAGGAATGGGGGGGGGGATGCTTTCTCAGAGCACACACACACACACACACACACACACACACCTATGTAACTTTTTTCACTTTCACTGTGAGATTACAGATTCAGAATAACAGACCCCAAGATGCCATATTGGAGTTAGGAAGGGAGGCCAGAGGACTTCCCAGACAGAATGTCAGTGTGGTAGGGGCAACAGGAGACACTGCAGTTCACTAGGTAAGAATTCATCCATGTGCTAAGCGTGGGCCTCTTTGGAGACATGCAGAACACTGTTTATGCACAGTGGGTTTTGCAGGCGGAGAAACAGCACCAACCAGCTTCCCTCTGTCTCATCCCACAGGCCACAGGCTACAGGCCTGCCTCCCTTCTAGGGACACATAAGCAGCTCCCAGGAGGAAGGAGGTTGAAGGCCATATTCGGGGTAACAAAATTAGGAGTAGAAACAAGGGCCCAGGAAGAGAAGCCAGAGCTCCTCCTGCTCGCAGACCCCTAGTTCTGCATTTCGTGGCACCAGGTGAACTCTGGATTCCTTCCCGCCCTTTGCTTTCTCTACGGTTCGTGATTCAGTTATGAGGAGCAGCGCTGGTCTCAAGACCTGTCGGGGATGCTCTGGAGCCTTGTATGCGAAGGTCACAGGAACTGGGAGAGGTGGACCAGTCTCCTCGATGGTTTTGGCGAAGGGCTTTAGTTAGGCACCAGACACACAGGCTCGGCTTAGGATTTTTAATTAAAATCACTCGGCTCTTGAGAAGATACCATCCGGCAGCAGGAAGACTGAGGAGCCAGTGGCACACAGGTCACATGTCCCCGTGGACGCTAACTCCTTAGCAAACCAGCCCTGGAAGGAGGGGTCAGGGCTCCTCAAGCATCAGGTTTGATCTGCTGCATGGGCTTGAGGTTGGGGCACACCTTAAAGAAGCAGGCTGTGGTGGCCTTGAGGTCATCCATCGACGTGACCTCCCACAGCTCCACCAGCGTCAGCCCCTTCTTTGGGTCCACCTTAAACACGGCCTTCTCGGTGATGATGAGGTCCACGCAGCGTTTGCCCGTCAGCGGCATGGTGCATTTGTCCAAGATCTTGGGTTCCTTTTTCTTGGTGCAGTGTTCCATGGTGACCACCACTTTGGTGTTACCCGACACCAAGTCCATGGCTCCGCCCATGCCCTTCACTTTCTTGCCTGGCACCATCCAGTTGGCCAGGTCACCGTATTTGGAAACCTGCATGGCACCGAGCATGGTCAGCTGGATGTGCCCTCCGCGGATCATGGCAAAAGAGTCATCGCTGGCGAAGAAACTGCCCTCGGGGATCACGGTCACAGTCTGCTTGCCCGCGTTGATGATGTCGGCATCCACCTTATTTTTCAAGGGGAACGGGCCCAAGCCCAGGATCCCGTTTTCACTATGAAGGTAGACTTTCATCTTGGGGTTAATGAAGTTGCTGGCCAAGACAGGGATCCCGATGCCCAGATTGGCATACATGCCATCCTCGAACTCGAGAGCCGCACGCTTGATAATGCGCGTCCTGATGGAGTCCTGTTGCTTGCTCGCGGCTGCGGGCTGGCTGTCGCACGTGGTCAAGCGCTCGATGCGCTTCTCGTACTTAGCTCCCTTGATCACACGGTCTACGTAGATGTTGGGGATGTGGATGTCCTCTGGGCGGAAAGTGCCCACGTCCACGATCTCCTCCACCTCCACCACAGAGATGTCCGCGGCCTTGCACATGGGAACATTGAAGTTACGCGCGCTGCCCCGGAAGATCACGTTGCCCGAACGGTCGGCTTTCCAGCCCTTGACCAGGGCGAAGTCGGCGAGGATGGCGTGCTCCAGCAGGTAGTGGCGGCCATTGAACTCGCGCACCTCCCGCGGCTGGCTCAGGGTGACCAGGTGGCCATCTGGCGCGTACCGGATCGGGGCGCCCCCTTCCTGCACCAGCGTGCCGTAGCCCGTAGGCGTGTAGAAAGCGGGCAAGCCCGCGCCTCCTGCGCGGATGCGCTCGGCCAGGGTGCCCTGCGGCGTCATCTCCAGATCCAGCTCGCCCGCCAGGTACAACTTCTCGCACAGCGCGTTCTCCCCCAGGTACGAACACACCACGCGCCTGACCTGCTTGGAGACCAGCAAGATGCCCAGGCCGAAATCCGCCAAGCCCACGTTGGTGC
Source organism: Alexandromys fortis (assembly GCF_014885135.2). NCBI lineage: Eukaryota > Metazoa > Chordata > Mammalia > Rodentia > Cricetidae > Alexandromys > Alexandromys fortis. The sequence continues at coordinate 1,679,961 of NW_026068004.1, forward strand.
TGACGATCTTCAGGTCCTTCACGCCCTTGGTCTTCAGCGCGCCGATGAGGTTCTCGGGGATGCCACAGAGCCCGAAGCCTCCGAGCATGACGGTGGCCCCTCCTTGACGCCCTCCACCGCCTTCACAGGGTCCGTGTAGAAGTGGACCCGTCCGTAGCGGTCGCTAGCAAAGCGGAGGACAAGGCGGTGGGGCAGCGCGGGCGGTTGGCGGCAGATGGAGACCCCGCGCGGGAGTGCCCACGCCAAAAGCCTCAGCGCCGCCATCGCCCACAGGCCACGAGGCTCCCAAGACCCGGACAGAGCGGAAAAGGCCTGTGAGCTGCCCCATGCCACCACCGTGCTGCGTCACAGAGCTGGGAGGACACTCACTGGGATCGGCATGGGTCACACTCTGCCTGAGCACACCCTTGGCCATCCCTGTCGCCTGACCTGTCTCACAACATCTTGGACAGACACTCGAAGTAATGCTGTTGACAGCTGACTGCCAGTGCTGAGTCCAGTCCGCCCCCCCCCCCCACGTAGTACCCTGGAAAGCTCACCTGGGGGCGGGGTTAGGATTCCTCAAGGGGCTGAATTAGCTGGGTCTTTTAAAGCCACAATCACATCTGTCCCCCGCTGCTGTTAAACAACTGCTCGAAACTTTCCAAGTACCTTGCCAGCCTTCCCTAACTCAGAGTGACCCCTGCCACCGCTCTGCCCCTCTCCTTCCAAGCTATCCCTCCAGCCTTTTGCTGGACCCCAGACAGGCCAGCCTCCTGCCCTGCTGTCCTTTCTGCCTCACTGCCCCACATAAAGGGCATGAAAACCCCGAGAGTGAAGCAGCGGCTGTAAACCTGTGTAGACGGGGAAACTGAGGCTCGGGTACTGAGCTACAACACTGCAGGTCCCCCACCCCTCCTTCCTAGTACAGAACCTCTCAGAGTGGAGGTCTGCTGCCCATGAAGAAGTACCCCCCCATTGGATGCCGGAGCTGGCTCTTGGGAGGTCAGTTGCTATTAGGAATGTCAGGAAAGCAGCCCTCCCTGGCTGGGGCCTCCCCATGTCCAGGACCTCACCACTACCCACTGAGTCCTCAAGAAAGGCCAAGTGTGGCCCAGTGAGAGGGCTCCGTGTATTAGGCTGGCAGCCTGGGGTGGAACCACCTCCCAGGACCCCCAGGGCAGCTCCCTGCTAAGCCTGGGAGCCTCACCATCCTCGGTTTCCACATAGAGGCGGAGTCCCAGGTCCTTCTTGTGGTTCAGCAACCAGCGGTCACTGGCTGCCGTGATGTCCAGCACCAGCCAGCCCTCGTCCCCAGATCGGAGCGTCTGAAGATCCAAAAAGAACAAGTCAGACTCCCTGTGGACATGAAAGAACAATTAACCAAGGGCCGAGGTCGCACGCCTGCCTGTATCTTGTGCCTGCCTGGGGGACCACTTTCAGAGCCTCTTCCCTGCTCGGCTCTGGGCTGGCCTCCTCTGGTACCACAATTCACTGATAACCAACCCTGGACATTTTACTGTGTCCATGCGCTGATGGGACACTGGCTCCGCTGTGGCCTATTAGGGCTTTACAGTCATCGTGGCAGCGCAGAAGGTTCCAGGCCAAACCCCTTTCTCGTGTCTGAGGTGCCTCTCCTTTCTGGGAAATGCATCCTCGGTCAGGCCCTGCCAGAGCCTAGACCATGAGACCATGAGTGGGGTGGGTACCTGAGCAGAGGGAAGATACCTGTTGGAGTGCTCCTGGACCACCTCGAACATACTGACATGGAGGGTTGTGTTGAGCGGGTGGGTGCTGGGCTCTTTATATATCCGGAACTCAGCAGCTGTGACAACCTCCCCAGCAGGGATCTGGGTTAGGTCAAAGCGGAATTCCTTCCAGTGCGGCTCCTGGTAGTCCAGGGTACGGTCGCGCTCCACTGGAAGAGAAAGAGGGAGTGGGGTCATTATTGGGAGCCAGGATGGCTTGTGCTCAGAGTAGGGCTCCCTGTGGTTCCTGGGTTGGGGGCCCGCTCCTGCTATACACACAGCTTGTGATCTGCTCTGGGAACACAGGAGGTGGTGTAGTGGGAAACTCAGCAAGTGTTCAGCAGGGTCCTGGTCCCATTGATGAATCACGATGCCTCCTCTTAGAGCTGCTAGGCCAACAGCGAGATATACATTGGTCCCAAGGCAGAAAATTAGCACAGTTCCAGGGGAAAACCTTGTCTACAAGGATGTAACTGGCTGAATTTCAGTGGGACAGAGGACTCCCAGCACCTGCCCTTGAGGAGAAGGTGGGATGGGGGGGGGGGGGAGCTCAGATCTGACAGCTGAGCTGAGCTGTTAGTTCTGTGTTTGAACTTCCTGGGTGTCCTGGGAGTGGGATGTGCAGAGTGCAGGCCACATTACAAGGCCAGCAGCAGAAGGGCCTTAAGAAAGGGACCCAGTGCCAGCAACCAGGGGACAAAGGACCCATGTCCCCTCTAGGGTACAGAAGAAAAGTGGAAGAAGAGAAGTAGAAAGTAATAAAAATCCAAAGTAGGATGAGAAACTCCTGGACAGGCCCTCGACTGCTGGAGAAGTCTGCCCCACTGCGTTTTGAGATCTCAACAGGCTTCTTGGAAGGCCTGAGCTATATAAACAGGCCTCAGAGGATGGGGAGCAGGTGGCGCAGAGGAGAGATGGGGCACACTGGGGAGGGGCTGCTGCCCGCAGACTTATTGTGGAGTGAAGCCATGAGTTAAGCAAAGCACATCTGCAGTAAGCTGGAACTCGGGGCTAGGAACAATTCTGGTCTCTGACCAGTGGGGGCCACATAGTCTGAGACCAAGTACAAGTCCCCACGAATGCAAAGGGAGGATAGGATGGGGGTAACAGCTGAGGTGAGGCCCCAGGGTGGGTACAGCCAACAGGGCAGAGACCAGATCTGAAGAACATATCCCACATTTGCCCAGCAGCACAGAGATGCCCAGGGAAGAATATTCAGGGGAGTTTCCTTTCACATCCTCCCTCCCTCCCTCCCTCCCTCCCTCCCTCCCTCTTTCTTTCTTTCTTTCTTTCTTTCTTTCTTTCTTTCTCTCTCTCTTCCTTCCTTCCTTCCTTCCTTCCTCCTTTCTTCTCTTTCTTTTTCTTCCTTCCTTCCTTTCTTCCTTCCTCCTTTCTTCCTTCCTTCTTTCTTTCTTTCTTTCTTTCTTTCTTTCTTTCTTTCTTTCTTTCGTTTTTCAGGATAGGGTTTCTCCGTGTAACCCTTTCTATACTGGAACTCCCTCTGTAGACCAGGCTGGCCTAGAACTCACAGAGATCCACCTGCCTCTGCCTCCCAAGTGCTAGGATTGAAAAAGTATGCCACCACCTGGCCCCTCCTTTCACTCCCAAATGCCAAAAATCTGTGTTTCCAGTAAGCAGGAGTTGAAGCAGCCCAGCGTATTCCCCAAACCTAACAGATTTTAATTATGTGTTTCCAAGTCATTGACTCTGTGACCCACAGGCTTGCTGACTGCAAGCCAGGTTCTGCAAAGCACCAGGTTGAACTATCAGAGCAAATCTGAGGACAACTTCCTGCCTTTCTGTGAGGACCCAACCCTGCAGTGGCTGACACACAGCAGGGCTGGGGTGGGCTGCGTGACAGGTTTACCTCTATACATGCAGCCCCAGACCAGGATAGGAAGGATAGAGTCCCACAACACCTTAGCGTGTCTTTGAAGTTTTACAATCAGAGCAAGGTTTGTTTGGTGTCTTTCTCTGACAGATGTAGTTCTCTGCTCATTTCTGCACAGCTGCCATAGGTGGCGGGAACATCTAAGTGAACAGACAGTTAAACTCAGCCCTAGTGAGGTTTGGCAAACAAGAGAGGACCAGATGGTGGCACACTCCTCTAATCGCAGCACTCGGGAAGCGGAGGCAGGTGGATCTCTGTGAGTTCAAGTCAGACTCGTCTACAGAGTGAATTACAGGACCGCCTGGGCTACATAGTGAGACCCTGTCTCAAGAAGAAGAGGAGGAGGAGAGATACAATGAGATGATTTAAAAAAAACCTTGTAAATGTGGGAGACGTGGGAGGTGCAGGATTTGATCTCCCACCATTACCCACCAACCAAAAAAAAAAAAAAAAGCCAAAGCCAATTAGGGAATATCGTTTGTTTGTAGTTGGTATTAAAAAATAGAAGGGGTCGTGGGTTCAAGAACTATGGAGGAGAGGGTTGAATGCTTTCCGTAGGGTCAGTACAACCTTTGAGAACCTAACAGGTAAAGTCAGACAGGACCTGCAGTACGGATAGCAATGCTATGCACACAGCATTTTGCGAAGCTGAGCGAATTGACCATTTCTGTGCAAGAATCCCACACATGCTTGGCAAAACCATGGGAAGATATTGCAAAAAGGAATGCCCCAGGCACACAGAAAGCTATATTTGGTTCCACGGGTCCCTGTGCTGGCTGGTTTTACGTCACTTTGATACAAGTTGCAGTTATCTGAGAAGAGGGAACCACAACTGAGACGTGCTGTAGGAAAGCCAGTAGGGTATTGTATTGATCAATGATTGATATGGAAGGAGCCAACCCACTGTGGGTGGTGCCGCCCCTTGGTGGGTAGTCCCGCCCCTTGGCGGGTAGTCCCAAGCTGTGAAAGCAAGCAAGCTGAGCAAGCCAGTGAGCAGCGCTCCTCTGCGATCTCCCCTGCGGTTCCTGGCTCCAGGTTACTCATTACTTGATTTGCTTCGCTGACTTCCCTCAGTGGTGGAGTGTGGCCAGGCTCTGGGTCTGTCCCCTGCCCTTGTGCCAGCGGGTTGTGTCCCCTCTAGATAGTGAGCTCTTTAGGGCAGGAGCTGCACATGGCTGGTGGATGGATGGCAGCCTGTTCAGAGGACAGAGAGAGCGGACTTCTGTTCTTCCCCAGGACACTGGCTCAGTGCCCATCACTCACAGCTCCTGAGGCTGGGGTCTGCCGCTGGTCTGAGTGACAACCATGTCACAGGGAGCTTCCAGCAGAGGTCACTGATGTCTGCACTTGCTGTGAGATTTTCTTCCTTTCCTGGTGGGGCTTTTAAAAGTGGGGACAGGTTTCCAGGCCCTGAGGAGGAGGGGCTGGACATGACTGCCCTATGCGGTTGGTACCAAAGGCTGAGGGGCCCACACCAGACTTACAAGACTCTGGGCTCCTGGGCTCCTGCAGGACCTCAGAGGAGGGTGGGGCCTGGGGTTAGTGACCTGTGCATTCTGCACCTGAGGGAATTTCTCCCACCAGGAGCCTCAGCACTGTGGCAAGGCCCAGGCTCACTCCCGGGTATTTTCAGCTGAGTCTCCGCACTGACTTTCTTCACAGGGCGTTTCCATAAACGGCTCTGCACACATAATTGCTGGTCCAGTCCTCAGCGGGCTCCAGACCCCAAATTAAAAGACAACACCCGCACAGGCCACCACATCCCAGGAGATGTGAGCAAGGGTGCGATTCCTCCAGAAGAAGCTTAAGAATGTGATCCATGATGACACAGCCCTTCTTGCCTGGGGGGAGGGGAGGTGGCTTCTGGGAGAGGGTGGCCTGAGTGTGCCCTCCACCCCATGACTCATCCCTAGAGGAATCCCCATCAGTAGGGTGAGCACAGTTTGGGTCAGAACTGAGGTCTTCAGAGTTGAGGTTCAGAGAGGGGAAACTGAGGCGGAGAAAGGGTTCTATGCCAAAGTCACACATGAACTCAAGGTCCATTGACTTACAGCCACGAAAGTGAGTGGACCTGGAAGTTTAACATCTGGCCTAGTGAGGTTTAGGTGACTTTCAGCATCTTTTGTCCCCAAGAACCCTAGAATGCTGGCTAAAGCCACCTTCCTCATGCTGGGTCCCATGGGACACAGGCTGTCAGGAGCACCGCTGGTGTCAGGCCTGACACAGCTCTAGGTGTTCCCTGACTCCATTTGGCTGTCTCCCTCCCCTCTGCCAGCCTGCCCTGAGCACCTGACCACAGAGGCTGCGGCACACGGTGGGGTGAGAGCCACGGAGAATCGAATTTGGCCTTTTTTATATTGTTCGGTTTCTCTAGTGCCAAGGAAGATGTAGGCTGACTGTGGCCCCAAATCCAACAGGGAGAAAAAGCCAAATAGCTATTAATAATAAATTAATATGAATGCATTATGGGCTAATTCATTCAATAGCATTCAAGTAAAAAAAATAAGACCAGAAACAAAGACTGGGGATGTGCTCGGTGGTAAAGGATTTGCCGTGGAACCGTGAGGATGGAAGTTCAGATCCCCACACCCAGGTGAAGAGCCGGGCAGGCAAGGTGGCTGCCTCTGATCCCAGCACTCGGGTAGCAGAGGCGGGATCTGCAGGGCAAGCTGGCTAGCTAAACTCTGTAAAAGCGGTGCACTCGGGGCTCTGAGACAGACCCTACCTCAATAGATAAAGTGAGGGCAGTTGAGGAAAGCCCCAAATGTCAGCTTTGCCCCGCATAAGCGTGTGCCCTGTGTACACACATATGCCCTCACACATGAATGTGTGTGCACACGCACATGTAGTGCATACACAATTTAAAAAATGTTTTAAATAAAACAGGTCAAATGAATCTTTGCTGATAGGAATCACAGAGCACTGAGAGACTGGCTAGTAAAACTGGGGACCCCATAGAAGCCCCTGATTTCTAGCGGCTTGTATTATATGACGAGCACGTGACACTTCTGTGAACTCAGGAACACTTTACCAACAGGAGCGCAGCTTACAGCATAACTCACATTTAGACTTACACAATAGCTCTTACAGCGCCTAGGGACAGGACAGACCCCCGGCCAAGGATGAAGGCATGGAGCCTACATTGAGGGCATAAGCACAGGGTGCAGACGAACTGCTGTGTGGCCTTGGGAATATCACCAGCCTTCTCTGAGCCTCGCTCGCCTGAGCCAGCACTGTGCATGCAAATGCGGGGACAGATGTGGAGGTCTGGCCGTGTGGTCGGTGTTGCTGTCTTCTCACTCGGCCCCGGAAGCCCCTTAAAGATGAGTACCTCTATTTCACAGAAGGGGAAACTGAGGCTCAGAGAGGGGAGCCAGGAAAGGCCAGATCACGGTGGGAGTAGGCATGGCGTCAAGATAGGAATTCTCTGTGTGAGTCCCACGTTGGAAGCCCCTCGACCCAGCCCTTCTCAGGTCCTCCTGTTTCCGAATTGGGGGTGTGGCGGGTATACGGCATCCCTGACAACCACCTTCATGACACATGTATCATCTCCCCCACTGGAAGGTCATCTCTGAAAGGACACAGGCAGTGCCTGTTCAGTGTGACTTCCCCAGCAACTGGAACCAGGAGCCAAGTCTGGCACATAGTAAGTACCGCACAATTACTTGTAGGAGGAATGAATTAATGAATGAGCAAGGGAGTGAAGAAATGAAGGAATTCCCTGGCAAAGGACCAAAAGAAGTGACCCCAAGGTCAGTGGTGAGAAAGTGTCACCCTTAAGGTCACACGGCTGGCAGGGACAGAGCGGGACCAAGGCCGGGTCTCTTGTGCCCTCAGATCTGGTCCCCATAGTTCATTGCTGCCCCTGCCCTCAGCCTTCTGAGGCCCTGGGAAGAAAAACTCCTGGGCTGGGAAAGGGGCTGATGCATGTGCAGATGGCTCCATGTGGTCCTGCTGGGCTCTGCCTGTTGGTGATGGTTGTGCCTCAGTTTCCCCATCCAGAATAGAGCTGCCTGCCTGTTTACAGACGTGAGCAGGCAGGGCTGTCGTCCTTCCTGCCTCCTTTCACCCTTGGGAAGGACAGGAGGGCCTGAGGCTACCCTGCCCAGGAATGGAGCTGTGAGGCCAGCAGGTGCCAAAGAAACAGAAGCAAGGATCAGGGCTGGGAGGCAAATCGTTTTTCTGATGTTATCACAGCAGACACGGACAGAAGCAGAGGCCCACAGAAGGGAGGACGCATGGCAGAAACCAGCAGGGACTGAGGGTGGACCGGGAGGGGACAAGAGTCGGGTCCGGTGCTGAGAGTACTAATTTAGCTTGGGGCTCTCCCTTCTCTGAGCACAGGAACATGAGGGACAGGACTCTGCTGTCACGCTGCCCCACAGGGTCACAACCATTGCCACCCTGGGATGCTGCTGCTGTCAGTGACCCTGACCTTCAGGCTCAGACCTGGGCTTGCCAACAGAAGGCATTCGGGTCTGATGTGGAGCCTGGTTAAAATCACTCTAGCTGAGGAACATGGGATGTACTCACTCATATTTGGTTTCTAGCCAGAAATAAAGGACATTGAGCCTATAGTTAGTGATCCTAGAGAAGCTAAATAAGAAAGAGAACCCAGAGAAAAACATATAGGCATCCTCCTGAATATTAACCTTCAGCAGGCGATGAAAGGAGGCAGAGACGGAGACCCACATTAGAGCACCGGACAGAAATCTCAAGGTCCAAATCAGGAGCAGAAGTAGAGAGAGCACGAGCAAGGAACTCAGGACCGCGAGGGGTGCACCCACACACTGAGACAATGGGAATGTTCTATTGGGAACTCACCAAGTCCAGCTGGCCTGGGTATGAAAAAGCCTGGGATAAAACCGGACTCGCTGAATATAGTGGACAATGAGGACTACTGAGAACTCAAGAACAATGGCAATGGGTTCTTTGATCCTACTGCACGTGTTGGCTTTGTGGGAGCCTAGGCTGTTTGGATGCTCACCTTACTAGACCTGGATGGAGGTGGGAGGTCCTTGGACTTCCCAAGGGGCAGGGAACCCTGATTGCTCTTTGGGCTTACGAGGGAGGGGGACTTGGCCGGGGGAGGGGAAGGGAAATGGGAGGCGGTGGCGGGGAAGAGACAGAAATCTTTAATAAATAAATAAATTTTAAAAAATCACTCTAGCTGGAAGAGTTTACTAGAGTGGTCAGCGCATCAAAACAAAAAAAGCATTCTGACAGATTACCTACAGCGAGTCTGCACCAATCAAAAGCCTACTTGTTAATTCCACAGATCCTACTGGGACACTCGGGCAATAATGGGGGAAATGTGACATGGTAGGAAACACAACTCAAAATCCATAACTATGGATGCGGCCTTAGACATGTTGTGTGGGCCTGGGCTAGCCATTTAACCCGAGTCCATAAAGCAGGGATTCCCACGCAGTTTGTGTGCTATTGCTAGTGGCCAATAACGGATGGAAGAATACGCAAAAGGCCAGAGATCTTTCGGACTGGAAAAAGAAATCCTAAACACAGAACACACAGCTTTGGCTTGGCTTTTAGAATCCATTCCTAGGTTTAAATGTGCAGAAGACACAGACATATGGAAATTCCTACCTTAAGCCCTCTTTCTGTGTTTATACACGTGTTTTGACTCACTCTGGTGCCCAGACTCTGGAGGATTGAAGCTGTAGCAATCCTCCTGTCTCAGTCTCCCGAGTGCTGGGATTACAAGCCCAAGTCACCATGCTTAGCTCACTTGAGAATTTGGCTGTTGTTTGTGCGAAACTGAGATGCAGGTAGCGGGGATGAGGACCAGCGATGAGGATCAGCGGGCACTGGCCCTGGTCCAGCCTCCCCTGGCTTTCTGTTCATCCATTTGCCATCTCTAGGGATTTACTAGGGGTCCCAGGGGGAAGCGAGCACTGCAGTACTGGCTACTGCTCCGTTCACGGCGACAGTTCCCACCGGGGCTCTTCAGGCTGACCCAGAGGGGGAGGGGAGGAGAGCATGGGCTGGGTGGTGACTCCTTTTGATCAGAGGTTCTCCTGGGGGGGGGGACATTCTTGAACAACTCTCTCGTCAGTTTGTCTATTCCTGCACCCTTGGTCAGCCTTCCTGAGGCTGGAGAGCCACACGTGGTCAGTCTTAAGTACCTAAGCCCGGTCTTGAAGCAGGAAGGCAGTATCCAGAGCCCACTGGCTGCAGTGCTCTGCTGGCTGTGGGCTTTCGGAGCTGGCTAAGGACTATCTTGTCCTTCATTGTGCTCGCCCCCACTTTAGCCACCAGCAACCACGGGACGGGAGAGTCTCTACTTGACTGTGTCCCCTTTTCCTACCTCCGGGTAGGAAACAAGGAGCTGATGGCACCATAAACCTGCTGCTGCCCCTTACACTCCGCTGACAAAGTTCTTCTCGCCCTGGAAAGTATGTCAAAACCTGAGCACTGGATGCAGAGCCATGCAGCCTGGGCCTTTCTCAGGTGGTTTCCAGACTCCTGGTGTCTCCCTGCCCTGGCCTGTTCCGCGTGCCCCCGAAGGATGAGTGGGTGCAAGGGACTGGTGGCAACGGCAAGGTCCATCTTCCCCTGCTCTCAGGCCAAGGCCTAGGACCAGTCCCAGCCTAGTGTCTGCTGCAGCCCAGGCTGCCTGTCACAGACAGAAGCAAAGCAGGGTGGAGGAGGGACAGCGGACGGGACTGGGGGGGGGGGAGTGGGACGGGGGAGACGGGACCTGACCAAAAGTAAATACTTGTGGTTACAGATAAAAGGCTTTGGGGAAAATGCCGCTAAGACTAGAAGGAGAAAGTGGTCCTGAGGTCAAGAGATACCTAGAGAAGGGAGCCACACTCTGGGAGATTGAAGAGTGTCACAGCCTCCCCTTGGGTCATTCATTGGCCTGGACATTCACTCTCTGCCAAGTCCAGAGCCAGCTGTGGGGCCCAAGCCCACAAGACAAGTCACGGTCTGAGTCTGTCCACTCCACCTCCTGACAGTGTACTTCATCCACCCACTTCCTGCTACACGGAAAGAACCTGCCGTCAGGGCGTGAGGATCAGCTCTGGTCACTCTGATGATATGACCACAGGTTTCCACACTGAACTTTGCCCCTCTCTTGAGGGCTGCGTTTATCACAGGGACAGTACCATAGCCCTCTGTTTACTCATCAGCATTCCCAGGACCAGCTGTTTTCCAGGACCTGGGCCTAGGGGGACCTGGACATCACCAGATTCCCACTCCTGGGCGCCTTGGTGGGCAAAGGCCCGGGGAATCCGCGATAGCCCTCCGACCTTCCAGTCCTGACCCCTGTCGTCCCTGCTTTCCCCTTGGTCGTTTCTGCTGCGCCGTGTTTCCCTGCTTCAAGGGCCTCACACTCCTGGAGGACCACACAGGTGACTAGGAACATTATCCCCAGACAGGTGGCCATGCGCTCTCCACGTGGAGACTGCAGCCACCCGGGCCCTCCTGTCTCTCACTCACCCATATTGACGAAGCTCATGACGAGGTCGGAGCGCCCCAGGTGGGGCTGCGGGGGCACACCGTCGTCATTGCCATCAGCCACGGCGTGATACAGGTCCAACATGAAAAGCGGCGCGGACGCTGGCTGTCGGGAGACAGCGGGTGGCACACGGGGTCGGGGCAGCTCAGGCAGCCCGAGCACCGCCAGGATCTCTCGCTGCAGATCTCGGCGCTCGTGTACTCCCAGGCGACGCTGGGGAAAGACGTACGGGGGACGCGGGCCGTGACAGCCGCCCAAAGCACACAGAGCCGTGCACAGCAGCCAGAGGAGCCCGCTGCGCGAAGCCATCTCAGGGGACTCGCATCCAGAGACGCCCCGACGGCGGGGACCGGATGGCACAGAGGATCCCCTGAGTTCGCAGCTATCGCTGGTAGCTCCGCAATGACTGAGCACCACGCGCTCGGCAGGCTATCGCTGAGTCTGAAGGACCGGCAGAGCAACGTGGGCTCCCGGGGCGCTGACCCGCGAATGTCGGGAGCACGACTTGCCTTCGGGTGCCTTGACCTAGGAGCTCTTCCTCGGCCCCGCCCCTGCCTGGACCAACCCAATGGGGATTCGGGGGCGGGCCCGAGGACGGACCCGGGTCCACTGGTTGTCTGTACCGCTACTGCTGCCCTGGGTGGTGGGAGCAATGGGTGCGACCCTGAAGTGGGTATCAGGAAGATGGGTTCGGGGAGAGGCCATCAGGGGCGTCCTGGGTTCCCATCCAGCTGCCAGCCGGGGCGCACGCCGGGCTCTGCGCAGAGACCTCGGGGTCTCTGAAGGAGGCACCTGCGCCCTGGGCCGTGTAGTTCCATGTGGGGCGGGTCGTTCAGCGTTGGAGATGATCCTGAGTCAGGGAGCTGTGGTAGGACCCAGAGTCATGCGTCTCCGCACGCGCCCATAGTTCTGGCCGTCGGGGCCGAGCAGATGCCAGCCATGCCGCGAGGGTGGGGCACATTCCGTTGCCAGAAGCAGTCACGGCCCGGACTTCCCAGTTCCTCGCTTGCCAGGCTCCTTCCCCGCTGTCCTGGGAGCGCAGCCCGGAAGCCTCCCTCTGATGCGCGTTCTAAAGCCCTCGGTCACCGGCTTTCCGCTTGCTCCTACCAGACCCTGAGGACACAGCCTCTGAACAAACCCGGGACAGACTCTTCGGCAATCCGGAGGAGGGAAACGGAGGTACAAGAACTTAAACACCTTACGTCGGGTCGCACAACAGTGGAACTGGAGATTGCTGGCAAAGTGTGGCTGCTGGAGGGGCTGCCAGGAGAGAGACATTAAAACAGTGGTTTTCAACCACAGACATGGGTAGAATAACAGATATTTACATTAGGATTCACAAAATTACGTACATTAGGACGTAGCAAAATTACGATTATGAAGTAGCAGCGAAAGTAATTTTATGGTTGGGGGTCACTACAACATGAGGATTTGTATTAAAGGGTCCTCAGCGTTAGGAAGGTTGAGAACCTTTATGGCGTAAAGGATCCAATGGGCAGTATGCTACGTGAAGGTTTTGACCAATTAAGGATTCTCCAATGTGGATTCAAAATAAAATTCCAAATAAATGTGTGATGGCCACCAAAATAATCTTGCTGTGATATTTTCAAGTTTTAAATATCAATTAGATTCTTGATGTAATTTTTCAGTTGTGTCTCAAGCACACACTAGTCTGGCTTATAACTAAACTGAGAGATCAATTTCCATAGGACTTCAAAACCCCACAAAGACAACGAATAATGCCAAGTAGTCTTTGAAAGTGACTGGGTGAGACAGCCAAGATCCTGAAGAAAAGTGTGGGTTGGAGTGAGGAGGAGAGACTTAGGGGCTGATGTTGGAGTCAGGTAACAGTGTGTGTGTGTGTGTGTGTGTGTGTGTGTGTGTGTGTGTGTGTGTGTGTGTGTGTATGAGTAGCAGTGGAGCGGGAAAAGAGATGGGAAAGCTATTTGGAAGACTGAATCCACAGGGCAGGTCTTGATGACTGAGGCATACGGGTGTGTGTGTGTGTGTGTGTGTGTGTGTGTTCTAGTGCTGGAGATTGCATCCAGAGCCTTGTATGTATATGCTAAGTGAATGCTCAAACTTTGAGCTAAGCTCTCAGCCTTGTATATTAGTTACCACATAAGAAAATGATCACATTTGCTGTCTTGCTTTCTATTCACCCCACACCTCGTTCAAGAGAAGACTTAGTTGATTGCTTTGCCTTCCTCCCTGCTCACCCTTAACTCAGCAATACTACTCTCTGTTGGAATTTCGCTCTGGGAACCATCACAGGATTATTTCCATTGCCAAATACAGTCACTGCACAGAGCTGGATACCAGTTTAGTCAAAGAAAGATTTGGTATGACTTAAGCCAGAAGCCAGGGAGCTTACAAATATCCCAGCTTCCCTATGATGCCCTCTGAGCCCCCAACAGCCCATGAAGACTATCTTCTATCCAGGGTGACTACAACAACTTCAGCCTGATCTCCTTGTCCACAATTGCTCATAATTTACCTCTCCTCATTTTCCCCTGGATGGATGTCTAGGTGAATATCTAATTGGGCCAGTGAGAAGACCCAATGGGGTCAGCAATTACCATGTAGGCATGAGGGCCTGAGTTTGGATTCCCAGAACCCATGGAGAACTCGCAGGCCATCTTGCCCACAACTGTTTAGCTTCGACTCGGCATCTTCCAGATTCACTGGACCATGGTTTTGTTTTTCCAAGGACTACATCTTTAGGGGCCAGGCAGGCACAGTATGATCAGGTGCCCAGCACTTGTTGACCTGGCGTCTATCCCTGGGTACCAGGTGCCAACCCCCTCCACCATTCTAGATGACCACTTATCTCGTACACCTTGCTACTGCCACATGAGACTACTTGTGGTTTCCCAAACAGCCCAGATGACATTCCTGTTCCTGCGAATGCGTGGCTTCGTGGACCGAGAGCAGCGGTCCAGTCACTTCTGTCTGGACTACGTCAGAACATCACCAACTGTCCTGAGTCCTTTTCTACCTGCATGGGCATATCCGTATTCCTAACCTGTCTCCACCAATGTATTCACTGTGTCAGCTGAAGGGCATGTAGACCTTGCTTGCTGAGTTGCAGTAGGGAGTTGGGGTAGCATTTTATGACCCAAGGCCCTGCTCTATCCTCTCACAGGCTCCTAGAGCCTGCCTGGAGCAGAGGCCCTGCAAGTGACTCTGGATGAAGGCCCAAAGGGTACCTCACTTGCCCAAATGCTGAGAAAATCCAGTTTGTCATATTCCTAGGAGGTAGATATGCATCATAAAAGAACAAATGAAGGGCTGCCGAGATGGCTCAGCGGTTAGGAGCATTGCCTGCTCTTCCAAAGATCCTGAGTTCAATTCTCAGCAGCCACATGGTGACTCACAACCATCCGTAATGAGGTCTGGTGCCCTCTTCTGGCCTGTAGGCATACATGTAGACAGAGTATTTTATACATAATAAATAAATACATTTTTAAAAAGAACAAATGAACATAATAACCCAGCAAGGTTCATGCTTCAACCCCTAGCAACAATAATATTTAAATAAAAAAAAATCCACAAGCACTTTGTCTACCTGGGACATCATCAGCCATTGGATCAACTCAGCTCCTGCTGATGAATTCCAAATAAAAGCCAGAGAATCCTGGATGTCTTAATGGAAGAGTGGGAGCAAAGCAAGAAGAAAGCTGAGCGTGGTGGTGCACACCTGTAATCTATCTCAGTTCTCAGGAAGTGGAGGCAGAGAATCAGGAGCTTTGAGCCATTGTCAAATATGTAGCAAGTCCGACTTGTCTATAAGAGACCACTATGAATGTGAAGAAACAGACTGGAATTGAAAGGGTAGGGAAAAGAGGCATCATGCAAAGGACAGTCTTGAAGTCTGGAGTGGGTCTTCTGTGATCAGGCAAACTAGACACTGGCTTAGAGTCAGGCATGAAGTCAGGCGTGGTGGCTCGCACCCGCAGTCTCCGTGCTTAGAAAGCTGAGGAATTCCACTTAGAATCTGAGACCAGCCTGGGCTACAGACACTAGCAAATAACAAAACAACAGCAGCCAGTGGAGGTTACAGTCTGTATTAAGGCTTTTACACTGCAGTCCAGGCTGGCTTCATAGTCAAGGTAGTCCTCCTCCTTCAGCCGCCCCCCCTCCCCCGGGTGCTAGGATTACAGACACATCCCACCACTTTCGGCAGAGCACTGATCGTTATCCAGGAACCTAGCACAGGAAACATGATCCGAAGGGCAGTGTAATTATCGACTATTCCAGAGGACTTTAAGTGACCTTCCTTCCTAATGGAAAGACATTCCACGGCCCATTTTCCCCTCTTCAAGCCTTGTGGGGGATATAGCTGGCCTATATGCAGGCTGTATAGGAATGGGGGGGGTGCATCCTTGCTGAACGCAGAGGCAAAGGCCTATCACTCTTTCAGCATTTAGTGAACACACCAGTTTTTTTCCCTGGGAATGTGCCGTGGTCCAGCAATCACACACTGGGTGCCCCATCTACTCATTCACCATATGATTAGCTTGGCAAGACTTATCGTTCTTAGCAAGGGCACGCAGGACTACCCAAGGCTTGGGTAGATTCTCCCATCAGAGAGGAGAATCTGGAAGGAGGTCTAAGTCACAAAGACAGAGATGTAATCAGGACAAAAATGGCTGAAAACCCCAAATTCCAGAAGAATGAGTGAAAAGGCGCTTGTGTTAGGGGCTTGACCCCTGGCTAGTGATGCTTCTGAGCAGTGACTGGATCATGGGGATGCTAGTCATCAATGGGTTCTCCCATTGGTCAGTTCATAGCTGAATGCACTTGGGGCGAGGGTTGGAGGAAGTATTACTGGGTCCATGAGGATGTTCTCTGAAATGCGTTTGTATCTCTGACCCTGTCTCACTCTCTCTGCCTCAGGCCCACAGTGATGAGACCATGTGACTATGGTCTGGACCTCTGAAAGTGTGAGCCAAATTGGCTCTTTCCTCTTCCAAGGTGTTTCTCTCCCTTATTTTATCGCCATGACGTGGCTGGCTTCCTGGTTAATTAGTAGTACGACTGTAACAGTGTGAACTTCCTGGTTCCACTCTTGGAGGGTTGTGCAGAATATTGGCTTGTTTCCTGCTCCAAGGTATATTGATGGGGTTTGGTGTCTATAATTTACTCTTGATTGGCTCAGAAAGTTTTATATAATATATGGCCACATATTCATCTATAATATAAGTAAGTATATAAAAGCCAGATGGAATAATATTTATACAGTATCCTGCCTGTAGGCCAGAAGAGGGCACCAGATCTCATTACAGATGGCTGTGAGCCACCATGTAGTTGCTGGGAACTGAACTCAGGACCTCTGGAAGAGCAGTCTGTGCTCTCAACCTCTGAGCCATCTCTCCAGCCCTCATTTTTATCTTTCATACGACACTCCTTTCTTATTATTTTAAGTTTTTTCTTAATGATTTATTTTGATCTTGTGTACATTGGTGTTTTGCAGGCTTGTATGTCTGTGTGAGGGTGCCAGATCCCCTGGAACTGGAACAACATAGTTGTGAGCTGCCATGTGGGTGGTGGAAATTGAATCCGTCAGTGCTCTTAACCACTGAACCATCTCTCCAGCCCCTGCATTTAGTTATGTGTTTTATTTATTTTTTTGTGTTTGTTTATTGTTGTTTTCTTCCTTTTTTTTTTTTTTTTTTTTTTTTGAGATAGGGTTTCTCTGTGTAGCCCTGGCTTTCCTGGAACTCACTCAGTAGACCAAGCTGGCCTCAAACTCAGAGACCCGCCTGCCTCTGCTTCCCTAGTGCTGGCATTAAAGGCGTGCGCCACCACCGCTCTGCTCACTCTGCATTTCGGTGGTACAGTGTCCTTCCCTCTGTGACAAGGCCTTGCTCCATGGCCTAGACTGGCCCCAGTTTTGCAGTCTTCCTGGTTCCGGCTTCCGAGCACTATGATTTGCACTGTTCTCCATCATGTTCAACTTGACCGAGCCTCTCCTGTATTTAGAGGCACACACACCACTGTGTGTGGATCTGCCTACAGCAGTCCGTACAGCAGCATGTGGTACAGGTTTGTAGCCCGAGGGCAATGAGTGACACAACAGGACTGGAGGGAGTGTCCTTCACCCTGCCATCAAAGTTGGTGCGTACTCCTGCTGAGACAGTCGTACAACGACAAAACTCATGAGCGATGCACTGACTGTATACTGGAATGATTAGTATGAATGGGTACAGATAAATACATATGTACCTACCATATCCACTTGCTAACTACTTTACGTATTCCTTTGAACCTATGTCTATGTATAACTATACAGTAAGTTTTCCAAAGGACCAACGGATCAAAGTGCAAATTTGGGGCTTTAGGGTGAGCCTTGCTCAGTGGCCTTCCTGCTGCTGTGACAAATCACCGTGACCAAGGCAACTTACAAGAGAAACCTTTTGGTTCCCCTTTTAGCTTCTCAGGGTCAGACTTCATGATGGCAGAGGCAGTAATAGCTGGGACTCACATCTCGATCCACAACCTTGAGGCAGAGAGAGAACTCTGGGTAGGAGTCCCATGAGTCTTTCAAAACATCACAGCCTGGCCTCGGTGACACGCAGCCTGGCCTTGGTGACACACAGCCTGGCCTTGGTGACACTGGCCTCGGTGACACGCAGCCTGGCCTTGGTGACACGCAGCCTGGCCTTGGTGACACGCAGCCTGGCCTTGGTGACACACAGCCTGGCCTCGGTGACACACAGCCTGGCCTTGGTGACACTGGCCTTGGTGACACGCAGCCTGGCCTCGGTGACACACAGCCTGGCCTCGGTGACACGCAGCCTGGCCTCGGTGACACACAGCCTGGCCTCGGTGACACGCAGCCTGGCCTCGGTGACTCGCAGCCTGGCCTCGGTGACACACAGCCTGGCCTTGGTGACACTGACCTCGGTGACACGCAGCCTGGCCTTGGTGACACACAGCCTGGCCTTGGTGACACACAGCCTGGCCTCCAACAAGGCCACACATTACGATCCTTCCCAAACAGTCCCATCAACTGGGGACCAAGTGTTCAGATCTAAGAGCCACTGGGGGACAGTCTCATTCAAACCACAAGTTCGGTGGGATAGCACTGGCCTGGTAAGCACACACCCCTGACGTGAGCCTCAACACCACAAAAATGCAAATAAAAATAGTAAATGCACTAGAAACGTTGGCAGACATTGTCTACTCGCTTGCACGGTGATTGTGCTATTCTTTTTTTTTTTTTATATTTATTTATTATGTATACAATATTCTGTCTGTGTGTATGCCTGCAGGCCAGAAGAGGGCACCAGACCTCATTACAGATGGTTGTGAGCCACCATGTGGTTGCTGGGAATTGAACTCAGGACCTTTGGAAGAGCAGGCAATGCTCTTAACCGCTGAGCCATCTCTCC
>NW_026068004.1:1699380-1779964 GCF_014885135.2 Alexandromys fortis
ACATACACACATATATATATATATATATATATATATATATATATATATATATATACCATGTGTGTGCCTGGTGCTCTCAGAAGCCAGTAGAAGGTGACAGATCCCCTGCAATTGGACTTGTAGGCAGTCGTAAGCCGCTGTGTGGGTGCTGGGAATTGAACCTAGGGCCTCTCATATGTTAGGCATACTAACTCTACTGTTGAACTATATGCCAAGCATAGCCAATAGTTTTCAAAAATGCTTCTCAAACAGGTGTCATAATAAAGGAGATGGCTATGGGGTTCACCTAGAGTTTCAAGGTTTGGTAGTTAGACACTGTGGGGAGTGGGAAGGTGCTCAGGGTGTTTGCCAGGAAGTGACTGAACGGCGGAGCATGACCCGCAAGCTGGCTAGCGGAGCCTGAAGTGGACCCCACAGACACTTGTCCCATCTCCCTGCTGCAGAACACACCTCATCCCCAGCGAGAACTCCCTTCCTACCCAACACAAGGCCACAGAGTGCCCACACACTCAAAACTAAAATAAAATGTACAGCAAATATAGTCTCTGGCCACCATAATGGAACTAGAAATCAACCGTGACATTTTCCTTCAGTAGCCAGATAAACAAACCACACATAACAATTACGTAAAGCCAAGTCAACGAAGAACTCAGAAGAAACATTTAAGAAAGACTTTAAGCGGAACGTAGTGGCGCACACCTTTAATCTCAGCAGAGAGATTAAGTGGCAGAGACAGGTGGGTCTCTGTGGGTTGTGATCCAGCCTGGTCTACACAGAGAGCTCCAGGACCAGAGAGAGAGTGTTTGTCTCAAAAATAGGATAGATAGATAGAGGGGGGGGGGATAAATAGGTAGATAAGATTCAAGGGTCATTATTATGGTTATTATGATTATTCTGAACAGCTGTGTAGCAACAAAGTGGAAACGTTAACAATGGGCAGATTTCTGGGCACCTATAGTCAAACCACAGAGAAACAAAAACCTGGAAAGATGAGTGGTGAGTGATGAGGATAAAATCTTTCAGCCATGAGAACCCCGAGTCTGGGTAGAGACCCCCCTGAATTTTATCAAGTCTTAGATTCTCTCTGTCCCCTCTTGGGGTGTGTGTGTGTGTCTGCTTCCCCTCTTCTCTGTCTCTTTCTCCTCTTCTCTCTCTCTCTCTGCCCCTCCTTCTCCCTTCCCCCTCCTTAAACCCCCTGAGTAAATATTCAACCTCACTCTACAGGTTGTGTCTAACCATGTCTCTGTCTCCTTGCCTGCCACCACAAAGCCCACAGCCATCTCTGAGCCCGCTGCCTACTATTGCCGGGGACACGCCAACATTTAAAAAAAAAATTCATAAAAGTTGAGAAAGAGGAAACCCTTCAAACTCTTTCTTATTGTTTAGATGAGGACTCACTATATAGCCTAGGCTGGCCTCGAACTCACAAGAACTGGGATTAAAGGTGTGCGTCACACCACCCGGCCTCTAAACTCATTCTGTGGGGCCTGACTTATCTTGGATATCAAAACCAGAGAAGGCGTCCAGCCAGATGACTGGGCTGGTAAGGCTGCTTGCTGCTAAACCTGCCTAGCCGAGTTCAATCCCTGGAATCACCTGCCAACCGAGTTCAATCCCTAGAACCACCTGACAACCAAGCTCAATCCCCGGAACCACACAGTGGAGGGAGAACACATTCCAGCAGGGTGTCGTCTGACCTCTACGTGTGTGACACACACATAATAAGTGTCTTCAAAGACCAAAGAAAGAGCCAGGCAGTGGTGGCGCACGCCTTTAATTCCAGTACTCGGGAGGCAGAGGCAGGCGGATCTCTGAGTTTGAGGCCAGCCAGGTCTACAGAGTGAGTTCCAGGATAGCCAGGACTACACAGAAAAACCTTGACTCCAAACAAACAAACAAACAAGCAAACCACAAAGAAACAGCAACAGCAGCAAAACCCATAGAACAGTATCTTATCTAACATGGACACAAAATTTCTCAGTAAAACCCAACAGTATAAACCCAGGGATGCACCAAAAGCAAGTCAATGAACACAGTAAATTCGCTGGGAGAACAGCTCACTCCTATAATCCCAGCACTCAGGAAGCTGAGGCGGGAGAGCTGCCATCAGTTTAAGGCCAGCCTGGCCAGCATAGCTCCAGGCCAGTCTAAAAACAGACTGAGATCTCCGTCTCAAAAACAAACAAACAAACAAACAAAAAAAAAAAAAAAAAACAAGAAGAACAACAAAGCACAGGGCCGGAAGGCTCAGGGGTACAGCATTTGCCTGAGCACCCGAGTTCAGCCTCCAGAGCCCACGTAAAGGTGGAAGAAAAGACTCCCCAAGGTTGACCTCTGACCTCTACACGAATACCATGTCACATACACACACACAATCCATAAAAATTTAATAAATAAAAAAAACACAACACATCACATCAACGGAATGAAAAGCAAAAACAATAATCACACAGCATGGTAATCTCTTGTGAGGCAGAAGCATTCAAGGCTACCCCGGTCTACATAGCAGGTTCCAGGGCAGCCAATATGGGGGTTCCTGTAAGGAAACTCAATTCAGCGTGGCATAGCCAGGCTGGTTGAAACTTCTGGAGTCTAACCTGGAACGATTTATTTTTTACTTATTTAAACACAGCAAAACCTCCAAGTTTCACCATGACAATCACCATAATAAAACTTAAGGCGTGGCTGCACTGAAACTGCTTTGCAAACTACATCTCCTTTGCAAAGTGCCTGCGAGTTCTTCCACAAGGATGGGCTCTACTGACTGAGAACCAGTGCTCGGGGTATGGGGGAATTCCTGCCAGGACTACTCTACAGAATAGCAAAGATCAACAGGTTGTTAAACAACACCCACTCCTACCTTCGGGTGAATTCTTCCACTGAAGAGAAAAGCCTGTTTAACACCGCTGTCTGTAAGACTTCGTGCCCTCTACAAGTCAAGGCTACATAGAGAACTCCTGTCTTAGAAAGACTAAATAAAATTAAGTAAAATTTAAAAATCTTAAAACAAAAACAAACAAAATCAGGCAAGATGTGGTGTGGTGTGTGCTGGTAATGACAGAGCTGGGGGCAGCAGAGTAAGTTGGGGGACACTGGGAAGAGAACAAACAAGGTTATATGTGTGGTCCCAGGAGCAACATTGCCCTTGACCTCTGGCTTCCATGGTCTCCCCCACACACGTGCATCCTTACCAACACACCACACACAAGCATGCAAGCACACGCATGCGCGCACACACACACAGTTCAAAGTTCAGAAAGATGCTGCAGTGGTCAGGCCCGGAGGATAGGTTTGAGGGGCTCAGGCAGCCTGAGTGAGGAGGCGTCAGGAAATAGGTTGTAGAACTGGATGTAGGAACGGGGGGCTGGGAGTAGGGGATGAGTTGGAGGGTGGGGAGAAGGTGATGAAACTCAGAGGAAAGAGAAAATGAGAGCTGACCTTGACAGAGAGGTTGTGAGAGGAGAGCCATCAGGGCTGAGTGATTTCTCAGGTTTGGGGATGGAGGAGAAGCAGAGGTGATGGCAGCTGGGGCCGGGGACACTCCCCAAGTCATGATTCAGCATGTTTTCTTCCTTTCTTTCTTTCTTTTTTGTTTTTTGCTTTTTTTAATATTTATTTATTTATTATGTATACAATATTGTGTCTATATATGCCTGCAGGCCAGAAGAGGGCACCAGACCTCATTACAGATGATTGTGAGCCACCATGTGGTTGCTGGGAATTGAACTCAGGATCTTTGGAAGAGCAGGCAATGCTCTTAACCACTGAGCCATCTCTCCAGCCCCTGTTTTTTGCTTTTTGAGACAGGGTTTCTCTGTAAAACAGTCCTGGCTGTCCCGGAACTCACTCTGTAAACCAGGCTGGCCTCGAACTCACAGAGATTCGCCTGCCTCTGCCCCCCAAGTGCTCGGATTAAAGGCGTGCATCACCACTGCCCGGCGATTCAGCATTGTTTTATATGTCCTCTAACACCTAGTCCTCCACGTATTCTGTTGTCGTCAGCACTATTAGAACAATATTCCAACAGTGGGGAGGCAGCCGTGGCAGAGATTGCAGACCCAAGAGGAGTTAAGGCAAGTGTTCCCGTTATCTCCCCTGGGTGCTAGTCTACTAGTGGCCACCAGGGGGCAGAAAGAGGCTAGGAATTCAGACAGGCCAGGGCGTTCTTGAACTTCCCTAAACCTTTCTTTGTGCAAAAGGGTTCGATGATCAAATGGTTTGACCTTCTGTGTTTCATTTTGCCACAGATAAACTGAGGATCAGGTTGGAACAGTGACTGGCACAGGACCAATCACAGGCAGGAGTGGGGCCAGCACGCACCCCCTGCCAGCGCCTTTGCTTTCTGCTCGGACTCAGCACCTGAAGGAAGGTGAGAAGAGATAGTGGGCAAGGATTCTGAGCCCCGCCTGTCACTCCATAGACACGGAGGCTCCACATGGCCCACACTGCCCAGCCCACAGAATGGCAGAGCAGCCGTTTCCTGAGTGAAGCTCGTTGTGAGCAAGAACCTGAGCTCCTGGGACAGGGCCCATTCTGAGAAACGGTGGCCTGTACCTCACGGGAAGTGGCTGCTTTCTGTCACACCATTCCCGAGGTGTGACGGTGAAGCGGGAGATTCAGCCACCCTGGGCTGTGACTGCACACCCCGGTGCCTCCGGGGGCCTTCACTCGCAGCTCATTGGTTCTTCTGAAGCTGCTTAACGTCCAGGCTGGGCTTTGAGCCTGGCTCTACGGTGGTTACCCAGTGCCTCACCTGGACCCCCTTGAGGTAAATGACCAGTGAGCAGAATAAGAAGAAACTGAGGCAGGCCAGGTCAAGAGCTCCCAGGATCCCCAGAGCAGTGGGTCCAGGGTACAGAATGCCATTCCTGGGGGTGTGCCTTGTGCCACCCCTGCCTGTCCAGGGTTTGCTTATCTTAAATTCAGAGTCGTATAATACCAGTCAGGACATCCCCCAGAGCTCATCCTGCCCTGGGGGACAGCCTTGGGGACGTCCCTCAGTCAGGGTCTACTGTGGGGTTAGCGGGATCTGCTGGGAAGAAGGCTCCTGCCAGAGGCGGTAGAGGTGGCTTATCACTCCTAAATCTCCCTTGGCTGTCTGAAGCTGGTGTGGGCTAGTACAGACAGAGCCCACTTCTGCCTCTCCTTTTGTCTGGCTTTGGGACTATTCTGGTCAGAGGACAGGAGCCCACACTCAGATTTTAGGATCATCCTTACAGGCGCTGGCCCTGTATAAAACAGTGCAAGACAGAGCTGCAGCAAGGTCCAAGAGATAAGAAGGGAGTGGGCGTTGCCGCTCAGCTCTGCCCCTTGCCCTCCTGGGTACAGCAGAGGGCCCTGGAGCAGGCTGCACCCCCCTAGAGGAAACAGTTGCTCCTTCTGAGTCCCTGCAGGCAGCTGCAGCTCTGGCCTCGGCAGCCCCTACGCACTGGGCTGGAGGGAGACTTGATGTTGGCCTGGCCTGCACCGGGACCAGCCCTATCTGAATGAAAGAGTCCTATTGAGATGCTCTCTCGTCTAGACACAGGCCTTGAGCCCTTGCTTGGGGGAGAGGCAGGATCTGGTCCAACCCAAGACGCCTGGTGTCCCCCGTGGGCCTCCGGGTGCTGGGTCACAGCTACGCCAATTATCCCCTTCTCAGAGGCCATCCCCCCACCCACTTTGGGTTGAACCTGAACTCTGAAGAGTGTTTTCTTCTTCTTCACCATAGACCCAGATCTGTGCAGCCTGCACTTCAAACAAACTCTTGTCACAAGGTAGACCAGCTACCCCTAACGCCGGTGAAGCCGGTTGACCCGGATGCCCTGGAGGAGGGGACAGTAATAGGAAATTTAGAAGCCCCAGAGTCCTATGTAGTGTGAAGTGACATTGTCTCTTCCCCTAAATGCCTGCCTTGAGCAGCCAAGGAAGTGTCCCAGACTGGGCATTACCTTGACAGCCTCCTGAGGCCGTGTAAGGACCTGACCTAGCCTGGCCCTGAGGTCGGGTTCCCCGGCTGAGAATCGGCAGGGAAGAAGAAGGCGGCTAGCTTGGCGGGAGGCCTCCTTTGTACCAAGTCTTTTCTCAACGGTGGAGCTGGGCTGCCTGCCAGGTGCCAGGGTGCGGCTCTGGCCTCCCGCCCCACAAGCAGCTTTGCCGCCAAGCCCTGTACCTGGCTCTGTGGCAATTTCCCGCGCTTCCTCTGCCAGGTCCGGCAAAGTGAGAGGCAGGGTGTGTGGGGAAGACAAAGTGGGCAGGCTCCCAGCTCACCCAGCCCACAACTCTGGTAGGGATTCCAAGCCTCGACAAAAGGACTGACTGGGGCTTGGGTATTTAAAACTGAATTCTCGTTCATATATACATGTACGTATATATGAATATATACATAAATGAAAATATATGAATGAGAATATATACATATATGAATATCTGAATGAGAATACATACATTACAAATATATGTGAATGAAAATTCAATTTTAAATGCCAAAGTATATGTGTAGTGTATGTATGTATTCACGTATGTATGCATGCATGTATGAATATATACTCTTACTCAAATAAATGGACCCTCAACCCCATCATGTGTTAGCTGTCAGATGGGGATAAGTCACTTAACCACAGTGCTTCGTTTCTGTCTGAAAAACTGAGGGCAATACTTGCTTGTAACTTAGAAGGTTCTTGGAAGGATTAGGTGTTTGCCCCGGCCACTCTCAGAACCAAATCTAGGGACACGAAGAGCTGTGGAGCCCTTGCTATGACTATGGGGCTGCTATCAACAGGGAGAATGATAAACAACATGGCCGATAACACAGAAACAGAACTTTATAACAAGTCTTCAGAGGCGTCACATGGAACCCCAAGAACAGGGAACAACCAGGCAGAAAGGGGATTGAGGACAGGGATTTCTTTTTAAATTTTCACTTATTTGTGTGGGTGTACACACTGCTGTAGACGTGGAAGTCAGTGGACATCTTGAGGAGTCCGTCTTCTCTTTCCACCACGTGGGCTCCTGGGGTCCTTGTCATCAAGCCTTGTGGCAAGCACCTTTACCTGCTGAACCAAACCACCAGCCAAAGGGCCAGGAGCGGCCAGGAGGCTCCTCTGTCTCTCTGGCCCTGTCTGCCTTCCGCTGGCCTTTCCCTGAACTTCCACTTGGTTTTTGTCTCTCTTGGCAGATCCCCTGTGTCTCTGAACACATAGCCAAGCATAGCCAGCTCCGGGTACTCAGGTTAGACGAGCAGCAGAAGCAGACTGAGCCTGTCCCCAGAAGTCCATGTGCTGGGAGTCTGACCCAGTGCAGGGGAGTTGAGGTGGTGGCATCCTGACGTAGAGCCTGGAGCAAGATGATGAGGTCATCGGGAGCCCTGCCCTTGGAAGGAAACGAGGTAGTTCTCAGGGGACCCTGGTTAGGTCTTCGGAGAGGAGCGCTACAGACTGGCCCTCTTGACCCCCTGCCTTCCTGAGAGCTCTTCTGAACAAGTCTGTCACTGGGATGCTGTTCTCCACCGAGCCTTCATCATAACGAAGCAGAAGCTACCACCATACTCTTCCTGGTATTTAGCTAAATAAACCTCGTTTCTATAGAAGCTATTCGACTGCGGTATTATGGCATAGTAACGGAAAACGAGCTAATACAAACTGGCACCTCTGAATCCTAGCAATGGGAGGAAAAGCTATTGAACAGTTTGGGTTGTACATCAAGAGTGCAGCTATGGCTAAGAACCCTGGGAAGCAGAGCTGGGCGGGCAGGCATCCTGAAGGGATCTACCTCCGTGGTGATCTGGAGAGGTTGTCAAGGGACCTGTGCAGGGTGCTGGTGCCGCTTTAGTGCTGTTGACCCTTGCAGTCCTTTATCCCAGTACCTGACTTAGATTGCTGATGTGATGTCTCCCTCCAAAGGCTGAGCTTTCCATTGGTTCCTTCCCTGAAATACTGTCTAGACAGCATCAGCCTGGGGTGAGGGGTACAGGAGGACCCTGACTCCCGGCTTCGCTCCCCCCCCCCCCAAGCCTCCTGCTTCCCTTGTAGTAACATGAATGCCTTGGCCTCACTGCCCAGTTCCTTCCAAGTTCAGATCCTGGGGTCTTTGTCCCTAGACTGACAAGCACTTTCCCGCTGAACTGAACTCCCAGGCCCCCAGTGAGAACTTGCAGGCGATGTGTATGCCTCTGGCAGACTAGGCAGGGGAGGGTCACATAGGAGGAAGTGTGGAAAAGCAAAAGCACAAATATTAGTATCTCAAGATGTTTCCCTCCTACACACATAGTCAAATGATTGCAAATAGGATGTCCAAGGGCCTCTGGTGAGGGGTGACAGACTTCCCAGAGTTCAAGAGCTATGGAGGAAGAAGCTGCCAGCACCTGCGTGCAGTGGGAGGGTCAGAAGTCTTTGCAGAGGAAGCCACGCATGAGGCAGGCAGGGAAGGGATGGGCAAAAATTCCCAGGGCAACGGGTGTGGAGAAAGCCTTGCAAAAGGCGTCCAGAGGGTTGGAAGAACCCAGAACAAAGCAGGAAAAGCTAGCGTGTGCCAAGCCCTGCTTAGGCGTCCTCTCAACAGCAGTGTAATGGTCACGACCTTTGAGGGTGACTTTTTTTTTTTTTTTTTTTTTTTAACCAGGTAAGGCTCAGAGAGGTTAAGTTACTGGCCCAAGACCTCCTCTCTGGCAAGTGGTTGTGCTGAAACTCTAGCCTGAGTGTTACTCCGGAAGGCCTGTGACGCACGTGTCCCTGACAGGTGCTGCTGAGAGCAGCTTTGTACAGTTAGGGAGATTCTTGACCAAGGGAGTGAGAAGAAGGCTCAGACGGAGCCCTGTTGGCGAAAGGAGGTTAGGGAAGATTCCCTGTTAAGAGGAAGAGAAAAAGATGTAACTAAGGCTGAGGTTTATGGTAGAGTGTTTACCTAGAGTGTGCGAGGTTTCGACTTTCATCCCTCACACTACCCAACACATATACACACTACACACACACATACAACATCTCATCTCACATGACCACACACACTACACATATACACAACACACACACTGCACAACCCAATACATACTACACACCCCAACACACACACACACACACAATACACACACTACACACACATACACAAAAAAAATTCAATAATGGAAATTGGTAGGAGGGACAGAACCAGAGGCAGAGACTATCTAGGACAGGCTAGTACGGCCTCCAGCCTGAAGTCCAGGGACGGCGGATCAGAGGGCCCTAAGAGGTCACATGGGTAGGACGACGTGAAAGGAGTCCAGAGAGGCCCGCATCCTGATCGTCAGAACCTGTGGGTGCCTTCTGTGACAAAGAGACCTACAGATGTGACTAAATTAAGGACCCTGAGATGAGATGACTTTTAGGTTTGCTGGGTGGGCCAGAGACTTCACAGGGCACATTAAAGTAAGAGGCAGGACGTCCACGGGCAGAGGAGGACGGCGCGTGCTGACAGAAGCAGAAGCGGAACCAAGGCAGCTACAGAGCATAGGTGGCCTCCAGGGGCTGAGAAGGACAAGGAGCAGATTCTACCCCGAGGCCTCTGAAAGGAACAAACCCCTGAACACTTAGTCTCATAACTCGTTTCAGATTTCTAGCCACTGGAACTACACAGTAAAAATCCAACCATCAGGTAGTGGTTGCATCGGCAACTGGAAAGTGATATAGATGGCCAAGCTCCTGGGGACTTTTTCTCGAGGCAGGGTGTCTCACTTCTGTACTCCTAGAACTCTCTATGTAGACCAGACTTGCCTTGAATTCACAGAAGTTCAAGATGTCACACACTCAGCTTCTGGTGTCCTTGTAGCTATGAAAAGCTGGGGTCACCAGAACAGTTAAGAATAATGACCAAGATCTTGGTTTGGCTGATGAGACACGGAGTGTGACCTTTATAATCAGGACCGAGGGGCCTGTGAAGTGGCTCAGCATGCAAAGGGGCTTGCTGTCAAGTCTGACACTGACTGAGTTCGATCCCTGGGATCCACATGGTAAGAGAGAACCGACTCCGGAAGGTTGGCTTCTGATGTCTCCATGACTGCCGGTA
The DNA here is from genome assembly GCF_014885135.2 of Alexandromys fortis. Lineage (NCBI taxonomy): Eukaryota > Metazoa > Chordata > Mammalia > Rodentia > Cricetidae > Alexandromys > Alexandromys fortis. The sequence continues at coordinate 1,709,395 of NW_026068004.1, forward strand.
GCCTTCCTGCAGATGTGCACACAGGCGACACACACACACACTCCACACACATAATAAATGTAAGAAAGAAGGTCTGGGAAGAGTGGGCTGGGAGGACCATGGTGCGTTCCATCTTGGACTTAGCAAATTGGAAAGCCACAGGCTGTCCAGGAGAGCCTGGAACCCAGACAGGGTTTCTTTCTTAGCTCTGAATCTGTTCCGCGGGAACCACAGTCTCTCCTAGTGCACAGTAGAGCACTTCCGCCCCTTGCATCGGCCCTCTTCGCCTGTGTGGAAAAGACTTGTTCCAGACTGCAGAAGCCGCACTGTCTTTCACCTCTTACACCTGCAATGCAGTCTCTGGTCCAGGAGGGCCTTCATGTCAGAGGCCGGAGGTCAAAGCAGATGAGCTCCCATGAGCTGCTCTGGGTGAGTCCTAATGGCTCCTGAAGGCCCTCTGGCTGCTGGGTCCACCACCTCAGGATACTTATTGGTGTTCAAGGCTGTTCCACTCCAAACACACCTGTGGACAGCGGTGTGTGTGTGTGTGTGTGTGTGTGTGTGTGTGTGAGAGAGAGAGAGAGAGAGAGAGAGAGAGACAGAGACAGAGAGACAGAGACAGAGAGAGAGAGACAGAGAGAGAGAGACACAGAGAGAGACACAGAGAGAGAGAGAGAGAGAGAGAGAGAGAGAGAGAGAGAGAGAGAGAGAGAGACACACTCGCGCTCGGCGNAGAGAGAACCGCACTTTCCCTCAGCGGAGCCCGGCCAGTCACGGTGCACATTCCAACACTGAGCACACGTGTGTGGGGTAAAAGTCGTAAAAGTCACTTACCATTTGTCATGAAAAGAGCCTGCTCGGCCTGCCGAACAGGTGGGAACTAAAGCCTGAGAGGCAAGCAGATGACCTAGGGAGGACCCCTGGCCTAAGAGGAGAGAGGCCCCTTGGACTTGGGAAGGGGACCTCTGATACCCTCATTTCTCTGTGTGATAACTCAACAGATGGGTTTTAATTCATTACTTACTCAGTGTGTGTATGTGTGTGTGTGTGCGCGCGCGCGCGCGCGTGTGTGTCCTCAAGTGCAAAGCCTTGCATGTGGAGGTTAGAGGACCACCTTGAAGAGTTAGCTGTCGCCTTCTACCATGTGGGTTCCAGGAACTGAACTCGAAGAACCAGACTCTGTGGCAAGTGCCTTTACCTGTGAGACATCTCATCAGTCCCCTGTTTTTTGTTCCTAAGACTGAATCTCACTCTTTAACCTAGGCAGGCCTGGAGCTCACTATGTCACCTAAGCTGGCTGAGAACTCAACCGCAGTCCTCCTGCCTCAGCTCCCAGAGTGGGGAGGGACCACAGGTGCGAGCCACTGTGCCCATCAAAGGATGTTTGACAAAGGAATGCGTGTGTGTTTTGTCTTCTGTCACACATAACAAAAAGAGAACTAGGAAATCTGTGTCAAATCTGTGTTGTGACATACACCTGTGATATCTGTCACTTGGGAAGTGGAAGCAGAAGGATCAGGAGTTCAAGGTCATCCTCAGCTACTTAGCAAGGTTGAGGTAAGCCTGGGGTACGTGGGACAACCACAAAACAACACCACCCAGGGGGAAAAAAGTGTCAATTGTATATGTAAAACAGCAACAAAAAAACAAGATATATGTTAGTAATCCAAATAACTGAATTACGCATGTCAGTGTGAAACTGGACTCTACTTAGGAATAGTTCAAATGTCTATGCCAACCCAACCTGAAACGACTGGTCTTAGAAGTACACAGAGAAGGGCTTGGTTAGAACCTGAAAGGGTGAAAGGGGACTGGAGAGTCCACTCCGCAGTTAAGAACACTTGCAGAGGACAAGGAAAGGAAAGGAAAGGAAAGGAAAGGAAAGGAAAGGAAAGGAAAGGAAAGGAAAGGAAAGGAAAGGAAAGGAAAGGAAAGGAAAGGAAAGGAAAGGAAAGGAAAGGAAAGGAAAAGAAGGACAGAAGGTAAATTCAATTACCTTTAAGACACTGTCATAGACCTACGAATCTAGAAACACTGTGGAAAGTGAAGGCACCAGCTCGCTCGCTCTCTCTCTCTTACACACACACACACACAGCATGAGAGCAGTTGGGGTGCATATAGAAGACTTCACAGGAAAGTGGGGTGTTTTCTAATAGAACAGAGCTATCTCCGGAACCCAAGGGCAGACTCTAGGCCTCAGGAGCCACAGAGCCAGGGAGGCGGTCAACAGGAAACTCTTTATCTCACGCTTCTCCTTGCTGGGCTCCGCTCCCACATCTGCTCCTTCCTCCTCCTCCTCCTCTGTGGACTAGTCTCACTGCTTTGCGGGGCACCGGTTCATACACCAAATATTTGTTTTGTGTGTATGCCCAAACATGGCTGTCCTCTTCTGTGTTCAAGTAGACCCAGCTTGGACCAAGCTGCAGCCGCCTTCCTGGGAGCAGTGGAAGTGGCTGAACCTGTTGGTCTCCCATTGGTCTATTAAGCTAGGAACTGGGGGTGGGGTGCTGAGGGGGAGCACTTATTGTTCTAAGGGACTTCGGTGACTCTAATCCCTTTTTCTGCAGGAAAATCTGTCATCTCTGTGTAAGTCACCAAATGTGACAGGATAAACTGGAGAGGGAGCCCCAAGGCATAGAAGCAGTTTTTTCTTCTCTCTCTCCTCTCTCTCTCTCTCTCTCTCTCTCTCTCTCTCTCTCTCTCTCTCTCTCTCTCTCGTTTGTTTTAGCCAGTTTTTCTGTCTGTGGAACTCAAGGTGGTTCGGCTGCCTCTGCCTCCCACGTTCCGGGCTTACAGGTGTGAGCTATGAAGACAAATTAATATTAACCACCTCATCTTCTGAATTCCTGGCCTTCATCCCAGCTAGGGTATTCTGCTCCCTTTACCTCCCCTCCCTTTTTATTCCTTTCTTTCCTTGCTTTTTAAGACAGTTTCTCACAATACAGCCCTAGCTGGCCTGAAACCTGCTATACAGACCTGGACCAAGCTAGCCTCGAACTCATGAGATCCATCTATATCTGCTCTCCAAGTGCATATGCCACCATGACCTCTTACTTATTTAGACAGGGTTTCACTGTGTAGCCCTGGCTGTCCGGGAACTCACTCTGTAGACCAGGCTGGCCTCAAACTCAGAGATCCGCCTGCCTCTGCCTCCTGAGTGCTGGGATTAAAGATGTGGACCACCGCCACCCGACATGGTTTGGTTTTCAGGGTAGGGTGTCATTATGTTCAAATTCTCCATCTTCCTGCCTTAGCCTCCCAAGAGCTGGGAATCCATGCAGGTGTCATCACACCTGGCTCGGACTCATCCTTAACCCACGAATTAGATCATATTCTTCCCTAGGGAAACAAGCCTAAAAAGAGTCTTGCCCTCCTTCTGTTACAACTAAAGTAAAATACAAATTCCTCTCCTCAGCCTACCAGGCTCTGCCTGAATCTGCCCAGATACACAGACTTTGCCTTTCACTGACTTTCTGCATCAACACTGTGGTCACCACTCTCCTCTTTCTAGTCCTTGACCAGGCACCAAGACCACCCCCACCTGGACACGGCCATGCCTACAGTTCCCTCTGCTCTGTGCTGTTGTGTGACGGATTCGGCATCAAGCCTGATTGAGGTAATGGCGCCCATCACAGGGTCTTCCAGAACCCCCCCCCTTCTGAGGTAGAAGCAGCAATAGCTGCTCAGTCTTCCCAGCTTCTCCAGGTGTGACCCTCAGGACTCACTGAGGGTCTGATGTTTGCCTGTATGTTTTCTCTCCCTCTCTCCCGTAGAAGTAAGCTCTAGCTAAGCAGCGACCTAGTCTGTCTCATTCTTCCATGTTTTCCCTGCAGCAGAAATGAGTCTTACGGCTGGGAGACAGTACAAGACACTCAGATGCCTGCCTAAGTAATTAGACCTCAAAGTAAGACAAGAGGCAACACAACGCAGCAATTTAGAGCGAGTCTCCCCACCTCCTGCCCTTGCAAACCCATGCACGTGCAGCTTCTCTGCTTTGCTCTCAGCTCCCACGGTGGGCAGGACCCAGAGGGTGCAGTTTTACCCTGCGGTGCCGCTACCACCGGCCACATTCTCACTTGGAGAGGCTTGCCATCGAGCAGGCGCTCAACATGTGTTTATCACCTAGTTCATTACTAGTCAAGAGTTCATCCATTTATGGTTCTTAAACTCCGTCTCCATCATTATCCCCTCCTAGCTCTTAGATCTTAGTTTTCTTAAACGGTGACCATGTGAGTTCGTGTTTCGTGTTGAATCTCTCTGCTGGCTTCATCCTGTTGTTCACTGCTTCCATGCAGCTCCCCCCCCATTCCTCTTTTCTTTTCTTAATAATTTATTTAATTTTCTGAGCATGGGTGCGAGGGTGTCAGATCCCCTGGAACTTGAATTACAGACGGCTGTGAGCTGCCATATGGGAGCAGGGAGTTGAACCTGGGTCCTCTAGAAGAACAGCCAGCGCTTTTAACTGCTGAGCCATCTCTCCAGACCCCCTTTTCTCTCTTAGTAATCACTTTCTAATCCTTCTTTATCTCCGATTAGTCCATTTGTAGGATTGCTGCTTCTAAGTTAATTATATAGCATCTTTTGAACTGAAAATCAATCAGGTTTCATCGCCACTTCCAGCAGCAAGCTTCTTCTGCGGGTGGTAGCTCTTTAAAGCCTTCAGGGAGGTCACTCGCTTTGCAACTTGGAAGAGTTCTTATCCCATCTGTACTGAGGGTGGCAGCCATCTTGCTTTGCCCTCTCTGAAGGGTTTCCCAGATTTCGGTCCTGAAGCCAGACAAGTGTCTGGAGGACGAGGACTGAGAGTCGATGGGGCCTTTTCCACCAAAGCGACATCTAACAGCTGTCACCACGAGCTCCTATCAGCCAGCATTTAATCTTGGGCAAGACTCGGAAACAAAAGAAAAGCTTCCTCCAAACCCCAGGCCTTGCTCCTTCCCTTCAGGACTTCAAAGACACCATTGCCACCTCCTCTCCTGTCTCTCTTCAAGCCACGGAAATGTGGCTTCTGTTTTCTACCCCCAGGTGGCCCTTCTCTAACCAAGGTCACCACTGATGTCCTTGTCACTTGGTCTCTCTCCAGTTTCCTTACTCCCCTCTCAAAGCTCTTTTGAGATGTTTTGTCTTTGTTCAAGGTTCCCTCTGGATCCTTCCTCCCCTCACTCTGGCCCCTGCTCTAGCTAGCTCATTTCCCACAGCTTCAGATACAGTGAATCCTGCCGGCTCACAGACACTATCTCCGGACCAGAATGGGACCCGGGCTCAACCTGAACACTCAGTTCCTGCCTTTCTTTTCATTAAGAGTCTTTTTCTCTTGCCTTTCTTTCCTTTGTGCTGGGAACTGAACCCAGGACCTTGCGAGTCCCTCTGCTAACGAGCTACAGTCCCAGCCTTACCTGTTAAGTGTCTGAACTACTCTGGGCCACCCACTGTCCACACAGCTTCCGGTGGGTGATCTCTCCCATAGACCCACGACTGTTGCTATCTTCTGACAGATGTGAGAGTGTACTTTATCACCTGCAGGCACTTTTCTACCTGTCTCGCTTAGATGCCTTTTGTTAGGGAAAGCCTTCCCAGACTGCCCTGCACAGGTCCGGTAAAGCCATGTGTGTTTCCCTTGATGGCCTCTCTTCAGCATCTACCATTGACCACCGCCACACGCATGCACACGCGTGTGCGCGCGCGCACATATACACACGTGCACACACACACGTACGTGAACACACACACACCGCACCCCACAATGGCACAGAAGGCTGGAACTCTTTGAAGACAGGAACTGTCTTGTTCCCTGGTGTCTAGCACCTAGAACGGGTGAACAGCAAGCACTCATTAAGTCTGCTGAATACATAACACATTCCTAATTATCAAGCTTTTATCTGTTTATTAGAGTAGACTCCCAGAATCCTCTACCTGCCTTCATGCTAGTTCAGTACAAATTAAGATGTGATAGAAGAAAAATACGACTTTTGTGGGAGGTTTATTCAAAAGATATAGAGAAGCCACACCACACACTACAAAGCAAGCAAGCGCGCGCACACACACACACACACACACACGCACACACGCGCGCGCACACACACACGCACACACACACACACACACGCCCTAAGCCCGCAGACTGGGGCTCCAGCTGCTGTTCTGCCCTCACTCGGGTCTGCTGTGGGTGACTGCCTCGCCTCTCAGGGACTCTGTTTCTCCATCTACTGCTTTATGAAGCAGTTCATCTAAATCAGTGACTCTCAGAATATGTTCTACAGGGGAGGCGATTGAAGCAGAGGGATCCGGGAACCAAAATCAAAGCTCTGCATAGAACAGTGGGATTCATGTGTAGTTTTACCCAGCAGGGTGATCTTACAGATAAGACGAGTTCATATCCAGGGCCAGCAAGATGGCTCCATGTGTAGAAGAGGTTGCTGCCAACCCTGATGCCCTGAACTCAAATCCCAGAAGTCACGTGGTAGATGGAGCGCACTGACTCTAGAAAGCCACTGTTTGGTCTTCATGCCGGTGCACACTCCCCCTGCCCAAACAAACAAATAACGTACGTGCTGGGCACAATGGTGCAAGCCTTTAATCCCAGCACCTGGGAGGCAGAGACAGGTGGATCTCTGTGAGTTTGAGGCCAGCCTGGTCTACAGAGCAAGTTCTAGGACAGCTGGGGAAACACAGAGAAACCCTGTCTCAAAACAAAACAAAACAAAACAATAATTTAAAAAGTTGTGTTACAGCAGAAAAAAAAAACTTATCTGAAATTAACGGAATCTTCTCAGACTCCTTTCCACACTGACACGGAAACACTACAAGCCGAGAATGCTTTGAGGGAGAACATGGTTTCTGGGTTGTTTTTGGCTTTTGTTTCTGAGTCAGGGTCTCACTGTACAGTCTCTCAGTGCTGGGATCAGAGCCACGCACCAGCCTGCCTGGCCTTGGAGAATGCAGTTTCTGAAGTACACTTCAAAGCTTGCTCGCAACCAAACCAGGAATGGTGGTGAACACCATTGGTCCCAGCTACGGGGGAGGCCCTGAGGCAGGAGAAGGGCTGAAACCAGGAGATCAGCTGAGACAACATAGAGAGACTCCAACTCAGAAAAACAAGTAAGAGGAAGACAGAGGAGAGGAGAAGGGAGGGATGGGAAGAGATTAGTTGTGACTGTAAAGGCTTGGAGAGTGGGCTGGTGCCTATGCCCTGGGAGCCCATCAGCTACTGCACAGCTTAGCCTCATACAGATCAAGCAGGACAGACATTTTAGTTTTCACTGGTAATGGTATTGAACCAACCCAGGGCTTCACGTATACTAGGCAAGCTCTCTACCACGGAGCTATAAACTCAAAGTTTTTGTTTGTTTGTTTTTAAACTTTGAAATAGCTTCTCACTAAGTTGCCGGGCTGGCCTTGAACTCCTATAGCCGTGGTTGGTTAGCCTTGACCTTTTCCTGTCTTCCAAGAAGCTGCGATGATGGCCTTCTACCACCAGACCAAACTAGAAGAGACATTTTGAATCATAAATAACATTCATATTGCAAGTCTATGTCCCTCAGTTCCCTTGAAATAATGCCGCTGCTCAGGCAGACAGCAAAGGCTTCATTCAATAGACTTCATTAGCCCACTTCTGGTGACTCAAAGTCTGACTCCAGCTTCCTTCCTGGTCGGTCATGCAGCATCCTAGGGGCCTCGCAGAGATGGAGCTGACCAGGGCAGACAAGCCCTAGGTAACATGTGCTGCCAAACGCAGCATCTGCGAGACCTGGGCTTCAAGCCATGTCACTGCTATGGCCCCATCTCTAGCACACTCAGAAAACTGCCCCAGGCCCACTCACGTCTGTCATACACTCCCACAGGGAGATCACCGGTCCTCAGAGGACCAAGTGGGGATAGGAGACACACCTTTCAGTTTTCCCTGGGGACAGACTTGGGACTTGGGACTGTGTCTCTGCCATGGGCACAAAGTGTGGGAGCTTAGTGGCCGCTTGGGCAACACTGGTTGGCAAGGAGGGAACGCGCAGCAGGCAAGCACGGCAGAGACAGAGCTGGCAGCGTCAGAGGCCTTGGTGGCAGTTGTTCTGAAGCCCAGCTGCATCATCTGCCCTTAGGGAGTGGGGGGGGGCACACATACGCTCGACTCTTCCTTGGATCCCATGAGTCCATAAATCCTCCTTTATGCCTACACGCACTCACGCTGGCCTCTGGGCCTTCACCAGTCAAATAACGCCAACCCTGTTAAGTCACTGAAATGCTGACTCTTTCTTCATTTGTGCAAAAGGGTTTTTGGCAAGAGCTTGTGAGGTAAGTTGCTCTGTACAAACACAGCTCAGCTACACATTTGCAGGGAGTGATTATTACGGATATCTGATGGAGACACAGCAGAGCCACCTACGTGGAGTTTGAATCTGAAGTCCATCTCCGCTGCTAGAGAACAGGCCATGCTCCCTGCAGGCAGTAACTCCACAGTGGAGTCGCAATACTGCATCCAGCACCCTTCCCCTTCTTCCAACCCCACACGCCTTCTAGGAACGACTGCAAATCCATTATGTCCATGTGGTTTCCATGGGAACTGCCTCGTCCTTTTAGAAATCCATCCTAGTATGAGTGATGGGCCTCAGCGGAAGTACGGCATCCAACCTGAGCTAATGAATCTCTTCCATGAACTTGTCCCCCTAGACATATTTCTTAGGTAGCCCAGGCTTTCTTGGAACTTGGAAGCTTCAGGCTCTTGAGTTATAGGATTATAAAAGCATAACATCACATTTGGCTCCTTTCTCTAAAACAAAGTTTAATTTCACTGGGGACTTGAGAGATGGCTCAGAGACGAAGAGCACTGGCTGCTTTTCTACATGACTGGGGTTTGAGTTCTAGTACCCACATTGCGGCTAACAACTATAACAACAGTCCCAGGGGATCCTATACCTTCTCCTGGCATTTGCCAAGGAGTGCACGAACATACCTGCAGGCAAAACATTCATACACATAAAATAAAAATGAATCTGAAAAAAATGTCTGGGATGGGGGAAGAGTCTTAAAAATTATCAGCCCAGTCAGGCAGTGGTGGCACTTGCCTTTAATCCTAGCACTTGCGAGGCAGAGGCAGGTGGATCTCTCTGAATTCCAGGCCAGCCTGATCTATATAGTGAGTTCTAGGATGGCCAGGGCTACACAGAGATCATCCTGTCTCAAAAAACCAAAATAAAGTTATCAGCTCAATGCCATTTGAGAAGGTTGATTTCCGTGCAACCGTGGTGCTTTTTATCTTGCAAAACCAAATCCTAAGCCATCAGACCATCCCAATTTGCCCCTCCCTTTGGGCCCTGGCAGCCATCAGGGTACCTCCTATTCGTCCACTCTAGATGCCCATTTGTCTTTTAGTGGCTGTCCTATTTGACTTAGCAGCATGTGACTGAAGTCCACTCACGATGCAGCCCATGTCAGTACTTCCTCCGCAGGCTGAGGATCCCACCGCAATACACGTCACAGTTTTGTTTATCCACCCTTCTCTTGAGAGACATTTGGGTCGCTGCCTCTCCATGGCTGTTGTGAATTAATTCTACTGCTCCCGCTATGAAAACAGATGCACAGATATCACTGAGATGCGGCTTTAGGTCCCTAAAATATGGATTCAGAAGTGGAAGTGTTAGGCTCCATGGCAACTTTTTAAAATAATCTGTGTGATATTTGTGTGTGGCGTGCAGGCAAGGGTGTGTATGGTGCACGTGTGCACTTGCCAGGGTTGGGTGTAGGTGTCTTCCTGCATCGCTCTCCACTGTAGTCCCTCACTGAACTAGCAGCTTCTTTCGGGCAGGCTGGCTCCTAAACCCCCCCTGTCTCTGTCCCCCAACACTGGGGTTACAGACACATGGAGCTATCCCATTTTACACAAACTCAGGTCCTTCTGCTTGTATGAAAGCCGTTACCATGGAACCATCTCCCTGCCCACAATTGTTTTTAATTTCTAAAAAGAGATTTGTTTTTATGTGTATGAGTCTGGGGGTATGTATGCATGCCTGGTGACTGTGGAGGCCGGAAGAGGGTGGATCCCCTAGAGCTGAAGTCATGAACAGCTGTGAGATGAGGGTGCTGGAAAGGGGCCTGGGCCCTCTGCAAGAGCAGCAAGTGCTTTTGATCACAGCGCCACCTCTGCAAGAGCAGCAAGTGCATTTGACCACAGCGCCTGCTGGTCTCTCCAGCCCCCCTTTTTGCACAGCAACTCCTCCATTTCATTCTTACCAACAGCGTGCAAGCTTCCATTTCTCCACATCCTTGCCAACACTTGTTACTGTCCTGACACCAGGAACCCTAACAGGTGTGAGGTATCTCTTGGTACAGATTGTTAAGAGGTGAGGCTTAAGTGTTATTAACAGACCTGCTTCCATCCAATAGAGAGAGCCTGTTTGCAGACAAGGGAAGAGCTGACAGGCTGCGGGCATCTCCATAGCCATGGGCTAAGTAGTACAAGTGTCTAAGGACTAGATGTCTTCCTGGCCTTGGTGGAGATGAACTTGACACAATCTTATTCACTGGGTCCCAAGCTGGCCTCAAACCTGGGCCATTCCTCCTGCCTCAGGATCCTGATCACTGAGATTAAAGGCAAGACTCACCGAATGCTCTATCTCTGCATTTGATGAGGCAGTTCAGTGATCTGATGATAAATTCACCCTTTTGAGTTCAAGTTGGCTTGTTTAGTTTGTAATCATGAGTCTTTAATACAGTTAGTACTTTAGGATTTTTCTAACCTTTTCTTCTCTTGGTCTCTTCTTGGAAGTAGACACAATATAAATAATTTGTACGTTAAAAATACCTATAGGAACATGCTTGAAGTCCAGTGAAGCAAGAAGGGCGTGAGTTTGGAGTCAACCCAATTTGGCTTCAAATTTTAGTTACTGGATGTTAACTAAATGGGCTAAGCACTTCATAAGATATAATCAAAATGTGTTATATACCTTAAATATATAGTTTTGTCAATAATATCTCAATGAAGCTGGAAAAAAAATGTAAAGACTGGCTTAAAGCAAAAAGGATAAAAAACAAGCCGGGTGGTGGTGGCGCCTTTAATCCCAGCACTTGAGAGGCAGAGGCAGGTGTATCTCTCTGAGTTCGAGACCAGCCTGGTCTACAAGAGCTAGTTCCAGGACAGGCTCCAAAGCTACAGAGAAACCCTGTCTCGAAAAACAAAAACAAACAAACAAGCAAACAAAAAACCACACACTCAAAAAACCCTGGATGTGCTGGCAGATACCTATAATCCCAGCCCCTGGGAAGCCGAAGCAGGATGATTGTCATGAGTCGAAATCCGACCTCAGATACTTGGTGAGTTGCAGCCCGAGCTCACACACCATTGCAGAGAGCCTCCAAAGCAGGCCTTGGTAGGTGCCCTGCCCCCAGAGCTTCTTCCAGCACCCAGCTACTACTCAGATGTTGTCGACTCTGCCAGCATTCTCTGCACATTCGTCCCTTTGCAAAGTGGTGCTAACACAATGCATGGGCTGTTAGGGATACATTATGAAGTACACATGTGTGTCGCCTACAATGCCTGGCACAGTGAGTGCTCGATGAAGGGTAGCCTTGACTAGGGAGGCACGCCTTGCAGGATCCAGCCTGGCTAGCTACTGACTACCCACAACTGTTCCAGGTTGGTCTTACGATAAAGGATTGACATTCTGGTAGGATTTCCAGTCCAGTGGGAGCAAGACAGTTCCAGGTAGGACGTGTCACAGCAGAAGAGGGAACACTAAACGGACTGGAGCCACCCACCTCGTTTCAGATCCCAGCCTGCCCTTAACAGCTTCCCTCAACTGTAAAATAGAGCTAATAATAGCAGTAGCTCCTTGGCTCCTTTGGGCTGTTGTGAAGTCTGAGTTAGTGTGGGTAAAGATACCTATGATGGTGCCGGGCAGCAAGAGCTGCGTAAGCCCTCACCAGTGTGCTGTGTAAGCTGCTAGTGACCACACGGGGAGGAAAAACCTTGCCAAGAGCCATACTTTTTATTTTTTGGATTGTGTGTGTGTGTGTGTGTGTACACACATAAGCACAGGTGCCCTCAGAAGCCAGAGGGCCTCTGCAAGAGCAGCCAGTGCTCTTAACTGCCGAGCCACCTCTGCATCCCAAAGCTTTTTCTCTAGACGAGAGGACATGAGATCTCAGCCTTGAAGTGTGTGCAGGTGCTTCCTAGACAAAGAGTAGGGGACACGGCACTTCAAGCGGAATAAACGGCAGGAGCCAGATCTGCGGCAGAAGAAAACAGACTATTCAAGCAAGCAAAGACACTGACCAACCAAACCTGGGAGGTGAAAAGGAGGCGTCATTTTTGGCCTTAAGGTGTTCGGTTGGCCAAGTCAGAACTTGCCTTGGTTAAGTACTGAGAACCGAAAACATAACCCAAGTCCACATGCTAGCAGCGTTCACGGGCTCTCTCCAGTAAAACCGACCAGTTTAACCCACACCTACTACTAGCCGGACACTGCAGTGACAGGTCAAGGGACCATTCACAAAAGGGCCTCGTTTAATTCTTACGATGTCCCACCCCTCAAGGGAGGAGGTAATTCTGTTTTGTATACGAAGAGGCTACTTAACCACACGGAGAACAGACTGGGTAGGAGTGTGATCAGCTACAATTACAAATAGTGGGGTTTCCCCCATAAAAGAAACCTGCAGAGTCCTACCGGAGCTCAGCTTCATGCCCCCCTCCCTTCAGCACCTTGGTGGTTGGCCAAGGCTCAAGAGCGTCGCATCTTTGTACTGTTTTTATTCTCAAAGTTCTACCAGCCAGGATTTCATCATGTTTGACTTTTATGATAGTTCAGAGGTGAGCTTAGGTGACTGTGACTCTCTCTCTCTCTCTCTTAGGTTTTTTTTTTTTTTTTTTTTTTTTTTGAGACAGGTTTCTCTGACTGTCCTGGAACTCTCTCTGTAGAATGAGCTGACCTCAAAACTCAAGAGATCCTCCTGCCTCTGCCTTCCAAGTGCTGTAATTAAAGGTGCGCATCACCCTGCTTGGCCTATTATTTCACAAATAGAAAAAGAAAGAAAAAGAGAAAGAAAAAAGAAATTGGTCTCTAACAAGTTAGCAGAGGAATTCACTAAACAAGTCTGGAATTGAGTTTTTGATGATAGCAATTTAGCGAAGGCTGCAGAGTCTACCCAAATCTGCTCTCCTCGGTTCTTGACATGGGACTTGGCTCATTTCTCAGTCTCTCTGGTGGGTAGGTGTGGTCATATGGATAGTGAGCCCACGGCTAGTGAGCAGTGAGCAGACTGGCGGGGACCCTGGGAGGGGAGGGGGCAAGCATACCTCTCCAGTCTTCTTTCCCCTTCCTCCCGCTGGGACCAGGGATGAGCAGGGATGACCAGCTTCAAGCACAGAGAAAGACTGAGCTCCAGAGGACGCTGAAGCAACACAATACAGAGAACCTGTGTCCCTGAATGACCACCGGGAGCAGAGCTGTCCTACTGACCTGGTCTGCTCTCCTCAGAGAGGCTAACTCAGAACCCAGTGCTGTTACGTGAGGAAGAATGACCGCTTTGTCCTTTAAGCCACTGTGCTGTTGAGTCTCTTTGTTACAGCAGCCTAGCCTTTCACTTCAGCTCACACGACCGAGCCCCTTTCTTTGTGAATATTTAGAATGGCTTTACAAATGACCAGCCACCACTGGAGAAAACTGCATCCAAGTGGGCACTAGTCAAATAGGAAATTCCTGCCTGTAGCTACCAGCCCAAGTCCTCCTCAGCTTGTGTGAAGACCATTTCATGGTGGAAACAGACTGCTTATGTTAAGACTCACTTAGCCTCTATGTAACTGACTCAATAAGCTTTTGACTATTTCTCCCTGCTGGGGACACAGCCACTGTATTCACAAAAGCTCATGTGTGTGTCTCTTGTGTAGTTAGCTTTTAATATGCTGTGAATTTTTTGGTTTTTGTTGTGCTATGGATCAAACCCAGGGCCTGACAAACAACAGGTAAGTAATTCCAGCAGCACACCGCAGGCCAGCCTTCGGGAGTTAGTATGGAACGTGTTTTAAGTGGAAAACTGCTGACTGTGGAAGGAGACGGTGTGCAGTTACCTACTGAGCGTTACAACGGGGCAAACTGTGCACCGACCAAAGATGAACCCTTCCTCATTAGGTCTCAAAAGAAATAATTTCTTTTTAAACTTGTTTCTGCCTCCTTGGATATGTGCCCTTCTACGGGCATCCATGCGGAGGCCTGAGACAACTGGCTTTCCCACTACCTTGAAGGTCACAGAAGATGAACGCAGCACAGGTGACCAGGCTTGGCTGGCATCTTATAGGCCCAAGCCAGACAGCTGGAGTTAGCCTCAACTCTTCAAAGTACCTTGAGAGATTTTTTAAAATTTATTTATGTCTGCGTGTTCTACCTACAGGCCAGAAGAGGGCATCAGACCCGATTACACATGCTTGTGAGCTGCCGTATGGGTGCTGGGAATTGAACTCAGGTCCTCTGGAAGAACAGAACAGGCCTTTTAACCGCTGGGCCATCTCTCCAGCCCCAGAGTACTTCTTTTTTTAAAAGATGCTTCATGACTGTGGACACATGGGGAGGCCAGAAAACTTTTCAGCTCTCCCCTTACGCCGTTTTTTGAGGTACAGTCTAGTTATTTTAAAACAAAAATCAAATAGGGTGGAAGGTGCTGGAGAGATGGCTAAGACCATGCAGGGGGCAGTTTGGTCCAGCACCCACATGAGGATGCTCCTTGCCACCTGTAGCTCCAGTTCCAGAGGCTTTGACAACTCTGGCCTCCCAGGGCATTTGCAGCAAAATGCAGGCGCGTGCACACGGGCACACACACACAATTTAAAAATAAATCTTAATTTCTTTTTCCACTACCTCCTCCTCCTCCTTCTACTACTACGAGGAAGACGAGTCTAACTGATCACTGTGTGCTGGAATTAATCACCAAAGGCACTCAGACAACACCGCTGGCGGCAAACTCAAGGGACCTGGATGAAGGACGCTGCTCGTCCAGGGATTAGCTGAGGCCAGCCGGTGCAGTGTGAGCAGAGCCTTTGCTAGTCCTTCCCAGCTGGCCAGAGACGTGCTGGTGAAGGGACCCCAGGTGTCCCGGCTTTACCACACTTGCTGTGACTGGTACATCCATATTCTCACTTCAGCTTCTACCTGTGCAAAGGCTGACGCATCTCTCGCGCCTGATGGAAACTGAGGGGCCAAAGACTGTGTCCTTCCGTAGCCGCCTCCACCAGGGAGCAGCAGGGCGAAGCCGGCCCCAGGCCTTTTCACGGTTGCTGCAGGAATTTCATCTCCCATCTCACCGTTTCTAACGTGAGCAGTGGGTTCAACCACCGTGCCCTGAACTTAACAGGCACTTAAGAAAACCATTAGACACTGACTGGTGGGTGTGGGAGGTAAAACAGTCTCAGATTCCAGCAGAGAAGTGAGTTCAGAGAAGCCACCGCTCCTGGTATTTCAGATGGAAGGATTAAAGAGGTCTTTTGAGGTAGAATTAGTAAAACTTGTTTTTCTTGATTGTCTGCTGACATTTTTAAGGCTTTAAAATATATTTAGCAAGACAAGTGAGGCATTTCAGAAACTAAGCTTCCTCCCTAAACAAAGCCAACTCTACACAACACTCAACAGCTAGAATCTTCTGGCTGCTCATCCCCTCCCTGCCCCCAGCTAGCTGGCTAGCCGCGCTCCCCCTGGGCCTGTATCTCCCACGGTTCTCCCTCCAAGGCTGGAGGAAGATAACGTCCCTGAAGTGCTTGGCACTGTTTGGCTTCACTGTAAGCACTCAGCACCCAAGATGTGGCTTCCCAGCCTGTTGATTCAAGTAATACACCATCTGGGGAACTCAGACACAAAGAACAAGATGGCGAGGGTGCACCGCTGGTTTGACAGGAGAATGTATTTATTAAAAGCCAGCAGTACTTTTGCTAAGAGGTCAAAGTCTTTCACCCTGATTTCTATGTAGCATCCAACACACATAACCACACTTTGAAGGGTTCCTTTGCTTCTATTTTGTGTATGTGCGGGGGGGCATGTATATATGTGTACGCATGTGTGGGCAGAGGCCAGAGAAATGACCTTAGGTGACACTCCCCCTCAGGCACCAGTTTGTGTTTTGTGTGTGTGCAGGTGGGCGGACACCTGCGTGTGCATGCATGTGGAGGCGCTCTCTGCCTTTAAAAAGCTATTATTTTGTAGGTGTGTGTGCTGTGCGTATGTGGGGGCGTCAGTTCACTACCTGACTGCGTGCATCTTGTTGGTACATGCTAGCGCCCCGGATCAGCTAGTCCGACAGCTTCACAGGATCGTCCCGTCCCCAGCGCCCATCTCTCAGGAGTTCGGGATTACAGAAGCCTACACGACATCCAGTTTTTTACATGGGTACTTTCACCTGCTGAGTCACCTCACTAGCTCCCCCACCCCCCCCCCTTTTTTTTTTGAGACAGGGCCTCACTGTGAACCTGGAGCCTATGGACTGGCTAGGCTGGCTGGCAATGAGAGCTTCACTCTCTAGCCCCTTGCCCCTCAGGCGAACTCAGTCCCTGTCCTCCCAAAGCCGGTGCTCTGCTCACCGAGTCACTGACCTGCCCTACCACCACTTTATTTCCTAGTTTGTCAAGACAGGGTTTCTCTGTGTAACAGTCCTGGCTGTCCTGAAACTTGCTTTGTAGATCAGGTTGGCCTCGAACTCAGAAATCTGCCTGCCCCTCTGCCCTACCACCTCATTTTAGGACGGTGCATCTCACTTGCCTCTAGCAGCATATATTATACCAGGCTGGCCAGCCAGTGGGCCCCTGATATTGTTTCTAGCTCCCTAGCAATGAGATTAGAGGCATGTTGTGGGGCTGAAGAGATGGCTCACCAGTTAAGAGCATTTGAGGCGCTTCCAGATTCCCAGCAAACCACACAGTAACTCATAATCATCCGAAACTTAAGTTCCAGGTACTGGATGAAAGGAGCGCTCATGGCGTGCACACAAAACATGATACACACAAGATCAGCAGGAGGCTGGCACGTCAGGTGGGGTCTCATACCTGTGTGTCCAGTAATTTACAGACCCAATTTGTTCATGCTGTGCTATTGTGTAGGGTTGTTTTGGTTTCACTATGTAGCCCAGGCTGGCCTGGAACACATGATTCTTTTTATATGGCCTTCCAAGTGCTGGGATTCTAAAAATTACACCCTTGAGAGATGCTCCTTCTTCCTCTTTTTTTTTTTTTTTTTTTTTTTTTTTGTGTGTGTGTGTGTGTGTGTGTGTGTTTTGAGACAGGATTTCAATGTATAACAGTCCTGGCTGTCTTGGAACTCATGTAGACCAGGTTGGCCTCAAATTCGGAGAGATCCACTTGTCCCTGCCTCCCAAGTGTTGGGCCACCATGCCCAGTTCAAGATGCTCCCTCTTGCATGATTCCTTCTTCTCCCGTTTACACTGAAATCTGCAGTCTCTCTGACCTTAAATACTCTTGGTACACTGGCTGGTTACAAGGATGTTCCTAAGATTCCCCAAAAGCAGACCGACTGACCTCTCTGTTCCCTTTGGCCCACTCCAGGGTCTCACACAACAGACCTGGAACAAACGCATCTGAAGAACTACAGCTTCCGGTGCAGAGTTCTCTAACGGAATGATGGAAATGTATTGAAAACAGTAGTGCTGACACCCAGCACTGTGAATGTGGAATACCAAGCAAAACATCAAAACACACTGACCCTTTGCTCTACACAAATGAACAGAAGGCTTCAGATAACAAACCCCCAGGGAGAGACACTGCAGGAAAATGAGGAGCGGGAGCGCTGGGTATACGCTGTATCTATGCTGAGAGCAGAGTTGGAGAAAGAGCCACCACGCTGACAACAGGGCACACTGTGAATAAACTAGAGGGCTTTTGCAAATTTTTTTATTTACATTTCAAAAGAACGTATAGCTTTCTGCCCTAGGAAGACAGCAGCGCCAGCCACTCTGCACGGGAGCAGCTAGCGCAGCAGACTGAGATCTTTCTTTAGTCTTCAAGACCCAGGTCACAACCACCTCTGCCTGACCCCTCCGTCTTCTGAGATTCAGAGCTGGGACAGCTCGCCTCGTCGTCTCTCTGGGCTGCTCCTTCCTGCCGTTCTCTCACATCCAGAACTCCTGACTGTGCCTTACAATACTTCAGTCATTGACAAAAGCATCTGGAAGCGAGATATTTTTAGCCAGCACCCGGGACAAGAACTCTCTTTTAAAGGATGTACTGAATCTTGGTATTCACCACTAAAAAAGATCCTCAAGTAGAAAATGTGCAATCTGTGCCTCTTTCTAAAATAAAACCTTTAAGGTTCAAAGAAAAAAAAAATCCCACCCTGCACTACATCACTACCAGACACAACAGCCACACAAGGGCTGAAAGGCCTGCTGCTCCCACTGCAGGCCACACCACAGAATAGAAGATAGAGGGGCCTTCTGCCCAGCCCTTCTCCGGCCAGGCATGGGACACCAACACTCCCCTCCCTCCTGCACTTGATCACCACATCTCTGCAAAGGCCACCAGGCACATCTCTCAAACCCTGGCTTTCAGCTCTTGCTCATGCTGCCCTGGGGACTTCCCCTCTTTAGGTTCCGGGTCACAGTCTGGGGAACTACTCTGGGTTTCTATGGGAGGGACAGCATCTGAGTTCAACTTTCTTCTTTTCTTCAATCGGTGCAAGTGAGATTTGGATTTTATATGTGCTGAGAAGACAAAAACCAAATAAACAAAAGGATATCAGCTTTCTAGAATTCTAAAAACAAACAAAAAATAATAAACCCAACCAAACATTTGAATTTAACTATACAATCTTTTTCTTTAACTATTAATAAATAACAGAGTAGCCACATGTTTGTTTGAGACAAGGCCTTACTCTGTAACCCAGACTGACATCACGCTCAGGCTCCTGCCTCCGCCTCCCGGCCTGTGCTGCACACTGACTGAGGCTCTGCAGGCAGGTCAGCCGTGAGCGTGCCCAGCCCACCGCGGCACAGACCCGCCAAAACTCTCACTCTTACCCAATGACTGTCTCATACAGGCTCATTTTTACTATCCTATTCTACAAGAATTATCCTCTGGGAACACCTAAAGAGAGGGATGGCTAGGCTAATTTTAAAATTTATTCATTTACTTAATTGTGCATGTATGCAGGGGTAGGAGATTGCTTGCTGGCAAGCTTCTTTACCCACAGATCCTAAGCTAAAATTCTTTTACACATAGCAAAAGCATCATTTTGGGGTGGGGGGTGGGGGTTGGAAGTATAAGTAAGGAAATAAACTGAGGAAATTTGTGTGGGAAGAAGAGGCAGCTTTATTCTCTAGGCGTAAGGCAAACCTGGGCTCTGGGCTGCTTTCCATGGCAGCAGGAGACGGAGCAAGGACGCGACAGATGGCACTATATAAGGCTCACACAGCCAAGCTCACAAAGGCTCACAAATGTTGCTTCTCTAAGGCTCTCCCCAAAGGACATTCGACAAACCGAAGCACTAAGTTTCCTTCACAAAGCAATCAGACGCCCTCTCTCTTCCCCTTTCATCATTATACACCACCAACAACCAAGGCTTCTTCTGCTGGATGGGCACACAGTCGCCCCCAATCTCTGACAATGGGGTTCATTTTGTCAGAGATGTCAGTTAATAAACCTAATCATTCTGTGGGCCGATATGGAGAGAATATCTACTCTGAGAATCCAAGCAAAACTGTACTCTGAGCAGGCTTCCTGCAGCTGGATCAGGCTAGCTCAGGCTAGCTCTTACAGCTTTTTCCCCACCTACCATCACAGTTTGACAAATTAGCCCGAGAGTGCTACAAAGACCCCCTCGGCCTCTGAAGACCCTGTGCACACCTGCTCCCTCCCAGCAGTGCCTCTGCTCCCACACAACTGGAGGGCGAAGGTCTTCTGCACTTCAGGATATGGGGCAATTCTCTAGTCTGGGAAAGGTTCTCAGGAATCTGTCTGTCCTGTTACAAAGCTGACTCCAACATTCAACTATTAAAAACTAAGTTTTAAGAAGTGTGACTCCCCCAATTTAGAACCCATGACACCCCCCCACACACACACAGCCCCCATCTATCCCCACCTGCCCATTCCCGGTCCCCGATGATGATCCGGTCACACAGGTCACACATGTGGTAACTTCTCTTGTTCTCAGTTTCATCATACGCCATCTTCATTGGCGTGGCTGTAGGTTTGTGACCCTAGAGAGCAAGGGGAAGGACATTCAGCTCAAGAGATTTGGGGACAATTCTCTGATATTAAGAGGAGTGGGATTTTTCCAAGATTTCTTTTTCATCCCCCAGAGAGCAGGTGGGCTGTTAACAGATTTTAGCAACAACCTTTCTAAACGTGAATGTTAAAACAAGCTCCAGGAATTTAAAAGCAGCCAGCTTGATGCTTTACTTCACTGAAAAGAGATTTGGCTCCCCAAATTAGCAGCAAGTGTCAACAAAAGAAAGCCCTTTGCAAACCTGACAACAGACCATGCCTCCTTAATAGTCACCTGGATGAAACTCTGTACTATATTGACAGCAGGTTCCAGAACAGACTCTTCCCACTTTGAAACATCAGATACTTCTAAGCCATATACTGGGGGGACACTGGGACCAGGTCCTAATGATGACAAAGAAAAGTTGTGTAAGCCTGGACTACGAGACCCAATCTATTCTGTTTCCAGGACTCTTAAAACACTCAAGAGGAACACACAGGGCCAAAGGAGTGACGTTCTGACATGCTATTCATCCTCCTATAAATATGAGCCATAATCCCAAAGACCCACAAGCTTGACTTGTATGCAGCCAACATGCCTGACCATGCAAACAGACGAGAGCAGAATCTTTGACCAGTAAAGAAATCAAAATGGAGTAACAGGTCTTGTGCCCACTGTGTGGGCTGCTGTGATAGAAAGAGCACTTCACAGGAGGAACTAAGTAAAGAGCCAGTGTGTGCCTGCTCTAAATTTTATGTCATTGATAACATTTGGATAACTACAAGCATTAACCAATGCACCATTGGACTCAAGAACTAGTCTTGGGGCTGGTCTAGTTGAATGTCACTCTGACCTTCATGATTTTTTCTTTTCTTTCTTTCTTCCTTTTTTTTTTTTTTTTTTTTTTTTTTGATTCAGAGACATATGTGACCTAGGCTGTCCTCAAACTCACTGGGCACCTGAAGTTGGTCTTGGACCCCTGATCCTCCTGCCTCTCTACCTTCCAAACGATGGGATTATAGTCATGTAGTACAATGCCAGGTTCCTAAACACCTTCTTTTAAAGGCCATATCTAAGGTAGGTTTCACGTGTCCTCATGAACGGACATAAGGCTGACGGTATGGAAGAGCAGACACCCACCCACCTGGGCCAACTGTGCTGTGATAGTTTAGCTTCAGTTCGTCCACACTCTACAGACACACTGGGTCATCTCCACAGCTAGGAGAAGTCAGTTACTTGAAGGCAAGAAGCATTGTCCCATGGACAAAAAACATCAAAGGCATTGGGATGCCAACGGCTGACAGGTGCTGGCCTTTTGAGTGTGCCAACCACAAATAAGATTCTTCATAAGCCGGACTGGCCTACACCTGCCAGCACATGGAAAGGTGAGACCAGAGGGTGCAGGCAGTGCCCACAGCACACCTGGCCTTAGTTAAGCTCTGCACCTGTTTCTAGGCCACTCTACGTTTTCCTTTCTCCTCTAAGTCCTTTGTTGGGCCTCTGTGCCCTGTCTAAGCACCTTTCAACAAGTTCTCGGCTCCCAGCTGCTATTTCTGGCTTTGGTCCAAGGCCAAGCTGGGGTGGGGAAGTCCCTCTGGCTCTCTGCCAGACCATATCCCAGAAGACTAGCCTTGCCCAATCAAATGTGGCTCCTGACTTGCAGGGCAGCTGTGCTTTTCTCTCTGGCACCAGGACTGTGCCTGCACAGAATGAGGTGCAGGCAAATGACACTGTGCCATTAACCCTCCTGGTTGAGAGACAGGAGTTACTGTGGCCTCACCACAAGAGGAAGTTCCAAACTATCACAAAAAAAAGCCTTTTGTTTCAGACTTACTGTCAGACTTGGGAAGGGAAGCTGCAGTTGAAATCTGTAGTTCTGAACCTCCAGTTCAGCTGAGACTAGGCTGGGACCCCTACTACTTATCAAGACAGGCAGAAAAGGGGAAATCGAAAGAAGTGGCACCATGTATCAAGGTGGACATGGTCAAAGGCACCGAAGGGCAAGGCTGGAGGCTGTAGCTGAAGGCAGAGGTCTGCTGGTAAAATCAACCGGAGATGACGCAGAAGAGTATTCTAAAAATGTCCCCAGGATAAACTAGAGTTCACTGCACTTAAATCTATCTCCTTTTAGCTCATAAGCACACAACTGGGGACTGGGGGCCTGTATGAATGCTGGTCAGCCAACAGCATAGCTCAAAGAAACATGAGCCTAGACTTAAAAAAGCCAGGCCTGTATTTGGGCTCTATTGCCTTCTAGCTGGGGGTGGGAGAAGGGGAGTTACTGGACTTTTGCCAGGTCCTCATGTTCTTATCTGTAAAATAAATGAAGCCTCAATACAACTATTACAGCACAGTATTTGGTGACAGAGACAGTGTGAGACTTTCCTTCCCTCTCCCTTAAAAGTTCTGTCCAATTACAGTGTCAGCTGAAGCAATTCAAGTGCCCACCGTGTATCTGACCACAAAGATAAAGCGAGGGTAAACAGAGAATGTTGTGTCCTTTAAGATCACCAGACCAGGACCTTTTTAACTAGGAAAGCTCCCGCAGCATTCTGCCTGCTCTCAGGTGTAAAACAGAAGCTGGAATCGGAGCTAACGCCCAACCTGCTCACGTGTTGCTGTCTTGCTCTTCTTACCTGTGCTTACAGCCACCACTTTCTGTTCAAGGAGTAAGGAAACTCTTCAACGGAAACTTATCTGGTTTTTTCCCCCTAAGACATCACCAGATAACACCCCTGAATAATATTCTATGCAAAAGACCCACCTGTGGTCTAAACTCTCAGGACAGATCTAGAGGCTACTGTTCATTTGCTGAGTAAGAAGACATCAATATTCTGCCAAAATGGATCCAGAAGAGAAGGAGAGAAGTGGGACTTACTGCTCAAAAATCGGTTTTTAACCCATCGGTTTTGCTTCCGGGCGTATCTCTTAGTTACTTGTTTCAGAGCCTCGATACCTGGAAGATACAGCAGACACAGTGGTATCCAGGTGAGCATTTCTGTCTGTCAGGAGACAACCCCTCCCAAGTCAAGAGCAAAAGAAATGAGCACACTGTTAGACTTCACAGACAACAATCTCAGTGTTTAGCTGGGACTCTTCTAGCCTCAGCCCAGACTATCACCCAAGGATGTCCAAGACTAGTTTAGACAGAGGAATTCACACCTTTCTTTAGAAGCTGGTTACTAGTCTCTGGTGTGCATTTTCCCTCAGTGATCAGGTACTCGTGAAATTCCTTGAAGCCAATTGACTGGAAGATACCATGTTGATAGTCCTGGCTGGGAACAGGAGAGCATCAGCAGTGAGCCACAGCCTCTGAAAACTAGCAGGGGCCTTGGATGTTATCTCATCGGTGAGAAAAGTGAATGCCTGAAATTCTCCCCTTCCCGCCCCACCAGTCTCTGGGTTACTTTCTTAAAAGTAACTTCTGGGAATGCCTGAAGAAAAACAAATTACTCTTGTAACAGGTATAGAATAAACCTTCAACGAGCCCTGCCAATGCCAAGGCTGAAGACCGGTAAGTAGATCCAAAGCCAGTGTTATGTCTACGGTCTTGCAACTATGGGCAAGCAATGGAGAGTAGGTCAGAACAGCAGCCAAATCCTCACCTATTTTCTGAAATGTTCTTAAAATTATAGCGCCTGTGAAAATCTCTCAGCTCCTCCAGGAGTCCGGCAGCGAGCATGGCATCCACTCTCTTGTCCAAGCGTTCATCTAGAACTTGAGCCAAAACAGCCCATGAAAAAGCAGCACGCGGCTGGGGCTGACACGCACATGGCGAACTGAACAGGCTACCCCAGTACGGGTTTTATCCAAATGAAAGAATTCAGATCTCAGAGTATATAACAATTCATATTTATTTATTCATATTTGTATTTACTTGTACTTTAGACTGTGCATAGCAAAGCAAACCAGAATGAAGCACGTGCCTTGGCTGGAATGGAGGGCGAACACTTCACTATGGAGACTGCACACTCACTGCTTTTCAGAGTGTAGACCAGGCTGTCCTGGAATTCACTGTGTGGAGTGGGTGGCTTGGAACTCACACAGATCCTCCTGCCTCTGCCTCCCAAAAGTGTGCACCACCACATCCAGGGTTGACTTTTCTTAACTTCTGTCCTTTTTTTTTTTTACCTCTAACTTTGTTATTTCATTTCAGAATCCCCGGATGACATCTTGGTGCATCCTGAACTACCAAGTGGATACAGCATCGCCCAGGTGCAACAGCCAGGCGTGGCTCTGCCATGAGTCAAAGCCATTAGTTTATACTGAACTGCAGTGTAAGGTTTGATGTTAAAACATTTCATTATAGAAAAGTTACATTTTTCCAGAAACGTCTAACTCAAAGTGATTTAAAAGCAAACTATCCTTATAATTATGACCATCTGTCTGTGTCTCCATTGCTGCACAGTTTTGTTCTTGCCTCGCTGAGATTTGTTGACCGAGGACTGGTCATGTATGGAGCTCACTGCAAGCGCTCTGAATTCCATTGACTTACTCATTTATTTTGCCGAGGTAGGAACTGAATAGAGAGCTCTGTGCATACCAGACAACTGTTCTGCTACTGAGCCATATTCCCATCCCACAACTTTGTGTAGTATTAGTAGTCTGAATCCCTAATGGATGCTATGAAATATGTACTACTATTATCATTCCTATTTTATAGAAGAGCTGGAATACATAAAGGTAAACTAATTGGTCTAAACAGACCAAGTGGTGGTGGTACACGCCTGTGATCCCAGCACTGGGAGGCAGAGGCAGGTGGATCTCTGTGAGTTCAAAGCCAGTTTCCTAGTCTACAAACTGAGTTCTAGGACAGCTTAGAGCTATTACACAAAGAAACCCTGTCTTTAAAAACAAGGCAAAACAAACAAACAAAAAAGAACTCACAGTGGAGCAAGTGTGTGAAGTTTAACAATGTCTTCAAGCCTGGGCGATTCACCACATTTTGTGTCCCTACTCCCCAGAGAATGGTCACCATCTCTTATCTTAGGCCCAAAGCACTCTGAACATTCCTCTGTTGCAGAACTGTCTAGCACTTCACCCCCAGGAGATCTGCAAGGGCAGGGGTTCTTACTCCTCTCTTCAGCACGGCGGCGACTACAGAGTACATGGCATTTTACTCAGGGCTCACTGAATACTTGCTGGGGAAACAAACAGGGCATCACAATACTTTTTTTGGGGAGGTGGGGAGTTTAAGGACAGGGTTTCTCTGTGTAGCTTTGGAGCCTGTCCTGGAACTAGCTCTTGTAGACCAGGCTGGCCTCAACCTCACAGAGATTCACCTGCCTCTGCCTCCTGGGTGCTGGGATTAAAGGTGCGCACTACCACCATCCAAATGGCAACATAACACTTTAGCAACAAATGCTACCAGGTTAGCTAGCTAGCCATCAGACCTATTTCTCAGGTCTATCAATCAGCCTTCAGTCAACCTCGAGGTCAGACCTCCCTCCGGGAAACCTTCCCTTACTATCTTTCAACCTTCTCTAAACGGCAGACTCTTCCACTCTGTACCTCTCATCCACTGCACTGAGAACCATACTGGTCTGAGAAGCAGCATTCTCCTCCACCCTTTCCAGAAATACCTACGGGAACAGCATGGAGCCTGAGTGCAGGCAGGACGACTGCCACAATAAACCCAGCAGATACATCAGTGTTCATTGTCAGCCTCGGGTTCTAAGTAGACACACAAGAACCTAGTAGTCTACATTTTACCTTGGATGAACTCCAGACGGAAGATATTTTACCTGTCTGGTCAGCGTGAAGCCAGAGGATGCATGGGTTAGGGAACTTGAGAGGGCCTCCGAGAGGACCACCGCCTTCTTCTGCATGTTGACGATGAAGAAATTCACTGTGAGAGATTCCTGTTTCCTCAAACACTTGCAAGCTCCTAAGTTGTTGAAGATAGGAGGTGGGGTGGGGAACCCATTAGGAAATATTCATTCTCAACTGGAATAAAGAGAAAGTGTCTCACAGGAAGGAGTCAGGTGTGGTGACAGATCCTGACTCCAAGCACTCAGATACTAAGACAAGCAGACCAGCAGACAAGGCCATCCTTAGTTTCATTTGTCAACCTCACGCATAAATTCCCAAACCAAGAAGTTCCAGCTTTATTCTAATCCTACAGTTATTCAGTAAGGCCCTAAACTCTGGGTGAGAAATAACACTGTTCTTTTAAAAACGCATTCTAGAATTAGTTAAACGGGTTCAGAAATAACAGGTTTCCTCTACACAAACAGAAGGAGACTCACTTTCAAGTGAGCAGTAAAAGCTTGTTTGGGACACTCTGTACAAGCCAACATGTCTGGTCTCGCCGGAACGCCTTTCCCACAGTACAAAGGCATGCCGTACATCCAGCTCATCCACTTTCTTTTTAAATATGTCTAAAATTAATCAAGAATGCTCCTGGTTAATCCAACACACTCTCCGGGAACAAAGACTATCGGAGACAGAGCCCACACGCTCATTCTTAAGCTGACGTCCACGTCTGTGTGCATCCTGTTATATTACAGCACCAGGTAACCGAGCTCCCAAAGCCACACTCTCCACTCAGGTGACTGCAATTTATCAGCTGGAAAGTGATCTTTCCCTTCCTGACCCACTTCTGTTTCCTGAAACCCCAACAGCAGAGTGAGACCCCTTGTCCTTCAATCCCCATGGCCACTCAGAGCATCTATGAGGAAAAACTTAACAGTACCTCATTTATTTACGGGAAGAATACAGACTCTACCCAAGAGAGATGATAAGAGGTCTCTATCTTCCCTATGGGAGACACTGGAGCTCCTGCTTGGAGCCTAGTGACCCTTCCTGAGGCACAGTTCTCAAACAGCAAAGGGGACACGGTAAGAAATAAGATCTGATTAGGGAAGGAGAAGAAAGCAAAGACAAGTTCTCGTCCCAGTGTGCAGAACTGGGAATGGAAGGTTCACTTTAATGTCCTAGAGTTTAAATAAAATGGAAATATTGGGTGACAGATGCCCGATTCCAAGTACTGTCATATAACTACAAAAAGTGCAGGAGTCGGGGGCTGGAGAGATGGCTCAGAGGGTTAAGAGCACTGGCAGTTCTTCCAGAGGACCTGGGTTCAATTCCCAGCACCCAAAAGGCAGCTAACAACTGTCTGTAACTCCAGTTCCAGGGAACATGATACTTCATACCAATGCACATAAAATAAAGTTAAATAAATTATTATTTTTTTTTAAAAAAAAAGAAGTGCAGGAGCCAAGGCCATCCTTCACTAAGTTAGTCGGGACTACATGAGATCCTATCTCAACAACAGAAAGAGCGGCTACTTAGTACAAGCAGCATTTCCCTCAGAATACCATTCCTACCAGGGTGGAAACCCCTTCAATGAGGACAAAAACACTTAGAATAGAATGTGGCCCTCCAAGGACACTTCTGTATGAGAAAGGCCTTTCTCCTTTAATGTAAAATTTCACTGGAATAGGGCCCAATGAGGTAGGCGTATTCTTAAATGGCTCTTCAAAGGCAGAATAATGAAAAAAAAATGTAAGAAACACTGGTATTAAATTTTTTGAAGCTGGGTGGTGGTGACACACACTTTTAATCCAGCCTGGTGTACAAAATGAGTTCCAGGACAGCCAAGGATACACAGATAATCCCTGTCTCGAAAAAAAAAAAATTTTTTTTTGAGACTATTTTATGTAAGCATAACAAGGGATATGTGTAGCCACGATACAGTGAATCCTTAGATGGTCTCCTGTGCCAAACACAGGAACCACTCCCAACACCTCATATGTAGTTCCAATTCCAAACAACTCTAAAAAAGTATGTGAGGGTTCATTCACTATCTCTCTTCTCTACAACCAAGTTTCCATGTGCAAAGGTGAGCCAACCTACAAGGCAGCTATAAACTCCACCTCCACTGGGAAAGCTGCTGGGCACAACTCAGCATTGCACAACCAATTATGAAACTCAAGTCACAATGTAAACGAACTGCATGCCAGAAAAATTTATATGAAAACTGTTATACAAGCAAAGATCAAATAGAAAATGAAGCAAGATTACATAGGCCCTGGGGAAAAACAATATTGTACTATGCCTTTAAAATGTAACAACAAAGTAGGGTGCAACTATTTACTGAGGGAGCTGGACTGAGACGGGGCCTAAGTTAGAAACTCCAAGCCCATTGACAGAACAACCCAATCCCCACCCCCTGGCCTCCCAGCTCTATAGGAACTCGGGGGAATGGAGGACCCCGGCTTTCTTACCTGGCCACTTTGCGTTTGTCATGTGGGTGTAGCTTGGCGGCCATCTCTGGGTCTACCTGGCTGAGCCGCTTATGGAGTTCATGGCTGTCCTCCTTCTCAAGCTCCACTTTCCGGTCAGCCGCTTTCCCGGTGCCCATCTCCGGGCGCTAGTACATGAAAGTTTGGAATAAATTCATTCCAACTATTCAATAAACACTGAGACTATAAATGGGTCAGGCATCTTGCTAAGCCTTAGAAATAAAAAACAGAGATGGATCTGAAGATCTTACCATCCAGCGAGGGACAGATCATAAACCAAAAATTCCAATACGCTGTGTAAGTGCTGGGAGGCCACAATAAACGAGGAGGAAGGGCAGCTCCCTCCCAGGGAAGTACCCTGCTGCCCTGCTTGACTATCTTACCTGAGCTACCATGTCTACTCTAACATATCCAGGAATGCAGTGCACCCCTCCCAGGAAGACTGACCGGAACTGCCAGCACACAGCCACTTGCAAAGCCTTGCCTACTCAGTGGCACCTCCATAAGAAAGGTCAGTGTTGGACATCTCTGACACACTGTGCTGGCAGCCAGGAAATGCTGAGTCAGACTGATGTAGTGCTAACTTACACCGGGATGCTAATTAATCCAAGCAGAACCCTTTTCCCACACACAAGCACTCCCCTCGGGCCGGCTTGGAGGAGTGCACTCACGTACGGAGGTGGCATCTGTTCAGAATATTAAGTAGGAAAATTACAGCTGCTGACTCTAAGAAACAGGTAAGAGTCAGCCTTCCTCCCACTAAAATTATTTGGCACGAGAAAAATGGGAACCATTCCTTTAGTGAGTTACTCGTGAATTAAACTTACCTTGGTATTCACAAGAACTTTCCAGAGCAGAGACTCAATGTAATAATTGGTTCCTCCCACAACAATAGGAATTTTGTCTCGAGCAAAAATATCTTCAATGTAAACATTAAGAAAATTATTTAATATCAATAAGAGAATCCTGACTTACGTGGGAAGAAGAGTATTAGCAAGAAATCACAAAGGCCAGCGTGTGGATCACACCTCGGGCCTCTACCCATGGATGCTTATGAACACATGTACACACATGTGCACATACTCACACTAACAAGCACACACACACCACACACACATCAAAAAAGGAAAACAAGAAAGGGAGGGAGAGAGAGGCAGGCAGAGAGGCTGGAGAGACAGCTCAGCAGTTAAGAGCACCAGCTCCTCTTCCAGAGGACTGGGCTTAATCCCATCACCCGTGTGTGGCTCCCAACCATCTGCAACTCCAGCCCCCGGGAACCCAGCGTCTTCTTCTGACCTCCTCAGGCACCAGTCACACATGTGGTACACAGACTTCTGCAAGCAAAGCAGCCATACAACACATAAAATGGTTAATATTTAAAAAACAGAACAAGAAATCACATTTGTCTGGAGAGTTGGGGTTAAAAGGGAGGAAACAAAAGGAAGAGGCACTGACTTCAATGTTTCCTGAACTTTATGGAATGATTTTCAGCTAGGTATGCAGGGACTTGCATAAACCAGACGCAGCATCTGAGGATGTAGTTCAGCTGTAAGCGTGATTGCTTAACGTGCAGAAGCCCATGGTTTAATTACCAGCACCACATAAACTAGACGTGGTAGCACACACCTGTAATCCTAGCCCTAAGAGACAGGAGGATCAGAAGTTCAAGGTCAGCCTGGGATATGAGTCCTTGTCTCAAAAGTAACAACAACCACAAAACCAAACAAACAAACAAAAAAGGGGAGGCTGGAAAAATAGCTCAGTGGTTCAGAGTGCTTGATGTTTCTAATACACACATGGCAGCTCACAACC
The DNA here is from genome assembly GCF_014885135.2 of Alexandromys fortis. NCBI lineage: Eukaryota > Metazoa > Chordata > Mammalia > Rodentia > Cricetidae > Alexandromys > Alexandromys fortis. The sequence continues at coordinate 1,739,612 of NW_026068004.1, forward strand.
AGCTATAACTCCAGTTCTAGGGGATCCAACGCCCTCCTCATCTGTCCTTCACTAGCACCAGGCATGCCCTTGGTGCACAAACACACATGTAGGCAAAGCATCTATACACATAAAATAAAGTAAATCTTTTTTAAAACTTAAAAACAGAAACAAGAAAAAAAGAAAAAGAACACCAGGCATAAATACACAATGGTATCTAGTTCTACAAATGTCTAGGCCTTGCTGCTAAAACTCTTGTTTTGTTGGTCTTCTAAATAAGTTTAACAAGCCCAAGGCAAGGCTGCTCACTAAGGTGAGTGACACCTAGTGTGGGACTTGGCCTGTTAAAACAAAGCACAGGCTGGTTCCCCACACCGCAGTTCTCAGTCAGATTCTATCATTACTGAGCCAAAGTGAGTTCAGCCACCAAGACCTCACCAGATTTCAATTTCTCGTGTGAATTACTCAACCTATCTGAGCTTCAGCTTCCTCACCTGTAAAAGCCCCAGAGTGCTCAGGGACATTAACCGTAACTGTGCAGCAAGCATCTACGTAACGCCTGAAAACTAGCGAGTCCTCAACTGACTGCAACCACCATTGTTCTAGAGTTTTCTTGGGATTCTCTTTAGAATCTGCTGAGCAGATAATTACTTGCTTTAACTAGGACGTTGTTTGTTTAAAAAGAAAGATGGCTGCCGGCATGCAGTCGATCATTTCCTCGCTCCTTCCTCCCAGACAACCTGCAGAACTAGGTAAGTGTTTCCACCAGAATCCTTCTGACTGGTAGAATAGGTGGGAAGATTCTACCAACAAAGGACCAGTGAGCACACTGACACCAGGCCCCAGACCTATAATCCCAGCACTCAAGAGGCTGAGGCAGGAGAACTCCCTAAGTTCAAGGCCAGCCTGTGCTGCAGAGTAAGGACAGGACCAGCCAGGGCTACATAGACCTTACCTCAAAAACAGACAGGGGCTAGCGAGACGGCTGAGCGGGTAATGGTGCTTGCCACCAAGCCTGCTGACCTATGTATGGGCTAGCTTTGAGCTCCCCATCTTCCTGCACTGGATTCTTGAGTGCTGGGATTCTGGAGCTTGTTAAGAACTTTCAGTTTGACATTGTGATGTTATGCGCTTAGTCAAACTTCACAAATCTAACCTAGCGCTGGTCTGATGATGTCATCCTCTGCTGCTTCCGTCCTTAGAAGGCATTAAACACTCATGAACAATCCAGTTATCTTATAGTAAGACTTCATATTTGGTGATAGATGTTAATCTCCAAAAGACTTTCGTATATACTATCTCATCTGACAGAACAGCTCTGCAAAGTAGATAGACCTGAAATTATTATCTGCAATTTTTTTATTTTATGTGCACTGTGTGTATATATGTGTAAGGGTGTCAGATCCCCTGGAACTGAAGTTATAGACAGTTGTGAGCTGCCAAGTAGGTGCTAGGAATTTAACCCGGGTCCTCTGGAAGAGCAGTCAGTTCTCTTAACGGCTGAGCTATCTCTCCAGACCTCTATTATCTGCATTTTAATCTGTCTATTTGAAAGGCAAAAACATTACCTCATTGCCTGCCTACATTTGCATGCCTACAGCAAGGAGGGCAAACCTTTTCCATGTTTATCACCATATCTGTACTTGCTCCTATGAATTACAGACAAGGCCCTGGAAGTATTTCCATATTCGCAAGAGTCCCTCATGTATTAAGAACACTAGTCACTTGTTCCCCCAAGTTTATGTGTTCTGTTTGTCCAAAGCTGGTTTCAAATTGCTGTATAGTCAGTGGCCTGACCTTCCAATCCTAGGTGCTGGGATTACAGGTGTGCACCACCACACCAAGCATAGTTTTGCTTTTTAACTTTTATAATAACAACAGTGGCAAAACAGACATGTAGCCTATAATTTCCAACGTTTATATTGTTTATAAAATTCTTCCATATTGACTGATACATGTGGCTACAATTTATTCATTTTTTACTATTACAAAGAACTTCTATGCCAGGTAGTGGAGGTCTATGCCTTTAATTCCAGCACTTGGGAGGCAGATAGGTGGATCTCTATGAGTTTGAGGCCAGCCTGCTCTACAGAGTGAGTTCCAGGACAGCCAGGACTACACAGAGAAACTGTCTTGAAAGAAATAATCAGCCTCCACCCAAAAAGCAAAATAAATAAAAGCAAACAAACAAAAAGACAAAAGACAAAACAACAACAACAACAACAACAACAACAACAACAAAAAACAACTTCTATGAGCAAATCAAACTTTGTACATTCTTCTAGGAGTGAGAATTTGGGTGATTATTGCTACTAAGTGCAGAACTGAGATGCACGTCTAAGAAAAACCATCTGACAAGAGTGTCCCTAGAGCATATGCCTAGGCGTTCTGGTTCACAAGTCTTCTTATTTTATGTTTTGAGACAAGCTTCCTAGCACAGATTTGCCTAAAATTCCCTATGCTTCCATGACCTTGAACTTCTGGTCCTCTTGCTTTCCTCTGAGCCCAGCCTGGTCTACAGAGCTAGTGCCAGGACAGGCTCCAAAGCCACAGAGAAACCTGTCCTGAAAAAAAAAAAAAAAAAAAAAAAAAAAAAAAAGAGGGAAAGCCTAACCATACTTTAGAATCAAAAGTTAAAAAATAACTACTTCATACCTTGTATGTTCTATTTGTTCCAAGTTTCATAATATACAGATGTGTACATATATTTGACCCCAAAATTCATCTGAAATTTTTAATGTTTTATGAAATACAACTCATATGAAAAGACCTAATTTTACTTTCTTCCAAAACAACCATGCTAAGAATAATTATAATTCCATTCATTCTTTTCTTTCGAGACAAGGTTTTTCTATGTAGACCAGGCTGACCCCAAACTCAGAAAGATTCGCCGGCCTCTGCCTCCCCTGGTGCTAACACCATTCATTCTTTACCATTCTGAAATGTGTAAGATAAATGCATACACTGAATTCAATCCACACTATATCTCCTATTCTGTTACGGGTTTTGTTTCGTGTGTGTGTGTGTCTATGTTTAGGCATGTCTGCTGTGTGGTGCGCTTTTGGGAATCAGTTTTCTCCTTTTCTACTCTGGGATCTGATGACCCATCTTGGGTCATAAGATTTACATGGCAAGTGCTTTTACCTGCTGCGCTATCAGCGGCTCGTGTTACAAATTCACCCAGTATTTTATAATTGTTATAATTTATAATTTTATAATTGTTATTGCCAATGTCCCCTCAATGGGGAGTTTAAGACCCCCCCCCCTATTATGGGGGATTGAATTTAGGACTTCATTCATTCATACTGGTCAAGTGCTCTGACAACTGGCTATATCCCCCAGTGGTTATCATAACTTTTCAATGTTTGTTTTAATAGCTGGCAGTTCAGATAATAAAGATAATCTGAATTTTAAAATACAAAGCAGGCCTCTTACATCACTCATTTTTTATTTTGTCTTTATGCTTTTGAGATTGTCTCTCCATGTATCCCAAGCTGGCACTGAATGCACAATCCTCCTGCCTCAGCTTTCCCTAGAGCTAAAATGATAGATGTAAACCCCATCCCCAAGTTCCTTTTCTCACTCTTATCAGGACTGTCATTCCCACCCAACAAGCCCTTTCAGGTTTTCAGCGACTTCACTGCCAGTACAGATCTATAACTTTGTCTCTCCATTGAGAAGGCAGGAAACTGAGGCTCAGTGGTGCGAGCAAGCTCTTTACCCAATAAAAACAAATGGCCCAAAGAGGTAAGTTTAGAGTTAGAACAGACTTTATATTTCTAATCTCTGTCATAAAATGTTTTTTCCAAATATCCTTAGGAATCAGGTGTAGGCTGGTGAAATGGCCCACTGGCTAAAAGCACTTGTCCAGCAAGCCTGATGCCTGAGTTCAGTCCTGGAGACCACATAAAAAACCGGACGTGGTGCACACAACCATAATCCCCACATGCACACTTAAAAATAGAAGACAGAAACGGGAGAATCACTTGAAAGCTCATCACAGGTCAGACAGCCTGGAATACACAGGGTAGCAGACACAACAGAGACCTTGCCTCAACAAGATAAAGGAGAGACATGACTCCTGAAGGTTGTACCCTGACTGCCACACATAGACATGGCACACGCATGCACACACATGCAATAGTAAAAATAAACTTTAAAAGAAAGAACCATACAGCCCTTGTGTGATAGTGCAAACTCTAACTTAGCAGATCTGGAGTGGAGCCTGAGTCAGCATTGCTAATGAGACCTGAGGGAAGCTGCCTCTGGGAGTGGATGCTCTCACGTAGAACGCACCACTAGAAGCCCACCCAGCCTGGGCCTTCTAGCTCCTTAAGGATATCAAGGCAGTTGCTCTGTTCCTGAAATCCACCACGGTGTAGCTGGTCACAAGGGGATCCACAAAGCTGATCATGTGGTGCTGGCACATCTTCTGCTCCTGGGCAGAGACCTTATTGGTGATGATGTCTAGCCCTTCATAGACCTAGGAGAAAGAAAGCGAATGTGAGAAAGTCATCGCCCTCCACAAAATACACACTTGATGAGTAGAAGTGACTGTCTAGTTCTCCCTTCAGCCAAATCCTTGGCTGACCCCAAGCAACAGGTCTAGCTTGTGTCTGGGAACCAGGCCAGGGGTACAAAAGCTAAGTCATAGAAAGAATAAAACAGAGCGCTAGCTTGCTTGTCACACTGTAGTTGTTAGCCTGGCTTAAAGATTAAGGAAGTATGTAAATCCATGCCAGGAGAAGGAACGCCACTCCGAAGCATCTAAAATCGAACAGCTTCCTTATTTATTCTACTTATCACAGGTCTCCAGAAAAGGGAAAGTTTTGCATTGTTCATAACTCTATTCCAAAAGGCTCAGTAGTTCTTGGATTTGAGGGGCTCTAAAACGCTTTTAGGATTCATATAAGATAGGTTCCATCTTATGAAGAAGTGGCCAGTCTATGCAGACACATAAAACACGCGCATTCTCCCCGTGGCCTTGTGCTCAATGAGTGCTCAGGGCAGCACGCACATTGAAACACGACGGGCGGCAGCCCACGTGCAAGCTCTTCATCTTCACCTGCCAGTTCAACTAAAACGTCACGTGTTCTTTGTCTGAACGCAAAGTCTCTGGTGGAGACCCGATTTGAGAATACTAGTCTGAGACCAGGGATGTTTGGGCTGAAATGTTCTCCCTGTCATCACTGATCCTACAGGGAGCGCTGAACCAACAAACAGCAAGCTCCGCGGAGTGCACGGGATGCTAAAGGCGGTTGGTTTGTCTCGCACTTCCCTTTACTTACCGGAGTGTCAAGCAGCTAGGACAGTGCTATGGGTACCAGGGAGCCCTGGCACCCCGCTGCCTCAGATCAATCCTGGCTCTGCCACTTACCAGTTTTTGTTCTCGGAGCACACAGGCACTAACTTCTCTGAACCTCAACCGCTCCTAAGTGCAGTGGAGATAACACGAACTCGGAGGGCTGTGAGGCTAACATGGCTTCACCCACATTGAATGCACTTCGTTTTCACCCGGTGCTCACTAAGCACTGTGAGGGGTGACACACACTCACTCCATCTGTGTCATCCGCTCCCCGTCCACACTTCCTATCGGACCCTCACATGGCCGACCTGCCTTGAGGAGTATCTTCTAGAGCAGCTTCTCACCTTTCCTAACGCTGCACCCCCTAACGTGGGGACCCCACCATAGAATTATCTGTGCTGCTAATTCATAGCTGTAACTTTGCCACTGTTAGGAACCATAATGTAAATATCTGGTATGCAGATGGTCTTAGGTGGCCTGTGAAAGGGCCGTTTGATAACCTCAGGGGTCATGACCCACAGGTTGAGAACCACTGTTCTAGAGGCCCTTAAGATGGCAAGTTTGAAAAAGTAAGTGCAGCCAGATGTGGTAGAGCACACCTTTATCCCAGCACTGTGGAGGAGAGGAGGGCAGAGCACTGAGTTCAAGGTCAGCCTAGTCTGTGGGAAGAGTTCTAGGTCAGCCAGGGCTACACAGAGAAACCCTGTCTCGAGAAAAAAAAAACAAAAAGAAACAAAAAAAAAAAATAGAAAAGCAAACACGTAAGCATAACTTCAGCCAAAGGAGCCCCAGTAGGCCTGTGTTACTAGAAACAGAACTGCCTACCATGCAGTTCAAAGTATTTACAAAAGCCAGAAATATCAGGAAAAGTGAAATCACAGTTTAACTTGTAGTCATAGAGTTAAAAACTATAATTAAAAATCCATAACTTATAAAAAAGTAATTTTTTGCAGGGGGGGGGTGGGTGTCGAGACAGGGTTTCCCTGTTAGCAGTCCTAGCTGTCCTGGAACTAGCTCTTGTTGACCAGGCTGGCCTCGAACTTATAGAGATCCACCTGCCTCTGCCTCCCAAGTGAGTGCTGGGATTAAAGGCGTGTGCCACCACTGCCCGCCAAAAATAAAAATAAAAAAATTGTCATCTTTAAGCGATTTGTTAATCCTTTGTCTACTACAGCATCAGATTAATCAGGACAGGACATAAAATATGATTTGAATGAAGGTGGTGGCACTCACTTGTAATCCCAGCACTGGAGAGGCTGAGGTACAAGGATTATAAATTCAAGGCCAGTCTGCACTGCGGGGAGAGCTCCTATCTCAAAGCAACAAAACTCGGACGCACAAAATGATACACGTCACTTAAAGTCTGAGTCACGAGGCTTCTTAGTGACGATCACAGAATACACGACTACAGACTAGGTCTGCTACAGCGTCACTGGTGATTTAACCATATTGTAGTGTTCTATACCTAGTTGCTGGAGGTTGACCTACACATCACTGTGTGACTCTATGCAACTGAAAATGCACGTGCAGGAATGAGGGAAGGGCAGACCGGCAACACCGGCCAAGCTGCCCGAACTAAAGCTAGGTGACAGACACGGGAATTTAACCTACTACTTTTGGTCTCCATCTCTGTGTTTCTGTGTCTGTATCTCTGTGTATCTCTGTCTCTGTCAAAGTCTCTCTCTGTGTGTGTCTAAATGTGTGTGTGTGTGCACGCGCACGTATGTGCATACACACATACGTATACTAGGGAACAGTCTTACACTGGAGGGTAGAGGTAGGAGAACAGGACAGCTCAGTGAGTGGGTAAAGGCACTTGCCACCAAGCCTGATAAGACCCTGAATTTGATCCCCATCTTCCATCTCTGACCTCCACATGAAAGCCATGGCCTGTACGCCAACCCCCACACTAAAAGAGCAAATCTAAAATAGAGCTGGAAATGCTGTGCTTGCCTAACACACACAAAGTTCCGGGTTCAGTCAACCGCACACTGCAGTGTGGGGGAGAAACACATGGTGGCCTATGCTTGTTGTAATCTCTGCACTCTGGAGGTGGAGGCAGGAGGGTCAGAAACTCAAGGTAGAACTCTGAATTCGAGGTCAGCCTGGTCTACAAAGCTGTGAGTTCCAGGACAGCCAAGGCTACACACAGAGAAATCTTGTCTCAAAAAAAAATAACAAAGCCAACAACAAACTAAATATATTTGAAACAAGATAGTTTTAGTCCAGCTTAAACCTCATCTCGTATTAGTTAAATCCCAGTCAAGGTTTCACCGAGCAGCTCTGGCTGGTCTGGATCTTGCTCTGTAGACCAGGCTGGCTCTGCCCTCCGTGTGCTGGGATTTCAGGTCTGTGCACCATGCCCAGCTTATTTGTTTGTTTGCTTGTTTAAAGCATCAGGGCACGTGCCTAGCAAAGGAAAGGCTTCCTAAATTAGAGTCTTAGCACCACAAGAAACAATTAAAAATAGGGTTGGGTAGTGGCGCACGCCTTTAAACCCAACACTTAGGAAAGAGAAGCAGCAAGTGATCTCTGTGAGTTCGGCGCCAGCCTGAACTACAAATTGAGTTCCAGAACAGCCAGGGCTATTACACAGAGAAACCCTATCTCTTTTTTTTTTTTTTGGTTTTTCGAGACAGGGTTTCTCTGTAGCTTTGGTGCCTGTCCTGGAACTAGCTCTGTAGACCAGGCTGGGCTCGAACTCACAGAGATCCGCCCGCCTCTGCTGGGATTAAAGGCGTGAGCTACCATTGCCCGAGAAACCGTATCTTGAAACACAACAATAACAACAACAACAACAACAACAAAATTACCAAAAGAGAAAGAGGGAAAGAAAAGAAGAAAAAACAGTACAGAAAAGCAAATGCTAAGAAGGATGTAAAGAAACTGGAACTTTTGGGACACTTAGAAATTTAAACGGTATATACACCCCAGAACAGGGCAAAGCTCTCAGGCTCTGGGCTGGCTCTGCAGTTCCTGGCTGACGTCACTGAAATCACCAGGCCTCTAAGCTGACCTTACAGACCCTTCCCTACCGCACAACAGCTCCTGCTGGCTACAGAGTCGGCTCAAGGCCAGTTTCACCCAGTGTGTGCTAGAGGAGAGCAAAGGGAGCATATCAGGGGTCTCCTCTTGACCACATCATGGAATCTGTCATCTGGACAACAACCAATTTGACAACCAACTAAACCAGCAAAATAACAGCTGTACTACTGATGAACCCACCAGCTAAACCTTCACCCACCATACCTAACCAGCTATAAACTTCCCTGTGGATTCTCCTCCCATTTCTCAGCCACGCCCTCTGCAGAGACTCCGCTGTCATTCGCTGGAGGTGACAGTCGATTTCTCCCTGCGGCTCTTCTACACCTCAGCAATAAGGAAGGCTGAGACTAACATGGCCTTTCTCTGCTCCATACCCAGATTCCCCTTCAGACTGAAGACAGCATGCGCAAGACCCTGGAAAGCATCCTCTCCTACTACTGCAAGGACTCTGCCTGCACCTACCAGGCCCCAAAGGCCTTCACATCCAAGGCATCGCCCAGTCTCTGGGCTCTGCCACAGTCCAGACCTGGCCACAAGGGTCACTTCTGTGAGCGTCCCTCATAGCCAGTACAGCAGCAGCCCCAAATTCCTAGGCAATGACAGTGGTAGCTAGGAGTTTGTCAGCACCAACCACAAGATCAGACAGCTGCAAGACAGCTTGTCTCTCAAACACCTGCCTTGTCCTTCTTGATGCCATCTGTCTGCCAAGTCGAAGAAAATATTGGTAACAAAACATGGAGTCTTTCCCCTTAAAAGTCTGCATGGAAAAAAATCTCTTATGATGAGTTGTAAGACATCTGAGGTCAGGCATGTAGTTCACAACTATAATCTTAGCACTCAAGAAGTGGAAGGAAAAAAAACCACAGGTTTAGGCCAGCCCTACAGAGCAAGCTCCTGCCTCAGAACAGAAAAATGAGCCAGGTGTGGTAACATATGACTTTAAACGCAGCCTGGTCTATGCATGAGGTCCAGGCCAGCCAAGACTACATTATGAGACCCTGTCTCAAAAATTAAATAAAATAAGGAGGAAGAGGAGAAGGGAAGAAAAAATAACGACCAAAGGGTCCTATGGTTCTCTGACCTGGCCCTGAAAGCCAAGATGAGATGGCAGGAGCTTGGCTATCTGAGCTTTATGATCCCCATACAGAAGAAGCTGAGTTGCCACCAGGGACATACAACAGGCTCCCAGCCCACTGCCTGCAAGGCCACCATGAAGCTGAGTGCCCATGCTCTAGCCTACTTTCCTTGGCATCGCTGTATCAAAGTGACGAGCATGAAGGGCACATGTGACTCATGGAGAGATCAGAGTTCTCTGATTTATGACCTCATCCTGCACAGGCTGACAGACAACCCACAGGCAACCCCAGACCATGCCAGAGCCAACCAAGACAGCTGCAGGGGCAGCTGTGGCCTGCCAATGGTTTATCTCTGAGGTCTAACAGTTCTTCCTCTCTCTGCTCTGGGGGACTAGCAACACAAGTTTTCTGAGTTCGTGGTGCTAGAGTTCAATTTGCGGCCTGAGTACAGAAGCAGGGGAGTGGAGGTAAGGCAAGCCCCACTGCCCGGACCTCAGGTTTTCAGTTCAGCTTTGCTGTCTCTCTACTCACCCCAGGTAGCTCCTGCCTCAAATACCCTCTGTCCTCCACTGAAGGGCTCCTTCAGGTCTCAATAAAGAGTCTGAACAAAGTGTCTGTTCCCATGAGTCCTTCTCTCTGGCCCTGTTATACTTGCTAAACCACGTTTTTCGTAGCTTTGATTAAAGTCCATCAGCCTCTACAAGTAAAACCTGATAGACCGATATAGACTATGAAAAAACAAACGTGGTAAGAGTCAGGGGCTGGAGAGATCGCCCTGCAGTTAAGGCACTTGTTGCTCTTGTAAACGATCTGGCTCCAATTCTCAAGACCACAGAGCAGCCCATAACTGTTACTGTGGTTACGGTTCCAGGGGATCCAATGCCTTCCTCTGACTTCCTCTGGCACTAGACACACACATGGTACACACACACACATGCAGACAGACAGACACATTTAAAAAAAAATCTTTAAAATCATTTTTAAGCGGGGCAGTGGTGGTGCACGCCTTTAACCCCAGCACTCATGAGGCAGAGGCAGAGGCAGGCAGAGCTCTGTGAGTTCGAGGCCAGACTGATCTACAAGAGTGAGTTCCAGGACCGGCTCTAAAGCTACAAAGAAACCCTGTCTCGAAAAAACAAACAAACAAAAAAACTTTTTTAAATGGTAAAGCTAGGATAATAATGTGGAAGTTCCTCAAAAAATAATAGAACTATTACATGACATAGCAAATTTCCTTTGGGTTTATATCCAAAATAATGAAAGCAGGGCACTGAACACATATTTATGTCACCATGTTTATAATAGCATTATTCTCCAAAGCCAAAAAGCAGAAGTGACACCAAATACCCACGAACAGATGAGTGGAAACACACAATGGAGTATATTATACATCCTAAGATGGGATATTATACAGCCTTAAAAAGAAGGAACTGTAAGCAGGGCGATGGTGGCACACGCCTTTAAGAGGCAGAGGTAGGAGGATCTCTGTGAGTTCGAGACCAGCCTGGTTTACAGAGCTAGTTCCAGGACAGGCTCCAAAACCACAGAGAAACCCTGTCTCGAAAAACCAAAAAAAAAAAAAAAAAAAAAAAAGAAGAAGGAACTGTGATTTGTGTTAAAACAAAGACAAGCCTTGAAGACAAGCGACTGATGAGCGACACACACCAGCCCTAAAAGGGCACAAGCTTCTGAGGCCCCATGAACATGATTCTATTCACACAGGGCAACTGCAACTGCAGCAGACGAAAGCAAACTTGTGATCACTTGCCACCATACTTGACATTGAGTTTGGCCCCGAGAATCCACTGGTAAATCGTGCAAGTTGTCCTCTAGCCTCCATATGCAAGCCATGGCATGTGTACGTGTATCCATGTAAAATGCAGATTAAATATACAGAGCTATGTATACTTATTCTGAATTTATTACTTTTACTTTTTATTGTTGGAGACAGGACCTCATGCAGCGCAGGTTAAACTCAAATTCACCTTGTAGCTGAGGCTAACACCTTGAACTCACAGAGATCCACCTGCCTCTGCCTCCCGAGTGCTGGGATTAAATGTATGCACCATTACCACCTAGTTTATTTTTTGTCTGTTAAAATCAGCTTGCAAAGCTAAGTAAAAACAGGGGGTTGGATGGCCGGCTTGGTGGTTAGGAGTACATGATGTTCTTTTTTTTTTCTTCTTCTTCTTTATTTAATTTTATGTCTGAGTACTCTGCAGCATGTACACCTGCTTGTCAGAAGAGGGCATCAGATCCCGTTGTAGATGGTCATGAGCCACCATGTAGGTGCTGGGAATTGAACTCAGGACCTCTGAAGAGCAGCCAGTGGTCTTAACCGCTGGGCCATCTCTCCAGGCTCAAGCACATGATGTTCTTGCAAAAGTCCTGAGTTCAAGTCCCAGCACTCACTCAGGTGCCTCAAAACTGCCTGTAATTCCTGAACCAGGGGAATCTGACACCCTCTCCTGGCCTCTGTGGGCACTGCACTCATGTTATATGCAGACAGCCATGCAGGCAAAACAGGCATTCCTGTAAAAATAAATGAATAAACAGTAAAATCCCAAGAATAAGCATCTACTCATTTGCATTAAAGATATTTAAGCACACCTAAAGGGAGCTGAAGGCATACACGGCTCAATGGGGAGCAAGCACTTGTCTAGCACATCCTAGGTTCAACCCTTGGTACCGCAGAGAGAGAAAAATAGAAACAAAACCTAGGAAAAATCATTTTGTAAAGTGCTATTTTGGGGCCCAGGTTTAAGTGACATCCGTATCTCAAATGCCACAGTCATGCTTAGAATTTTATCATTTATTTATTTTTCATGTTTAGGACATTCTTTTACCAGGTCGCATTAGACCTGTGGCTGAATGCCTCGCATACACTCTCATATACAGTTCCAATTAGCTTCAGGGTGCTTCTTAGAACAGTTAGTCTGGAAGCTGAAATAGCTAAAAAGAAATCTTTCAAAGACAGCCAGTCACTCGGCTCCATTCCCCTGTTCCCAAGGGAACCTGTGACAGGAGCACACAGAAGTGGCTGAGGGACATGGGCTGGCAGAGCGGTCGTGAGTTACTCCCAGCACTACATAACTGAGAGTGGTGGGACATGCCAGTTATGACAGTACTGGTTTCTTTGTGATGGCTGCAATGTTCTCAGAATTTAGTTTAAGGAAGAGATGGTTCAGCAGGTAAGTGCTTGTTGCCTGATGACCTGAGTTCAGTCACTAGGACCCACGTGAAGGAAGGACAGAACTGGCTGCTGTGGGTTGTCCCGTCACCTACATAATTTGTGGTACACACAAACATGCATGGGTGCACACTAAATAAAGGTTTAAAAATGTTTTAAAAACAATTAAAATTAGAGGTTTAAGTCAGTCATTCATCTAACCTGCCTTGTCCCAGCACACATTTACTAAGAGCCCATTACCATCGGGTATTCTGTCAGATGCTGGGTATGCAAACAAGGTTAAGAGTTCCTGCTGGGCATGGTGGAACCTGCTCTGATCCCAACTACATCTGGGAGGCTGAGGCAGGATGACTACACGTCCAAGATCAACCTTAACAACTTAAGACTCCACATCAAAATAAAACTGGGAGGGAGGGAGGGAGGGAGGGAGGGAAGGAAGGAAGGAAGGAAGGAAGGAAGGAAGGAAGGAAGGAAGGAAGGAAGGAAGGAAGGAAAGCAAATTTGAGAGAATGTAGTTAGTGGTCCAATGCTTGCCCAAAATGCCTAATGCTCCCTACCAAAAAAAAAAAAAAAGAGTTTCTGTTCTCATTGCGGCCAAATTAGTCATGCTTGCAAGAGACAGATAAAAAAACCTGTAACAACAGAGCAAGCAGCATAAGCACTGATTAAAGCTGGTTACAATGGTGCACACCTACAATCCTAGTACTTAGGAAATAGAGGTAGAGAGATCTTGAGTTGAAAGCCAGCCTAGGCATACACTAAAATTAACTTAATTTAAAAAAAAAAATCTTGGGAGGCTAAGGCATGAGGACTGCTGTGAGCTCAAGACTAGCCTGGACTACACAGTGAAGTCTAGGACAACCTGGGCTAAAGAGTAATGTGCTTCAAAAATAAATAAAATGTTTAGGGCTGGAGAGGTGGCTCCACAGCTAGAGCACTTGCTCTGCAACCGTGGGAATCCTGCTCTAACCAGGGCAACAACAGGATCCCTGCAGCTCACTAGTTTCCAGCCTAGCCAAGAAAGGACCGGGTTCAGGGAGAGACTCAGACGAGAAAGGAAAAGGCAGAGAGTGATGGAAAAGATCTGTGCCTACGACTAGTCACGCACGATGTGAGCATCACAGGCACCTGCCCGAGGTATGTGTGTATGCAAGCATACACACATAATTAATTGACAGGTTTTACAGTTCTTGAGATATTAAAGTTTGTGCAATGTAGTAGTCCCTAAATACCACGTGAAAACCACTGAACATTAAGCCAGGCAGTACTGTCACACCTTTTTAATCCCAGCATGCAGGAGGCAGGGGCAAGTGGAACTCTGTGAGTTCAAGGCCAGCCTTGTCTGTAGAGTGAGTTCGAGGACAGCCAGGGCAACACAGAGAAACCCTGTTAAGGAAACTAAACAAAACAACAAAATCAAACATTTAACACTGAACTGAACTTTATAGGGGAATACATTTCTGTCTTGCCTGTTTGATGGTTTATTTCCAGAGTGAAATTTTTCCAGGAAAAGGCCAGGAAGCTTAAGAAAATTGACCTCTCTAAATCAGCAGAGCTGGAATACCCAAAGATGTTAACAAGGGTGGAGATACTATAACAGAAGTGAAGGAAGCCAGATGAACTAGGAAGTAGTAACTGTCAACTGGAAGCCAGGGGACACTTGGTGGTTGCCTGCAAACACAGCAGCTATCAAAATTTTAGGACTGTGGACCAGAAAAGATAAATAAATCATGATAAACAGAAGAGTCCTTTGGGGGGCTGGAGAGATGGCTCAGAGGTTGGGAGCATTGCCTGCTCTTCTGGAGGTCCTGGGTTCGGTTCCTGGCGACCACATGGTGGCTCACAACCATCTGTGGTGAGGTCTGGTGCCCTCCTCTGGCCTGCACCACGGACAGAGTGTTGTATGCATAATAAATAAATAAATATTTAAGAAGAGTCCTTTGGCCCCTCCATCAAGCATTACCTGTCCCAATGTCAACAGGCCCTGAAAGGGAGATCCTGTCAAGTAAATCCACCTGAGAATCTCTTCCCAGATCTTGAGGGATCCATTTAAAGCTCCAATCCCCTAAGGCTGCCATCCTGCAGGGTGCACCCATGACTGTGGTACCAGCAATGCCCTGGCCCTAGGCACTCTGGAGTTCCGACTGAGCTGGCTGGCTTAGGACACCATAGTGTAGCATCTACAGTAAGAGGAGAGGCTGCTCCCTAAGTGGGCTCTTTACTTCCAAGTCATTGGCCTGTTATGACTTCATTTCCCTCCCTCCCCACATTAGATCCTGCGGTCCTCCAACCACATTCTTTCCTACCTAGAAAACCACGATCTCGGTTTACAGACCAATACAACCACCACCACCCTTCTTTCCGCACTGGCCCCACCTTCAAGTGCTCCGTGAATGTCATTGAAGTCACAAGGAACCTGCCTGCCCAAAGCAACACTGCTCACTCAACTTCCAAAACAAGTTCTGGAAAAGCAGCAATATACTACTGCTGAGTGCTCCTCTGGGTTCCCACAGCACCACTCTCTCCAGGTTTTCTTCTCACCTCACAAGCCCTTCCTCAGTCTCCTTTACTGACCAGTGATCTATTAGCAATGCCTACCACGGGAACACTACCGTCAAGCGCAGTCTTTATGGCATGTGCCAGCCTATCCACAAACTCTCTGGATACCATGGCTTCTACAACTGTTTTTGTGCTGACAATTCCCAAGCCTGTATCTGCAGTGTAGGTCTTCCTTGTGCCAGGCCTGTCCACGGAACTGGACATTTCCATCCCAGTGAAAGTTGCCTGCAGTGCAAGGAAGGGCTCAACAGCATAGGGCTCGGAATGGATGGCAAGGCTCAGGCTTCTCCACTCACTAGACGAGCCCCGTTATTTAACCATTGTGCTCCAGACTCTCCACATACAGAGTAGGGTAATCTTAACCCTAACCTCCAAGAGTTCCTATCGCAATGAAATGATTCACATAAACAAAAGCACTTGGAGCACAGCCTTCCTTTAGAGGCAGTCGTCATGCGTCACCATCCTCACCCCCAAACAGGTACCTAAAATCTGACATGCCGCAAAATGAGCTACTTATCTCCTCCTGTGTCTGAGTAAACCACCTAGGCAACAAATCAAAATCCTTAAAGGGTTCCTGGTACCTCTATTTCTCTCACATTCCCTATCTACCTCAAATTTTAAAAACCTCATACGGGTTTTTAAATTATTTGTTTGTATGTTATTTTTTGAGGCTCGGTTTCTCTGTGTAACAGTCCTAGCTGTTCTGGAACTCAGTTTGCAGACCAGGCTAGCCTTGAACTCATAGAGATGGCCTGCCTCTGCCTGCTGGGATTAAAGGCGAGTGCCACCACTGCCCAGCTATTTATTTATTTTTTGAGACAGGGTCTCACTGTGTAGTCCTGGCTGTCCTGGACAATTCTATGCAGACCAGGCTGGCCTCAAACTTACAGAGATTCATCTGCCTCTGCCTTCTAAGTGCGGGGATTAAAGTCATGTGCTACCATACCCAACTCATGCTAATTTTAAAAAACGACCAACAGGGCAGTGAGATGGCTTGGTGAGAAGAGATGTTTGCCACCAAGCCTGACAACTTGTCTTTGAATCCTGGAACCAACAAGATAAAAGGAGAAAAAAAGACTTCTAGTCAGGCATCCTCTGACCTCCACATGCACACCATGGCACAAGCATACCCACACACTCATACATATATATAAACACACAAAAATTAAATGCAATAAAAATCTGAACACTTACCACCATCATAACAAACTGATCTACACGATTGCGCTACATTATTCTATTAGCTACCTCACTGATTTTGATCTTCAAAGTATAATCTCTCCAACAGAGGTCCACATTATACTTTTCTATAAAGAGAATCAGACTCCATCCAGCCCCAAACTCCTTCAAACCATGTCCCTGTGAGAGCTGAGCTATCCTCAGGGCCTCCCCACCTCCCCTCTCTGCTCCCACAGAACCCTCATTTTCCACCATCACAGAACTTACTATATACGACTTCAGAAGTTTCATCTCCCTGCTTCCGTCTTTCTGTGAAGAAATCACAATATATCCCGTAGCCCCAGGTTACAACACTGCTTTTGCAGCCATGTTGCTGTAATACCCAATCTACACAAATCAGCTTGTGCTTTGGCCAGGCCACTCTCTCCCCGGGAGCCTAGTGTTTCTTGTATCTAACCACTTCAACAGTCCAAGTTTCAGGGGGGCCGGGCGGTGGTGGCTCACGCCTTTAATCCCAGCACTTGGGAGGCAGAGAGGCAGGCGGATCTCTGTGAGTTCGAGACCAGCCTGGTCTACAAGAGCTAGTTCCAGGACAGGCTCCAAAACCACAGAGAAACCCTGTCTCAAAAAACCAAAATATAAAAAAAAAAAAAAAAAAAAAAAAAAAAAAAAAAAAAAAAAAAAAAAAAAAAAAAAAAAACAAGTTTCAGGGGATGGGCTGGGGTGGGGGTTGAACATAAGCAGAAAAGGATGAAAAACTCTTTTCCAGAATACTGGCACTAGAAAATGTGTTTTGTTTTATAAGCTAGAGTCTCACTATACAGCCTTGACTGACCTGGTACTCTCTCCGTGGGTCAGGCCATCCATCCTCCAGCTGGTGGCTATCCTCTATGGAAGTCACCAATACTGGGATTATAGAGTAGCACGTCCACCTAGAAACTGAGTTTCCTTTTATCAAATTCAACTAAGCAGATGCTCAACAGCGAAAGGGCTGGTCTCACCCCGCTAACTTCACTTTCTTCAAAGGTTACCTTTCTAAATTTACAACTTCTCTCTTTTTTAATAATTTACCTTATTTTATGTGCATTGGTATGAAGGTGTCAGAGTCAGCTGTGAGCCACCACGTGGGTGCTGGGAACTGAACACAGATCCTCTGGAAGAGCAGCCAGTGATCTTAACCACTGAGTCATCTCTCCAGTCCCAAATTTGCAGCTTCTCTTGGTTACAAAGAATGAGTGTGCTACAGAATCATGGCAATTAGGCCTTTTAGCTTTATTTAGCAAAATTCAGCTGAAGGGCTTGCTCAGTCGTTAAGAGCAAGCACTGCTCTAGCAGAGGATCCAAATTCAGTTCCCAGCATCTATAATAAACGGCTCCCAACTACCTGTAACTCCAGATCCGCAGGATCCAACACCCTCTCTGGCCTTCATGCGCACCTGCACTCAGATGCCAGTACATACATTCATGCATACACATAATTAAAATAAATCTTCTTTAAAAATGCAGCTGCAGTCATGCTAAACGATTCGTATGCAGACAGAGATGCTCAGGCCAGGTCTGGTGACCTACTTCTGACGCTGTATTCAGTGATATCTGAGCAACTGAACTACCTGGAAGTGTGTGTCTGAGTTAGAGAAGGCAGCTGTGTATACAGTATAAAGGAGCAGGCTGTTAGCTTTAAATTCAGGCAGCTTACCCATCTGGAGCCTTCAACTGGCAGGTTAAGCATCTAATTTTTATGCTGCCTTAAGTTTCCTCATCGGTAAAGTGAGGCTAATGAACACATTACATTCTTCACTGAGTAGTCTGATAATTAGCTAATATATGTAGTGTTTAGAACAGTGCCAGCAGACGGTAAGTACTACATTAACTGCATGGCATTATATTTAATATATTTAATTACTGGTGATTAAACATGATTTTCCTTGGCTCTTGGAGGTGAGCCCCCTGGCAAATACTTGAAAGAAAAGAACCACAATTTACTAGAGCTAAAAGTGTAACTGGCCTAAAAGTGTTGGGAGGCAGGACAAGTGCAGAAGGTGGTTTCTCCTCCTGCCGTGTGGTCCTCGGGCTGGGCAGCAAATCAATGGCCCAGGAATGAGGCTATTCCAAACAGACCCCAGTGCCCTTCTTTTGGCTATCAGACTATTCAAATACTGATCCCCAAGGAACTGGAATTTCCCCAGGAATCCTGTGCTGGGAGAAGGAAAAGGCTGAACGCTAGTATCACCAGATGAGGAACTTGGCTGAACCCTAGTACCAAAGATGAGGAACTGCATTCCTAGGAAGACATATCAGAGTTCCAACACCGTGCTGGATCGCCTGCAGGCAAGTCTGGAGACGAGCTGGTGACAAGGCAGCAGCAGCACACCTTGACTAGAATGGGGGGGGGGTCACTGGATCCCATTCTTTATCTGTTCCTCTTCCCATTGTGGCCACATTGCATAAATCTGCTAGCCCTGCTGTTCACTGTGTTTGTCTGTTTAACTGGCCTATTAAAGATGGGTGCCAGGCATCAGGCAGTGGTGGCAGACACTCTAATCCCAGTACTAGGGAAGCAGAGGCAGAAGGATCTCTGTTAAATTCAAAGTCAGCCTGGTCTACATTGAGTGTTTCAGGCTTCATAGTAAGACTATCTCAAAAACAAACAAAAGACAAGAGGCTAAACTCAAGTATTAGGGCCCTAACAGCTCCAATAACAAAAGGGGCTTTAAACACTAAGACTAACATACCCAAAGAGAAAGCTGAGACCCAAAGAGTCATGACTTATCCAAAGTTATATCTATCTATCTATCTATCTATCTATCTATCTATCTATCTATCTATCTATCTATCTATCTATCTGGGCTAAAAGAGTAAAACCCAGCTTTCCAGGGAAACAAATGTGTCTACCAGGTAAAAGGAAGACCTCAGAGTAACAACAAACTGTAGATTAGGAAAGGATACTGGCTTTTGAAGTTTGCCATCAACAGTTGCTAGGCATTAACCAATAGCTTTTGATACTCCCCAGTGACCTGCAGTGACCCTAACGTGCAGCAAAGGCTACAAGATGTAAATAAGGAAAGAGGAGGGTGGGGAATAGGCTCTGTGAATACAGCACACAAGCGCGAGGACCAGAGTTTGGATTTCCAGAACTCACATAAAGTGCAGAAGTGTGCGGCAAAGACAGCATCCTGAGCAAGCTGGTTAGCTAGAGTAGCCACAACTGGCACACTCCAGGTTCAGCAGAGGACCCTAGTTCAGTAAGTAAAGAGGAGAGGAATGAAGAGACCCGACATCAACTTTGGACTTCCAAACACCCCACATACATGAACACACATAGACACTGCCACACAAACACATGCAAACAAAAGAAAGAAATGAAAGAAAGCGGCAGGCAGAGAGAGGAGAGGGGAAAAGACAGGGACAGGAAAAAGCGTTGACAAAGAAGGGCTTCATGGTCATCTGCAATGGTCTACAACAACGTAGGGAGCCCTGGGGTGGTCTGAATAGGAACAAGCCCCAAAGGCTCATATATTTGAAAGCTTGGCCATTAGGGAGTGGCACTACTTGACAGGGATTAGGAGGTGTGGCTTTGTTGGAGGCAGTAGGGAGGGTGGGGGGAGCCTTGGGGGTTTCAAATCCTCAAGTCAGACCCAGTGTCTCTACCTTTCTGTCTAAGTCTGTTTGCTTCCCTTCCTTCCCTCCCTGTCTTCCTGGTGCTTGAGGAGTCTGTTGCAGAACTCTCAGCTCCTTCTCTAGCACCCACTCTGCCCTGGGTGCTGTCCTGCTTCCCACCACGACAGTGGACTGAACCTCTACACTGTAAGCAACCCTCAACCAAATGCTTTCCTTTCTAAGAGTTGCTGTGGTCATGGTGTCTCTTCATAGCAATAGAACATTGACTAAGACAAACCCCAAGGTAAGGGAGGAAAACAGGTATGGTAGCTCCAGCCTTTTTTTTTTTTTAAGTGTAGTACAGACTGGTTCAAATTCAAATAGATCCTCCTGTGGAAGCCTCCAAAATGTTGGGACTACAAATATGAGTCGCCTGTAAACTCCACCACTTTAGAGAAGCATAAACTTCAGATGTGAATTGTTTTTAAAAGAATTAACCTACAATAATATGCAAATTATGTTTGTATGACTAAAAATGGGGGTGGGGCAAATGACTAAAAAACTAATACACAAGACAATACCAACCAGGTATATCGGCACAAAGCTATAGTCCCAGCTCTAAGTGTTACAGCTCTGAGGGAGAATCTCCCTCAGTGGAAGTGTTACAGCTCTGCAGTGAAAAGGTATCCTGGCAGTTGAGAGCCAGGGAATTCCCCAGTCTTAAAGCAAAACAAACCTCACACAAGAGATTTATTAGGAGGGAAAATCACAGGAGGGTGGCTGCCTCTGCTCCAGCAAGAAGCAGCAGGAGCTTCTTGGGATCTTTTGGGCGAGCAGTTTTCCAGGTTGGAGATTTCCAGGATGGGAATTGGTGGGATTTCATGTTCAAGGACTGGTGGGGTTTCGCAAGTTTTTTTTCACCAGGAAGTAGGCCAGGACCTTTTCCTCTACACCAACTCTGGGGAAGTGGAGTTGGGAGGAATAAGGAGTTCAAACATGGCTACATTGTCAGTTTGAGGCTTGCCTAAGCTGCAAAAGACTCTATCTCAAAAAACAAAAACAACACACACACACAACCACTACCACCATCACCACCAACAAAATACCAAGTATTACACCCAGAAAAGTCTTGCAAATCAACAAACATACAAATGAAAACCATTATAAAGAATACAGCGACTAAGAACAGAAAATCCAAAAGCAGAAAAATACAGATGGCCAATCCATATACCCTTGAAAAGGCAACTGCTGCCACTAGAAAAAGGAGGACGAGGGGAAGGCAAGCAGGCTACTGTTTACCAGACTGACAAAAACAAAAGAGATAATACAGGGTTAGCAGAGGGCAGTGGCAAGGAGACACAAACTTTCTTGAAAGAAATATAATGCAATACATGCAGATCAACTACAAAAGACAAACAACCAAATTAAAAGTAAGCAGCCAGGGGGCTGGAGAGATGGCTCAGTGGTTAAGAGCATTGCCTGCTCTTCCAAAGGTCCTGAGTTCAATTCCCGGCAACCACATGGTGGCTCACAACCATCTGGAATGAGGTCTGGTGCCCTCTTCTGGCCTGCAGACGTACACACAGACAGAATATTGTACATAATAAATAAATCCGTGCTAACTACAGCACTAGCAGACTGACACAGGAAGGTACCTACAACTCTGAGACTAGTCTGGGCTAAACAGTTAGTTAAACAATGCTTATAATGCATATAGAAACACTGGATCTAATCAAGAGCAAACACTGTCGCAAAAAATCAAAAAAAAAAAAAAAAAAAAAAAAAAAAAAAAAAAAAAAAGTTACAAAAAAGAAAAATAAATAATAAGCAAACAAACAAGCGAGGGGCTACAGCCCCATGGCACAGCACTTGCCTGGCCTATATGAGATCACGAGTCTCCCCTGTACTGGACAGGAAAAGTTAGCAACTTTTTCAGAGTTTGGGGGCAGGGCTGGTGTTTGTAGTTCAGTGCTAACCTAGCATGGGTTCCATCCCTAAGCCTGGGGGGAAAAGGTCAACAAAACCATCGAGAATCATTAGGGAACTATACAAGAAAACTGAAGTTAGATACCACTTTCACAAGCACTAGAATGGCTTTTTTAAAAATTTATCATGTATACAGTGTATACAAGTCAGAAGAGGGCGCCAGATCTCATTACAGATGGTTGTGAGCAGCCGTGTCGTTGGTTGCTGGGAACTGAACTCAGGATCTCTGGAAGAACAGTCAGTGCTCTTAACCACTGAGTCATCTCTCCAGCCTCCTAGAATTTTTTTTAAAGTAACTTTAAATTTATTTAGGGGCCCATACCATGGTGCCTGTGTGGAGGTCAAAAATACTTTTCTAAGTCAGTGTTCTCCTTCCACCAAGGCTGGGCAGATGGCTCAGCAGGTAAAACTATTTGCCCCACAAGCCTGACAGATCTTCAGACACTTTGATCTGCTCAGAGCTCCTGCTGTGGGAGGAAAAGTGGAGACAGGCCAAGCTCACAGTCCAGGGAGGCCAGCTTTCCTGGCAGACCAAACAAACTCTCTGGTGAAGGAAAGTAAAGGATGAGAAACGACTCTGACTGCACAGGACTGCCATGGCACATGTATGACCCATCACCACACACACATACCAGAACTATAGACTGCAGCATCCATCGGTTACAAATGTCCACCACAACTAAATCAGGATGGGGAGTGGGGACTGAATGTGGCGGTGTACGCTGGTAATAGGAGTATTTGGGAAGCTGAAGCAGGAGGATAACAGCTCAAGACCAGCATATGTTCTTGCACGCATGTTTGCACACTTGTGCTCTCCCTCACACATGCACTCAGGTGAAAGTAAAAGGAGCTTCCTACTAAATTCTGCGGCTAAAATAAGACTACACAGTATTGTAGTTGGTAACTTTGGTTCGCACAGAAATAATTGCTGAGACTACTTTTCACATTATAAATTTCATTAAAAAGTAAATATATTATAGGTATTCTATATTTTCCTTTCTAACAGGGTCTCATATAGCCCAGGCTAGCCCCAGACTCACTAAGTAGTCAAGGCTGACCTGGCAGTCCTGATTCTGTCTCCACCTCCAGGCATGTGCCACCACATCTGGTTCACTGTGGTCCTGGGGAAGGACCCCAAGCTCTGGACTCATGCTAGGTCAGCGTTCTGCCTGCTGACTGCTACATCCTTAGCCAAAATGTTGCTTGGGAAGTTTTGCTTGTTTGATTTTTTTTTTTTAAATATTGTTTAGTGGTTGGTTTGGTTTCTTTTTAATGTTTTTTTATTAGTAGGTGAGTGTGTGTGATGTGTGTGCGTAGGTGTGGACACATGTGTGCAGGTCAGGCGGCAATACAGGGAATGTCTGTCCGGCTTCGTCCGGCTTGTCCTCTCACCCGACACCTCCGTGATACACTGAGACAGGAGCGGGTCTCGAGCCTGGTCCTTGACCTACAGATGGGGACTTTACCCACGAATGTTGCTTTTCCAGTTCAGGATCCAGTATAGGATTCCGTATTGCATCTAATGGTGTGTCGTCGGTCTCCTCAAGTCAGGACAGCTTTCAGTTTTCTTTATCTTCATGTCCTTGGTGAGTCAGTTCTTTTCTTGACCGTCCCTCAATTTGAGTTTTGGTTTCTCAGAATTAGACAGCTGATACTTTCTTCACTGCATTATATTAGGAATAATCAACACGAGTTATTATCAGTGGAGGGAACTTCGACCATTTAACTAAAATTGTATTTGTCTTGCTATTTCTCTTTCCATGCTACTCTGCCTTCTCATTTCAGTTATATCACAGCATCTGGCCAAGTTCCTTAGAAATGAGCTGCCAAAACCATCCAACGCTGAATGGAAGAGGAATTACAACTTTACATCCCAGCAGGACGGATGATGGCAGCAGGCCAGGATGCTTGTAGAAAGACAGCAAAATCAGGACAGTGGTACTGGGAATGGTGACACGTGCACTCTGGAGGCTGAAGCAGGAGTACTATGAATGTGAGGCTATCCTGGGGAAAGGAGTGAGACTGTCTTAAAAAACAAACCTGCAGGTTAAGGGTGGCTAGCACTGAGCCTTAGGATCTGAGTTCAAACCCCAGAACCTGCATAGTGGAAGGAGAGAACCAACTCCCACAGGTTGTCCTCAGACCCACCCATGTCCCATCCCATACGTGCACTGGGGCACATACATAAGCACACACACAGAGAGCCACACACACATGAAAGAAATACAAATTAAAATTCTAGAAAGAGCTGGGCAGTGGTAGTACACACCTTTAATCGAAGCACTTGGGAGGCAGAGCGAGGATCTCTTGAGTTCAAGGCCAGCCTGGTTTACAGAGCAAGTTCCAGGACAGCCAGGGCTACACAGAGAATCCCTGTCTTGGGGGTTGGGAGATTCCAGAAAGAAAGCTCTACCCAGAGCCCTGGCCAAGATGATGCAGTAGAAAGACAAAAAGTCTAAGCTGTCACCCAGGAGTTTTGATTTGGTCCCTGCTCATCGCAGAAGATGGAAATGTTGAATAGTTTCTAGGGAGAGGATTAAAGTCAATGGGAAACTGGAGATCTCAGGAATATTCTCACTGAAGGCTGGGAGAATAAAAATCACAGCTGTTTCCGAGAGCAGTTCTCTAAAAGGCACTGAACACCTTACCAAAAGATGCTTCAGAAGAATCCGGGCATCTGACAAGGAGACTTGTCTCCAGCTATCCAGGGAACCAGGTGTGGCCACTTGTGACTTCTGGCCTGTCTGTCTGAATGTAACCGAGCTACGTGACCGGAACCACGCGGCCTGCGAGATCCCGTACCCTGCCCCTCATCCCTTACCATATATAAACTGTAACCCGTCCCTAATAAACTGAGGCCTTGACAAAGTTGCTTGGCCTCGTTCTTCTGTCTTAGCTCATTCCCTTCCAGGTAGCGCCCCTCCGAGACCCTGGAATAACTGGATTGCGGGTGGGTTACTAACCCCTAGACTGAGTAGCCCACCCAACGCAATCCACAGAGACTGACTTTTACTATTTCCAGATCAGTCAAGATGAAGCTGGGTGAGCATCTGAGGACTATATGGCCTTTGTTCTTTAATAAAATGCAAGTATGCTAGAGAAAGAAACCTAAAAACAGACTTCAATTATCAATGAATCAAAATCATTGTTCTCTAAAAAAATTCTAGGGAAAAAAATGTCTAATTCATTCAGCCATGCAAGCGAATGCTCAGAATCCAAGCTCCCTCTCTGACCCACTCTCCACTCAGCCAGGGTCACTCTCACTTCCCTGTTTATACCCCAAACCTCATGGTATGGCTTTTAAGTAGCTCAACAATTTGTTCCTAGGATCTGTGTTTTCAGTTTCACCTCCTACGACAGTCCCTCAAGAATCCTGTGTGCCAGAGGGCTGCCAGCCATTCCTGAAGTGGAGAAGGACGCGTGCTTCTAAGGAGATGGGAGACAATGTGATGTCTTCGTTATGCTGTTTCCTTCTTAAAAAATAAGTTTTGGTTTATTTATTCTAGATTATGAGTATTTTGCATGCACATATGTATGTGCACATGTATGCTGGTGCAGGAGGAGGTCAGAAGAGGGCATGGGATCCTCTGCAGGGGAATTAGATGGTAGCGAACCATCTCAGACACTTAACTGTCACTGAAGCTGTAGGGCAGCTCACAAACCTCAGTCTCAAGCCTCATGTGTGCTCTCTCCCCTGTGGTTTCTATCAGCCAGCAGTCACTTCTCCTTTCTAACATGGAGGGTCTCCCTGTAGTAGCAAAAAGTGACCACATATGCAGAACCTACACAAAATAAAACTTTATTTAATATGGAAGTAAACCAAGTGACCTAGAAACCCATTTCTCTCTGTCTCTCTCCACGAGTCAAAAACATTTTAAATTTCCTTTTTGGCCTCTAGTCACATTTCGTCATTTTAAAGGTTGCAGCCGCCGGCAGTGATAGAAATCCTCTGGACAGGACTTGTCTCTCCTGGTTAACAGGTCTTTGTGTCTTTGATCTGAGTCCTAGGAAGCCTTTCCTATCCTTCCCCATGCCTCCCAGATCTCCCTAGAGCACTATCAGACAGACAGTCCTTTAGTACAGAACACTTCCTAAATTATGTCCCAAAGCAGACGAATAGAACACAGAGTTCCAGTCTTTTAGCTGACACACAGCCTGCTGACTAGCCGCTCTGCCTCTCTCCTGTAGCTCTGGGAAAACACAAAGGGAACTGGGCGCCTATGTCTGACAGCACTTCTCCCAGGACCCGAAGAACTGAAGCACTAGAGACATTTCCTCTCTACAAACCCAAACAGAATGCTTTATCTCCTCTGAGCATACACCTGGCGGTCTCCGTTTTCAAGAAGGCAGTGTACACGCTCGGCGACCGCCTTCAGGTCTCGCGGTCACTGAAGGCAATGCACTCTGCCTTGGATTTGCACGCCAAGATGACAACCCAGACTGAAAGGAAGCCCTTCAGGATCATCTTCCCGCACTGCGGCAGACTCTACCAGATCCAGTTCCCAGGCGCGCAGATGTCTTGCGGTATGAGCTCTGGGCGGCTCTTTAATCTTCCTGCACGTCAGTTTTTCCATGCTGGAAAGCAAGGATTGTGTTACTGGCCTCCCCTTGAATCCTGACCCTCATTGCTGAGTGAGAATATGTTTCTATACACTGAGAATCAATTGAGATTTGGAAAAATCACACTACTATCAGTACAAAGGGTCACTTCTGAAAGAGCCACACCGAAAAGCACAGGAGGGACCCTCAAAGAATCGCTCTGACACCCCAGCCCACAAATCTCAGGCCTAAACCAGAGTGAGGCAGGCCCTGCAGATGCTCAAGTCATTGCTCATCAGGCTCTCAGCACAAACGCCCACTTCAGACCTGTAACCCTTAGCAGTATGCTGCTATTACCTCAGGGCTGAACTTCAGCACTCCCTTCTTTCTCCCCAGGCTGGCTTCATACTCATGGGAATCCTCCTGCCTCAGCTGAAGTACAAGTATTTAATGGCATAAGCTGTGCTATTAAAATATTTATTCAATGCGTATCAAAAAGTCTTCCCTAGAAAAGTTGCTTGTAAAAGGTGGCAGTGGGTCAGGCAGTGGTGGCACACACCTTTAATCCCAGCACTAGGAAGATCTCTGAGTTCAAGGCCAGGCTGGTCCACAGAGTGAGTTCCAGGACAGCCTGGGCTACACAAAGAAACCCTGTCTAGAAACAAAACAAAAATCTGGAAAGTCACAAAGAAAGATGCCTGGCATCAATCTGTGTGTGTGTATGCGGGCACGTATGCATGCCAATCTGGACTTACACGAGACACTATTTAAATTTCATTTAGTTACTGGCACATTTCTGAACATAAACATCCAAGGAGCACATCTAGATGGAATACGAAACTGCAAAGATAACAGTCACGGGGACTATAGTCCAGCTACTTAGGAGGCTAAGGGGAAAGATCACTTGAGCCCATGAATTTAATACCAGCCTGGACAATACAACAGACCCCATCTGAAAACATAAACAAATAAAAATAAATTAAAACTCTACTTGGAAACTTGAAAAGCCTTTCTAATTATCACTCTCCACGCATCTCGCTTTCATCTACGGCTGTTAACGAGGTTTCCAGCACTGTCTGGGCTCCCCACAGACTGAGTTTCTCCTCTGTCTCAATAAACATCCATCTTGGGTACCAACTTGATACTAAATTCTATATTTTTTTTTTTTTTGGCTATACCAAGCTTAAGTCCCTAAGAACACATCCAGTAACCACTAGTCCGCTCAATATTCCATCTGATATACATTATGAATCTCTTTTTTGGTAATTAAAAAAAAAAAAAAAACTCTACTAACCAGGTGGTGGTGGCGCACACCTTAATTCCAGCTCTTGGGAGGAAGAGGCAGGTGTACTCTGAGTTCAAGGTCAACCTGGTAGACTGAGTGAGTACCAAGACAGCCAGGTCTCAAAAAAACCAAAGAAAAAAAAACCCAAACCTCTACTCATGGGGAAGGAGAGTGTACTGTGCCACAGAATCTGTATGGAGCCAGCTGACAACTTTTAGAAGTCAGCTCTCTCCTACCACATGCTGGGGCCAGGGATCAACCTCAGGTCCTCAAACTTAGCAACAAGCACCATTGTTAAACCATCTCAACGGCCCTGTCGTTTGTTCTCTGAGACAGGATCTCATGTAGTCCTGGCCTCAAACTCACTATATTGCTGGGAATGACTTGAATTTCTGGTCTTTCTGCTTCTGCTTCCCAAGTGCTGTTACAGTTTGTATACTGCCTAGTCAGGCTTTACATTATGAATCTTAAGGTGCATTTTAGATCCTGATTAAAATTTAGCATACTCCCATAAGGGATGACTGAGAGCATTCATTCCCTGTGACTGAATCCTACAGCCCTTGCCTCATCTAAAAAGGAAAATCCAACATGTAAAGCAGAGAACTATGCTCAGTAACAGATCTACAGGTCTTGGGCACAGGTCCTGAACTGTTAAATATATCTACTTTATGTTACTTACAGGGAAGATATAACAAGAGGATCAAGGGACTCGAGAGATGACACACAGTTAAGATGTACTGCTCTAGCAGAAGATGAGTTCTGTTCTCAGCACCACATGGCAGCTCACAACCACCTAGAAAACCAGCTCTGGGGAATCTAATGCCTTCTTGCTCCCACGGGCATCCCATATAGGAAGCATCCATACAAACAATTATTACACATAAATTGAAAATAATTGTTTTTAATTTCCAGAGTATAAAATCTAGGAGTTAGAGAGATGGATCAGTGGTTAAGAGCACTGGCTGATTAAGAGGACCTAGCCTTGATTCTCAGTACCCACATGGTGGCTCAGAGCCACCTGTTACTCCAGTCCTAGGGGATCCAATGCCCTCTTCTGCTCTCCACAGGTTACCAGACAAGCAAGTGATAGACAAAGATGCATGCAGATAAAACACCCATACACATAAAATCATAAGAATAATTTTAATTTTTTTAGAGAGTATAAAGCCACAGCAATGGTAGCGCATGCCTGTAATCCCAGCATTCAGGAGGCAGAGGCATCGGATCTCTGAGTTTGAGGCCAGGCTGGTCTACAGAGGGAACTCCAGGACAGCCAAATCTACACAGAGAAACCCTCTCTTGAAAAATCATAAAGGGAGGGAGGGAGAGGGAGAGAGGGAGGGGGGGAGAGAGAGAGAGAGAGAATGTAGTAGCACATACCCACAACCCCAACATTTAGGAGCAGGAGGAAGGAAGATGAGGAATAGGAATTCAGTATCATTCTCTGGGCTCTCCAGTTACACACTCAGTTTGAAGTGCTCCTTGAGACCTTCTCTTCAAAAAGACATTTTGTTTACATATTTATAAATTATATTCTGTGAAAGCACTGAAAAGTATCTCTAGGGGTTGGAGAGCTGGCTGAAAGGTTAAGCGTTCTTGCTCTAGCAGAGGACCCAAGTTCAGTTCCCAGCACCCAAATGGTGGCTCACAGTCATCTACTATTCCAGTTCCAGGGGATCCTATGCCCTCCCCTGGCCTCTACAATACATATATGTAAACAAACATACATAAAATAAACATACATTTATGCATTACATAAAAGAAAAATTACATACATAAAATAAATCTTTTTTAAAATAGTATTTCTATTTGAGAAGCTGTACAAAAGGACTGAGTTCGGGGCCAACCTGGCCTACACTGGGAGGAAACCCTATTTCAAAAAACAAAACAACAGCAACAAAAAGCATCCCCTCCTTTCACTGGCTAGAAAGTGCGCTCTAGTTGTAGCAGAGCACAATAGTGAGCAAAGACAGAAAGCAGAACTGGGTGTAACTCTGCACACTCAGTCAATAGGACATGAATATTTTATCGCATATTTGCACTTAAAAGTAAAAAAATCAAAGATCAGTCTTCTTCAATTGGGACCAAGAGGAAATGTCATGAACATCCAAAATTAAACAGTCTAAAATTAAACACAGCTCAAAAAGATCAAAAATATTCTATGTTTTTCATATATTAATAACCCTCAAGGATAAAGGAAATTTAATCCTCATGTTCTAATCACAAACATACAATTCTGAATGTGCCTGTATGCACCCAAGAACCAGAAGAGGCCACAGTGGGAGGAATACACGGGTCTGAGAGAACCACCAGCAAAGGACCTACAGCCTCCCCTTCTCTACACACAGAACCCACTTGTGCCTCCTACATAGCACCAAATGGAGCCTGCTGGAATCAGAGGGTCTGAAAAATTCACCTTTCAGCCCAGCACTGTGCGCCAGCCAAGTCACTCCACAGCTAGTGCTTTCTCGAGCTTGGTCAGGGTCCCTCTTCGCAGTGGGCAGGAGTCAGGGCATGGACTCATGAGTAACTAACTGGTCGATGGGTTCAAAATAACTGTCAACTATTCAGCTCTAAACAAGCCATCTGTATCAAGCCCCACAAAGCTCAGGGGACAGTGACGGGGCAGGGGGCAGGGCTGAAGGACAGGACTGATAGGCGTGGTTCAGGTTAAGAACACTGCTGCTCTTTCAGAGGACCCAGGTTCGATTTCCAGCACCCATGTGGTGGGTGGCTCACAACTATCTGTAACTCCAGTTCCAAGAGATCTAATTCCTTCTGGCCTCCACAGACACTGCATGCATCTGGTGTGCAGACATACATGCAAGCAAAACACTCACTCACATAAAAGGAAAACGAGAGACAGAGAGAGAAGGAAGAACCGGATGGAGCAGAAGGCTACAATGCTGTCTTCTGAGCATGACGACATGGCTGCTGCGCTCACGGCCTCACAGAACCTGTGGTCACCTACACATGCAGTCAAAATTCCAGTGTGGATGGAGGAGAAACTCATGAAGTTCCAACCCTAGCTGAGGTGATATTTGCTGAGGGAGGGAAGAAATTTGGGGTTGTGGCCACTGGTAGGATGCCCTTGCAGGCAGCACTAAATGGACACAGCAAGCTATTTAAAGAAAGGGGGAGGCGTGAATGTGGAAGGGTCAGCGCTGGAAGGACCCAGGGGAGCGGGAGATGAGAACGTGGTAGAGGTCTGAGACAGACCAGCTCAGAAACAAACAAAACAGTGAAGAGCACCTAGCGACGACACAAAGGCTGCCCTCTGTGGCCACACGCATGTGCACATGTGCACGGGCGCCCACACATACACAAGTACACACACAAAAGATGTGCTATTTGGAGCTAGGAGTGTAGCTAAATGGTTATAAACTGTCCTAGCATGCCCTAGGTTTAATTCTTAACACCACAAGAAAAAAAAAGTACCATTTTAATGAACTATTTTGTAATAAACGAAAGGTCTACCACATTGTGAGCGCTTTACAGGGCAGTGTAAAACGAAGAACTCTGAGCGGCCCTTAGATAACACAGCTATGCATAAATAAGCAGTGCTGAGACTACAGCCACCACAGAGAGCACCCCGTCTCCCAGCCCACAACCCCTCAATTACTCAAAACTTAACAGAAGTTAAAATGATTAGCCAGGCATGGAGGCTCGTGCCTCTAACGCCAGTGCTCCAGAGGCTGAACCTGACTGCTACCAGCGTGAAGCCTGACTGGGCTCCAGAGGAAGCTCCCATCTCAAGAAAACAACGAAACAAACAACCAAGAAAAATTATGTAAAGCGTGTTTGACAGGAACTAGGTCTGATAGATGAGGGATGATTCTGAGAACGGTCTGAACAAAGAAACGCAACACGCTGGATGCATACGAAATCGCTAGAGGCTCAAACCCAGAGTCCTGGAATACACTCCTGTTTACAACACTCCCCAAACAGCCACGAACAGACTTGACCTTGGATGTCCTGCAAACTCTTCCTGACTTGGAGCTTGGTCACGCTCCCAGGCCCCCAACTCCTGAATCCTGCACCACACGAGGCTCATTCTTTCTGCCTCAACTGGACCATCTCCACTCAGGCTTCACCAGCCCAGAACTGCAGAACACAAGGCCTGGAATGGTTCTTAGCATAGTGCGGCTCCATCTCACTGAAGCCCTAGGCACTCAAGTCTCCGAGGTGCAGGGCTCAGACTAGAATTCAGACCACTTGAATTCCTTCAGAGGCTCTTCCCAACCACTACGCACACTGCTCACAGATCAGTGTTCCTAACAGACTGCTCTGACCCTGTCCTCATCTCCCAGGGCAGAAGACTATGATCCCGCCCTACTGAAGTCTCTTCACTATCCACTGACACTCTTCCGCCAGTCTTAGACTTCTTTTGGTTTACTTCCTGTTACATACCTTTCCATTTTTCTTTTCTAATTTTTTTTTGAAACAAGGTTTCTCTGTAACATTTTCCTATTTTTCAAACCTTAATCTTTTTTTTTAATTTTTTTTTTCGAGACAGGGTTTCTCTGTAGCTTTGGAGCCTGTCCCGGAACTAGCTCTTGTAGACCGATAAGGTCTCACTATGTAGTCCTGGCTGGCCTGGAACTTCCTATGTATATCAGGTTGACCTCCAACTTACGGCAGTTCTCAGGCCTCAATTTCTCATGCCTCAATTTGCCAAAAGCAAAGATTACAATGTATGCCACCTTGCCCAACTTCAGGCTCTTCTTTAAAATTCATATTTACTTAGGCATTCTTATTTTTTGAATTTGTGTGTGCATGTGTGTATGCATGCATGTGTACGTACAGAAATGCATGTAGAGGCCAGAGAGGTCAACATCAGGCATCCTCCTCAACTGCCCTCTACCTTATGTTTTGAGACGGGGTTTCCCACTGAATCCAGCACTCACCAGTAGACTGAACTAGCTTGCCAGTGAGCTCTGAGGATCCTCCAGTCTTACAGCCCCCTATGCTAGCATTGGCTTCTTCACAGGAGTCCTGGGGATCTGAACTGGGGTCCTCACACCTGTGTAGCAGACACTTCACTGAATGAGCCGCCTCCCCAGCCTCGGCCCTTCTTTAGAGACTCTCCCTGACCTTCAGTGATTTCCCAAGAATTCTATAACACGTAATAGTTTACCATGAAATCCAGCACTTGTAGTCTATTCTCCTGAACCTGCCCACTTACAAACACTCTGGAAATAGCCCTGTCCACTTCTTAGCTCTGCCTTGGATCATGTCTACCCAGACTTCCATTCTACAATATAAGGAGTATGGCCTTATCTGCACACACAAAAAATAATGGCGGCCATATTTTTTCACTATTACCATATTTTTTAACACTAAGTTGTATCAAATGCTTCATATATTCTACTTCATAATCATCCCAATGCTATTGCTATTCTTCCTATTTTACAGAAGAAGAAGAAAATGCATCTTTATTCAAGTCAGCCCAAAATTGGGGAAACTCAGGCTGAGATTCAAGCTAAATTTTGTCCCCCCCAAAGCTGGCACAAAAAGGGCTGCAAACAACACGAGTTGCTGCATTACCTACCACTTTAGCATATGCTGGTCTTAGCATAGACAAGCCAAACAATGAGGGCAGAAGCCACACCAGGAGCCTTAGGAGGTGGACTGGGGTAAAGAACCACCCTTTTTGATTAGTGCCCATCGCTTTAGGTTCGGTGACTGACTGTGTAAGTTGCTGAACCTTTAAACACGCCTAACGGCTTTTGTAATCCTTCCTTCCCCCAAGATGTCACCTACTCTCCAGCACGAACGCTTCCACAGGACATGAGTACGACATCCCTTCTGCATGTCCTATCTCAAAGAGGACAAAAGGGTCAAGAAAAAATCCTCGGCTCCAGGCGACGTTTACCACAATCGTTGACCTTTTACAGAGCTGGCCACCCTGGCTCGCCGGTGTCACCCTCAAACGTCTCAATCACTGCAGCCTTGTGACTGAGGGAAATGACATTTCCTCCACTTTACCAAGAAGGTAATGTTCACATAAAGGGCACTGCTAATCTGAAGTCACGCGGCCAATGGCTGCCTCTGACTGCGATCCGGGTCGCCTGCCTAGTCCGCTGCCCACTCACAGGTGGCATCTGATTTATCTTGGTCTCACCGGGCTAGAATAAAGATTATGGCAAAAGTTCCGGAATAATTTTCATTTATTGAAATTCGTCGGGTACATGTCAACCTTACACGTGCAGATACCTCTCCTCCGCTTATTTGCAATGTGCCACGCACAAAGCCACTTCACCTTCCCAAGCCCCAACATTTTTATCCATAAGCAAAACTATTGGTAATACCTATGAAAGTCAGTAATGGCCCTGAGAAGTGATCACAAGATACAGTCGGCACTGTCTGCCATTGGATGGGTTTCTAGCAGGTGTGGGTTCTTTTCATCCGCATCCCCACAAGCCCCGGGGTTCACCCACTGCAGCCATGCGACAGGGTGTCGATGAGTCCAGAGGCCCGCACGCGACCTCCAGGGTTCCCAGGCCCTGGGCCAAGCACGCTGCCATACCTGCATGGAATCTGCGCTGACGATCTCGCCGCCGAGCCGCTGGCCTAGCTGCACAGCCAGGGTGGACTTGCCAGTGCCAGTGGCCCCGAGAATCACTACAAGTGGCAACGTTCGCTGCAGGCCCCGGAATCCTGAGCTCACAGGAACTGCTCGTGCAGCAGCAGCCGCCGCCATCTTGAAGAGAACTGCGCGTGCGCCGAAGCAGCTGTCCCCATGGCAACAGTCAGTGCGCCGGCGCGGATCTCCGGCTCTGAAGGGCGGGTGCAAAAGAGGAGGAAACTGCCGGACAAAGGTACCAAGCTTGGGAGGCTTATGACGTAACTGCCTTCGACTAGCTGGGATCAGCCCAAAGACTTGCTTTCTCAAAAAAGAGATGGTAACCCAGCTAAAATATTTCTGTCTACACTGCGTCCAGACACCCAATTCACTTTCTTAATAGCATTAATTCCAGTATAAACTGCAGAACTGGCCTCGGGTTTATTGTCTGAGTTCTACTGTAGGCTGTTAGTTTCACAAAAACAAGGGGCAAATTCTGACTAGGTCCTTGCGGCATCTTCCGAGCCTAGCACAGACACCAATAACGACTAAATGGACAGAGAAAAACAGCTTGCCTATTTCTGTTGGAGCTATTAATCTCAGAGACTGGCATTCTTCAAAGTCAGATCTGTCCAGTTGTCAGGCAAGGGCTTGGCTCTAATATTGTCATTCCACAGTCATTAAGACACAATCAGAAAGCAGGACACAACTTTCCCTCGGCATAGCCAGCGCCGTCAAGAGATAGGCTGAGAACAAATGAACAAGCAAGTGAACAACCCACAAAATAGAAGAAGTCGGGCAGGGGGAGGGGGGCAGGATAAAGCAGATTTAAGTGAGGGAAAGAAAAATTACAGCCAAAAATGAACAAAATTCAAAAGATTTCGCACACCCCTTTAAGAAACAACCTCAGGGGAGTCCAGAGGAATGGCACAGCAGGTAAAGGTGCTGGCTGCTAACACTGATGACCTGAGTTCGATTCCCAGGATCCACATGGTGGAAGGAGAGAACTGAGGCTGACCTCTGTGTACACACACACACACACACACACACTCAAAATGAAGTGTAAAATGAACAAAGAACGCCTGTGGAACCAGATGAACCTGGATTCAAATCTCAGCTGTCAGACTCATCCGCTGTGCGACCTTCCGCTAACATCACTCTTTTCCCTCTTGGTCTGGAGCTTGAACCCAGGCTCCCTGGATGCTCACCATGCACTCTAGCACGGAGTGTACCCCCAGTCCCTTACTTCACCTCCTAACCTCAGCCATTTCTCTTTCAGTTCCTCTGAGGATTGCCATAAGGGAAAAGTGAGATAATGTCTGGAAAGTGCTTGCTGCAAATGCCCCGCACAGCACGGCCACCATTTGTTGAACAGTTTGTATTATCATTGTACAACCCCATCTGCCTCCCTACGTAAGTAAGAGCAAAAGCCTGAGGGCAGAGAATGTTCCAGTAATGTGTGAAGACCCTTAAGGACCCCTTCTGCCAACCGCTATCTAGTCAGGCAGTTTATAGGGTCTGAGGATGCAGGTTAATGGTGGAGCATCTGCCTAGTAAGCGTGAGTGAGGCTCTGGGTTCAGTCAGCACTTGGGGTGGGAAGGGAGACATAAACGCTTTTTCTCTGAGGCTGCCTCTGTCTAGCTCCCAGGTAAAGCCAAAATTCATTGTGTCAAAATAGTGTTCCCGCCTCCCCCCCCCCCCATCCGCAGCATGTGACTGGCCTGTCTAGAGTGACTGCCATTACATTTTCCAGTCACTTGGATTTCTTCAGGCAAAATGACCACTCTTACAAACCTAAGCTAAACCGTGTAGCGACATATATTGTTTTAGAGAACCCCTATTACTAGCTCTGGGTCCCTAGTACCTCCTTTACTCAATCCAGGCTATTTTGATGAAAAGCCTTGTTCTCTCTAATTTGTGGTACCCGCCTGGGGCTGAGTTTAAAATGGAGATGTGTGGCCACATATTGGCAGACACTTTCGCATGACGGTTGTTAACTGTAGAGCCTTTGCCTGGAGACTTTCAGAGGGTATGGTTACCATGACAACCATCAGAAAGATGGCAGGGCAGAGGGATGATGCACATAAAGAGAAAGGGGAGGCTGGTTTCACGATGACAGCCAGACGACGACGACGACAGGCTACGCTCACTCACAGACGGGCTCGCGCTGTCCAAGTCACGACCAGGTGACTGTTACTAGAGAAAGAGATAAACAGGAGGGTGGAATTTACCACCAAGAGACCAGAAGAGGAAGAGGCTGGTTACCAAGGCAACTGGAGAGAAAGGAATGAAAAAAAAAATAGGGCTTCACCACAGCAGCAGAAAATTGCTTCTAGCCAAGCAACACAGGGCTGTTGCTATGGAAACAAGGAGAACAGGGATCCTGTAGACCATGGGGAGAATTATCACTGAAATGCTGAGCAGCAGAGACTCCTAAATCAGAATGGAGCCTGTGGTCCAAAACAAATGAGGAGAAGCGAGAAAAGGCACAGCGCCGTCTCCATTCACTGCATTTCCACTGGTCCTACCGAAAGAAAACAAGGGCATTAGCCACCCCCCCCACACACACACACACACGCTTCTTTTATTTGTGGTTCTACTGGAGTGATCTTCTGAACTCTGAATTATACTAAAAACAGTTCCTGGAAGATATCCTGTAATTCAAAATTCTAATCACAGGCACTGAATTCAAGGGAAAATAGGAAATGGAAGTCTATACCCAGGAGTTGCTAAATGCTTCTGAGACAGCAACAGCATAAAGCCTGTGAACAGGAAGCACTGCCAGGGTAATGAGGACATAAAGGAAGGCACACGGGGAGTTGGAAGAGCTGTGTGTACTCATTCCCAGGTACAGAGCTTGACCCTCTCTTCCATGAGACCAGAGGAGAAGAAACTCACTCTGTTCTGAAAGGAAGTTCAAGAGAAAAGAATACGTATGTCACTTAACGTGTGTGTTCATAGCCCGGGCTGAAAGGACGCTGCGGAAACCCACCTCTAACATACTTCATGTTTTATGTCAGACTACTGCAAACAAAGGAATCCTAGAGGGGTTGTGTTTGCTTGCTTGCTTGCTTGCTTGCGTGGGTGCTGGAGAACAAACCCAGTGGGTTCGTGTTTTCTAGGAAGGCACTCTACCACCGTCTAAACCCTCAGCTAAAAAATCCGATTTCTGTTTGCTTATTTCTGAAGCAGATTCTCTCTACCTAGCCCAGGATGACCCTCCACCACCCTCCTACCTCTGCCCGCCCCCCCAGCACTGGCATTAGAAATATGAGCACCATGGCAGGCTCTCAGAAATCTTAGTTTTAAATCGCCGGTGGTGGCATATGCCGATAATCCCAGTGCTTGGAAGTCTGAAACCAAAGAATTGTCACCAGTTTGAGGTCAGCCTGGACTCATAGCAAGTACGTGGTCTGGGTACTCATCTTTATCCTTCCCCCCCAAAAAAAAGAAATCTTAGTTTTAAAGGCAAAAATGCCAAAATAGGTTGAGTTAGGAAAAGTATGTTAGAAACATAAGAATTAGGTTCTAGGGATTGGAGAGATGGCTCAGCGGTTAGGAGTACTGGCTGCTCTTCCAGAGGACCCTGGTTCAATTTCCAGCACCCACACAGCAGCTCACAACTGTCTGTAACTCCAGTTCCAGGAGATCCAACAGACATACATAGTCAGACAAAACACCATTGCACTTAAAAATAAATAAATAATGAAAAGAATTTTTAAAAAAGAATTCGGTTCTAGGAACATCCAGGCTACTTGGAGAGTAGTGATTCCTATCCTTCTGAAATACCAAGGACAGGCACCTAATTTTCACAGTGTGTGTGTGTTTCCCTAGGGGGAAGTATATTATTAGGTTGGATCTCTCTGTACCGTTCTCACCTTCTTTAAAAAAAAAAACAAATGTAGGCGGGAGGGCATAGCCCCACCAGAGACAGACACCAGGATGAAACATGCTCGGAGATGATGTCATGAGTGCTCATTGCATTGTCTCCAATTCTGTTAGAGTTTGGATGTGCATGGGGGGGGTGCATGTACATACACGTGTGTGCAGTGCGCAAGAATGTCTGCAGAGGTCAGAGGTTGACATCAAGTGTCTTCCTTAGTTATGTTCCAACTTGTTTTTTGAGACAGTCTCTCACTGAACCCAAGGCTCACCAGTTTGGCTAGACTGGCTGGCTAGTAAGTCCCAGGAATCCTCCTGTCGCCGTTGGGATTGCAGGCACATACACCATGCTCAGCTTTTTATGTGGGTGCTAAGAATCTGAACTCAGGTCCTCACGCTTGGGCAGCAAACACCTTCCTGACCGAGCCATCTCCCAGCCCCCAGATAATGTATTTGTTTTCCATTTTTAGGGGGAAAAGGTATAAGGAGGCAAGCGATGAAGCCAGTAGAGTAGAGGGGTCAATCTAAAGCAGATCGTGTAGAAGATGTGAACATTTAAGGTGGGATTCTGGAGGGTACTGTGGCATGCAGAGCAGAAAGATGGACAGGCTATGGGAAGCCTGAATTATTGGTCCTCAAGGTGAGAAAGCTGAGTCAAAAGCAAACTCACTGGGCACGGATGACACACACCTGTAATCCCAGCACTTGGGAGGCAGAGACAGGTAAATCTCTGTGAGTTCAGGCCAGCCAGGATGGCATAAAAAAAGGGAAACATATTAACTTTTTTGGGTACAACCCAAGATACTCTTGCAGTAAAACTCAGTCTTATTTTTTTGTTTGTTTTTGTTTTGTTTTTCACTTTATCATGATTCAATCATCTAAAAACTCAGTCTTATATATCCCAAAGAAAAAACTACTTCTCTGGGAAATATTTCATAATAAATTCACATTTAATTCATTCCTAGAGTTTCCGTAAGAGATTACCACAAACCAGGCAGCTTAAAACGAGAGAAATTAATTTTCTTACAGTTCTAGAGGCCAAATATCTGATATCAAGCTGTCTGAAAGTCATGCCCCTGGATTCTCTCTTTTTGCTTTGGGTAGTTGCCAGCAGCACCTCATGTTCCTTGGTTTATGGCCATATAACCCCGATCTCTGTCTCTTTACTTGGGCTATTTCTCCTCTTTCTTTTTTTCTTCCTTTCTTTTCTTTTCTCTTTCTTTTTTGTTCTGTTTTTTTGTTTGTTTGTTTTTTTTTGTTTT
Organism: Alexandromys fortis; assembly: GCF_014885135.2. Taxonomy (NCBI): domain Eukaryota; kingdom Metazoa; phylum Chordata; class Mammalia; order Rodentia; family Cricetidae; genus Alexandromys; species Alexandromys fortis. Next base: position 1,779,062 of record NW_026068004.1, read on the forward strand.
TGTTTTTTAAGACGGGTTTGTGTGTGTGTGTGTGTGTGTGTGTGTGTGTGTGTGTGTGTGTGTAACCCTGACTGTCCTGGAACTAGCTCTGTAGACCAGGCTGATCTCGAACTCACAGAGATCTGTCTGCCTCTGCCTCCCCAGTGCTGGAATTAAAGGTGTACACCACCACCACCACCACCTGGCTCACCTCTTTCTATCTGTCTGAAATGCCTTCTCCTTGAGATAACATTTACTGAAGTGAGGATGGCTCCAATCCAGTATGTCTGACTCTTAACTTGATAACACCTGCAACTATCCTATTGCTAAATGAGGTGACACTCACAGGTTCTGTTTGGTCCAGATGAATTAAGTAATCACAGTGTGTTATATTGTTTTCTGAGTCGCTGTTGGCACTGGTGATTGGCCAGTTGAGATTTGGGACATCATAATTGCTCAATATGAGCGAGGGAAGAAGAAAGGAATATTCCCTTTGTTCTTGAGTTTGTGTTCTACTAAAAGCTGTGTCTTAGGTATTTACTCCAGAGCACACCAGAATATTCTCAGAGACAATTTCAGCTTTGTAGGAAATCTGTACAGTTAGGATGGTGGAGAGTCAAAAAGACCCGTCAGAGGAGCTCGCCCATCCTCATCTCATGGGTGTTTCAAACTCTCTCTCTACTTGTCAACTTTCTCTCTCTTGGATGACATTCTGAGTCTTACACGTCTTTATATCTTTGTGAGTTTCAAGCTTGTGTCTTCTGTTGAAATCCTTTTAAATTTTGTAGTATGTTTTTTTGTTTTTGTTTTTTTTTTTTTTTGGTTTTTCGAGACAGGGTTTCTCTGTAGCTTTGGAGCCTGTCCTGGAACTAGCTCTGTAGACCAGGCTGGTCTCGAACTCACAGAGATCCGCCTGCCTCTGCC
>NW_026068004.1:1780491-1799823 GCF_014885135.2 Alexandromys fortis
ATATCCAATGCTTAAGACAGAGATGTGTGTGTGAATGTGTGTGTCCATTGCTTAGAACAAAGCTGAGGACTTTGTTGTGTGTGCTAGGCAAATGCTCCTACTGAGCATTCCCAGCTCTGACTTCCCTTTCAAAGAATTTCAAGAAGATGTTTGCTTCTGACAGGACCCCTTCAGAGATCTCCTTGACTCTAATTTGTCAAAATGAGAGCGCTTGGCTGGTAAACGAGACCAGATTGCTCCCCTCTGCCTAGATCTGACACGGACTTCCCAATTTGTTCTCTTGAAGTTATTCCCTGATCCCAGAGCATCTTCCCCTCCAAGTATACTTAAACACACCACCTGTGCAAGGACTTTACTGATGCGACAACCACTGACATTCTCTTCTCTTTCAGAGTATGCAACCCTCATCTGTGACCCCGTGACCCAGGCTCCTCAACAGTGTGACTGGCTAGTTTTATGTCAACTTGACATCTCAGAGGAATGAACCTCAATTGAAAAAAATGCTGCCATAAGATTGAGCTGTAGTCAAGCCTAGAGAACATTTTTTTTTTCAGTTAGTGATTGAGGGGGGACAGCCAGGCCTCTGTGGCTAGTATTACCGTGAGCTGGTTGGTCCTGGGTTCTATAAGAAAGCAAACTGAGCAAGCCAGTAAGCAACATCCTCTATGGCCTCTGCATCAGCTTCTGCCTCCAGGTTCCTGACTGGTTTGAGTTCCTCCCTTGGCTTCCCTCAGTGGTCTGTGACTCATGATATGTGATCCAAATAAACCCTCTCCTCCCCAAGTTGCTTTTGGTTTTGGTGTTTCACCACAGCAATTGCCACCCTAACTGAGGCAGCCAGCCAGAAAGCAGGAACCAGGGCCGCATATACTGCAGCATATGTTACTGCACGCTGCATGGCAGATGATTCTCTGGGCACCTGTACCAATGTTCTTCTAAGTATCATCTCAAGTCCACCAGCTTGCTTGCCTGTTTAGCAGTATGGTGTTGGCTGGTCTTAGGTCAACAGGACACGCGAACTAGAAGTATCTGAAAGGAGGGAAACTTAATTGAGAAAATAACTCCATAAAATCCAGCTGTAAGGCATTTTCTTAATTAGTTAGTGATTGATGGGGAAGGGCCCAGCCCACTGTGTGTGTGTGTGGGTCAATCCCTGGACTGGCGGTCCTGGGTTCTATAAGAAAGCAGGCCAAGTAAGCCATGGGGAGCAAGCTAGTAAGCAGCACCCCTCCATGGCCTCTGGATCAGCTCCTGTCTCTAGGCTCCTGCCCCGTTTGAATCCCTGTCCTGTGTTCCTTCAATGATGACCAGCAATAGGAAGTGTCAATTCAAATAAACTCTTGCCTCCCCAACTTGCTTTTTGGTCATGGTGTTTTGTTGCAGCAATAGTAAAGCTAAGACACAGGACAAATTCCAGACCCTGAACTTCTGTGACAGTCTTAGGGGTGGGGAGACACACAAAAGTTTGAGAACCATTTGCCTCTGCCAGGCCTGATAAGGCAAGGCCTGCAATTCCAGCTTCTCAGAAGGCTAAGGCAGGAGAATGGCAAGGGACCTACCTGCCTGGGCAATTTGGGTGGACCTATCTCAAAACAAAAGTTTTAAAGAGCACCAGGCATGATTAACACCCACCTGTAATCCTAGCACATTGGGTGACTGATGCAGGAGGATTACAACAAATTCCAGGCCAATTTGGTCTAATAGTAAGCTCCAGGCTCGCACAGGTTACCGAGGGAGATCTTGTCTCGAACCAATTAAGAGTCTTACCAGAACAAGTGAATGGGGTCGGTTTGCTATGTTTGTCCAAAGGCACCACAATGCCCTGTGTCTTACAATGGAGGGTTTAAAACAGGTGGGTACAGCTTCTGCCCACCATGAACCCTGGATGCTGGGGCCAGTCAGAGTCTCCAGACTTGCTCTTGCCTTCCTCATCTGCCTATCTCAGGCTACCAAACCCTCAGTGTTCCTTCCATGATGATTCAGCATCACATGAGCGCACCAGTGTGGGCATTACAGTTTAAGAACTCATTCATGAAAATTGCATGTGTCGCAGGTGGAGGGGTGCATGTTTGTGGCGGGGAGGGGGACAGATAGATACATTTGAGAATGTGTAAAAGCCAGTGGTCAGTTCCCCTCAGACACCATCCACCTTTTTCTTTTCTTTTTTGTTTTGTTTTGTTTGTTTATTTTTTTGAGACAGGGTTTCTCCGTACCTTTGGAGCCTGTCCTGGAACTAGCTCTTGTAGACCAAGCTGGCCTCAAACTCAGAGATTCGTCTGCCTCCTGAGTGCTGGGTTTAAAGGCATGCGCCACCGCCCATCCACCCTTTGTTTTGAGATGGAGTCTCTCACTGGGACTGGGCCATCTACCTGTCTCTACCTCCCCAGCACCGGAATTGCAAACAGACTCCACCATACACGGCTTTTGCTTTTAAATGGGTTCTAAAGACTGAACGCAGAGCCCCACATTTGTGGGGTATGTGCTTTACCAGCTGAGCCATCTCCCCATCCCCTGCTGGAAACATTTCTCATTTTAAAATTCCTTCTGTCCATCACCTTTCAAATATGACTAATCTGTTGTCTAAATGTGGCTTGTTTGTTTTTTTTTTTAAATTATGTATCTGGGCATTTTGTTTGCATGTAGTCTGTGTACCATGGGTATGCATGTCTGATGCCTGTGCAGGCCAGGAAATCTGGAACTGGAGTCACAGACAGCTGTGAGCTGCCATGTGGGTGCTGGGAATGCAACCCAGGTCCTCTGGAAAAGCAGCCAGTGCTCTTCACCTCTTGAGTCTTCTCTCTAGTTCACTAAATTGGCTCGCTAATATTGTTTCGATAATACCAATCATTTACTGAACAGCTACCGTTGTTCACAACAACCCAATTAGGAAGGTGTTATTCTTTTTATTTTTTTAAAATTTTTAATAGTTGGGGAAATTGGAGCCAGGTGAGGTTAGTAACTTGCCAACAATCATACAGCTAGAAAAAAATGCAGAGCCAACATTTGGAATTGAGGTCTGTTGGGTCTGAGTGGCCCCTTAGCTTACTGTTCTCCTCAAGTTTAGAGGCAATCCAGTATTTGCCAGGCTCCTAGTAGACCCCTGGCCCTGAGCCTAATCGTTTAATAGCACACCTGATTAGAGACTTTAAGAACATACTTACATTTCCTTGCCAAGAGAATGGTAACATTAATATGGTCGGATCCCTTTGGCAGCATCATCCTAAATAAACAGACATTAACGAAAGGCCGCCCACCGAGTTTGCTGTAGCTATGTCCACGGGTAAGAGAACTTTAAACTGACACATTTAGACACTTTCCTCTCCCCGTGCTAGCCACTCAAACATCCACCGATCTCTGGCTATCTTCTCCTTAGAAAAAAAAAAAAAAAAAAAAAAACACCTCCAGCAAGCCTGTCTCCTTTCAGATCCGACCCAGACAACAGCCCTCTGCGCAATCAGGATCCCTTTCCTCTTCTAAAGGTAACATTCTGGAACACCCGGATCTCAGGAGCACCTATGACCACTTCAGATCAAATAGGAGAGTCTAACGCATCTCAGTTCCCCTGTAACAGCCAACTGGAGCAGGAGTTTACGCATGTATGGCATGCACCTTAGCCTTGCTCATATTATTGTCCAAAAAGGATGACCTGTTTTCTACGTTGAATGTAGCTTTTCCATGGCCCCTTAATATGTTCCTGCCAAGGTGGGTGTGCAGTCCTGCAGGTATACCTTTCAGAGGCAAACCTAATTTGTAGGAACCGCTCTCTGAAATCCAGGAATAAACTCTGAGTTATTCACAGACAAAGACAGAGGTAGGAGTTTGCAGAAATGAGCTAGGAAAGAGCTTAAAATACTTCACATTCCAGAAACTCCCTCCCCTCCCCCCCCCCCCCCCCCCCCCCCCCCCCCCCCCCCCCCCCCCCCCGAGATGGCTTTATTCCCCCTTTCCTTTCTCAGACTGACTCAGAGGAGCTGAAACTTGGGTAGCTCCAGATGGTACTGTGTATGAGTTCAGAGAGCAGCTTTACTGCCTCCGAATTGTCCAGTTTGCTTTTCTGTGAAATGGGGCCACCCCCGGCCCCTGCTCTCTAGGTTATCGTAAGGATTGGCAAAGAAGCTAGCGTCGCCGCCTTTCCCCTGGGTCCTTATTACTCTAGGAAGGCTTGGGGATTCTTTCAAGGAGTGTGTGGGGGTAATCCTTCAAATCAGTCTCTTGTCAAATGGGCTCAGAAGAGTATATACCTAAATGTACCATGCCCTGCGTTCAATTCCTAGCACCATCAAATACACCACAGCAAATAAAGAAGCTATTGGGAGTTTTAAGAAAGATTGTATTTTCCAGGTATGAGAGCATATGCCTTTAATCTTAGCATTCTAGAAGTGGAGGCAGGTGTGTGTGTGTGTGTGTGTGTGTGTGTGTCTGTCAGAAGTTCAAGGTCATTTTTTACTATATAATGAATTCAAGACCAACCTAGGCTATGTGAGATCCTGTTATCATTCAGAATGCTTGGTGACCCAAGGCCAGTGCAGACATACATGCAGGCAAACACCCATACACACAAAACAAAAATAATAAATAAATCTTTGAAAATTGAAAAGAAAAGCTTTCTGAAATATCTTCTGAGGTTCTAGGGGCAGTTGGTCCAGAAAGAGGCAGTCCGATGGATTACTCACTCGACAAAAGATCAGCCCTGCAAACTTGTTTTACTGTATGACTTTGGGCAAGAAAACACATTGGGCCCCAGTACAGTACTGTGCGGTACAGTATGGCAGTGATTGCTGTTGCTTACTTACCAGGCTGTAATAAAGATCACCTTGGAGATTGAGGAGCTAAGAGCTTTTCTGTTCATTTTTGATGCTGCCTGAGATTGAACTCAGGGCTTTGCACATGCCAAGCAGGTGCTCTACTACTGTATGTCCCAAGCCCCAGGAGAAGCTCCACAGGCATCCAGGCATCAAGGCAGGCAGTGAGGCCCCAACTGTAAGGTAGGGTTAGTGGGCAGCCTTCTCTCCCCTATGGTGTCCATGGCATTTTGAATAACAACTGTTCTCTTTTCACAGAAGACATCTTTGGAGTGAAATTATCCAACCCAGGCCACAGATGCTGCCGCGGTGTGGCAGGCTGCTCTTGGGACATTTGTTTCACTTCATCCCAGAAAGGGCCAGGCACAGTGGCCCCAAACAGAGGCAGTGGAACAAGTAACTGACTGTGGAATCTCCTGTTCCTTCTCGGCACTTCCCGTATCAAAAGAGCTGATCAGAATCATGTAAAGGATAACGACCTCTGGCTCTAGGGATAGGCAGTGATCCAGGAGGAAGGGCTATGGACAAATCCTCTCCCCTTGCATTCACAACAATTAATGGGAGAACTCTGCAGAGCCTTAATTTTCCTCTCATTAATTGAGAGAGAAAAAAAATCATTACACCAGAAATTCTCAGAGAATTGTTTTAAAACCATCCTACAGCTAGCTGGGTGGTGGTGACTCATACCTTTGATCCCAGCACTCAGGAGGCAGAGGGAGGCAGATCTCTGTGAGTGTGAGGCCAGTCTGGTCCTCACGGTCAATTACAGGACAGCCAGGGCTATACAGAAACCCTGAGAAACCAGATAGATGGATGGACGGACGGACGGACGGACGGACAGACGGACGGGCATACATATAGATAGGGAAATAAAACCATCCTACAAATGGTTTTATGAGGCTAGGTGTGGTGTTGTACACCATTAGTCCCAGTACCTAGGAGGCAGAGGCAGGTAGATGCTCTCTGAGTTCAAGGCCATCCTGGTCTACCTAGGCCAACCAAGGCTATATAATAATAAAACCCAGTCTCAAAAGACCAAAAGCAACCTGAGTATGATGGTGCACGCCTTTAATTTCAGCGTGTGGGAGGCAGAGGCAGGCAGATGTCTGAGAATTCCAGGTGAGCCTGGTCTAAGTAGTAAGTTCCAGGACAGCCAGGATTATGTAGAGAGACAGACCCTATCTCAAAATAAAATAAAAACAACCCCCCCCCACAAAAAAAGACAAAAACCAAATAAAACCAGGACTCCGTAAGAACAGTCCCCGTATGAGGCTGTATAACTTAGAAAGAAATTAAAAGTCTACAACCTCACCTGAAACCCGCAAAAACCCAGTGAACGCTTCCTACTCATCTCACAGATACGGCATCGAGGATTCAGAGAGACAAAAGTAAAGGCCACAGCCGCGGCAGAGCCGGGGCTTCCAGCCTTGGAACGTACAGCTCAGCACTCTGCAATTCACCAGGGAATTTTGTTTTCACTGAACCCTGAGCCCTGAGCAGACAGGACATTGTTTAGGCATGTCTGAAAGGGCATTCAGGGACCCAGAGTGGAATGACCAGGTTAGCAACGTGGTAGAAAAATGCAGCCACCCAGATGGCTTGTGGCTACTCTGAAATAGTTTTCTCCGGCTCGGGAGGACTCAGGTGGCATATGCTACCCCCACTCTGACATTTTTGAGAAATCTTTTATTAGAAGATGTCCCAGAAGACAACAGTTTAAAATCAAGCAATTAATGATTACAACAAAATACAAAATTTCAGGTAAACTTGCCTTTCAAAATAAACCAGACCCTTGCAACAGGAGGTTTTTGTGTTTTTTTTTTCTTGTACAAAAACAGTTAACACCACTTTGCAAAAAGCATACAAAAATACAGTATTAAAAAAAAAAAAAAAACTCGCGCAGCACGTAACCCAGCAGCAGCTTATAGAACACAAGCCGTTCAGATGAGTCTTCAGTAGCCTGCTTCCCACTTACCCTTCCAGAGTCCCAGGAGCCCCTTGGTGCCTGAAAGTCCTGCCCCAGCAGGCAGAATGGCTACTTCCAAAGCTTTCTGAGGCCAGGAAGCAATGCCAAGCCATCGTGGTGGGCAGATCTGGAAGTGGCAGCTGGTCTTTGAGAGGCACAGGTAGTATTTACCATCTGTCCGCCCCCCACACTGTTCCCCTACTTCCAAACGCAGGGCCAGCAGGAAGGAATAGGCCTTTCTGGGCAGAGTTCCGAAAAGGTTGACTCTTCGTTCAGCAAAGTTTAGGATCTCCTGAGGACGCCCACTTGACCGCTAGCTTGGGTCACTTTCCCTATTGAGGGTTGTACCTAGATTCCACCTGGTGCTGCAGAACACAGCTGGAGCAAAACCAGTTGGGGTTGGCTGAGCTCTGCTCCTAGGGCACCTTGACAACCCACCTGTACCTTCTGGGGCACCCGATGAATCCCAGCAGCTCCCCCCAGAGTATCTATCAGGCCCAGATTCTGGGAGAAGGAGGTGACCCAGAGAACCAGGATGGTGGCTTCAGAGCCAGCAAACTCCTAGAAGTTGCTTCAGAAGGACAGGTTTACACTGTTCCTGCAGAATTTCAACAAAAATCAAGAACTGACTTGAGAGGCAGGAGGGAAAGAGGAAGTGGTCGGACACTTCCTCCTGGGCTCTTTGTGTCTGCCTTGAGAGAAGGTTCCAAGCTGGGCCTGCAGAAAACACACGGGCAAGGGAGATGTTCATGAGCCAGGATGCCAAGGTTTTCCCATGAATCATTTTCGCGCGTCCTGCAGAAGTATTTCTGATCTGTCTGAAAGGGTGCTGTGGTGCCAATTGCATAACAAAGGCAGAAACAAACAAACAAACAAAATACCTTGTAAGGATAGACAGGTCTCTCTCTGAAGAGGCTCAGAGAGCTCTGAGACAAAGACTCTATAGGCCGAGCCCTTTAAATGTTTTCAAAGTCATAGCGTTGAGAGTGGAGGGAAGGGTGTGGCCTGATGTCCTAACGTATCTTAAAGGTTTCCACTCCTCAGCTACTGTAAAGTGTCTGACAGTGAGGTAATGGTCCACGCTGATCAAGACTGCAAGCTTGTCTTCACCCAGGACAGCTTGCTTCTGTCCTGGAAAACAGGGCCTCAGGGACAGTATCCAGGCCCAGCTGTCCTTGTGTCATCCCCAGAGACACCAGTGGGAGCAGCATCCTTTCCCAGCCTAAGGCTCTAGCACAGTGTGAGATCTCACGCAGGCTGCAGCCCCTGGCATCGTCCACCACCTGTTGCATAGCATCCATCAACCTTTCCTCCAGAGCCAGTGAGCTAGGCAGACCCCAGTCTCCTCAGTCAGCCGCCCGCTGAGAAGCCAAAGGCGCCAGAGAAGACAGCACTCCCATGAGTCAGGCAAGAGGGCGAGTTGGGTTTCGAGGTTTCCAAGAATGCAAGCCCTTATTGTGTGTGCACTGGCTGCAATGCATTCTGGGATCGACTGTCCAGCCTGCCCCGCTGTAACCAAAATGTGCAAATTACTAAAAGGGGGAGAGAAGATAGAAAATAAACGTGTGCGTGCATGCGAGCATGTGTATGTGTGTGTGTGTGTGTGTGTGTGACAGAGAAGTCAGGCTTTTTGGTGGGTTAGTAGCCACTGAGGTACGCGATTCTTTTTTGCAGCTGCTGCTGCCGACACCGGAGCTGCCTTTTCTCTGTAGCCATCTTCTTTTCAGCCCCCACCAGAGCTTGCAAGTACTCTAAGGCCTTGCTTAGGATCACGACTTTGGGGGCCTTAGAGCAGCTGGCCAGGGTGGGCACCTGGTCCCTCAGGGCCAGGAACCGCGAACGGAGGTCATTCCTCCTTTTTCGTTCTAAGAAGTTATGGTTCTTCCTCTTGGTCACGTCCTCGGTGTCAGAACTGACAGGTTTTGGGTGGCAGGGCTGGGGAGTCTCGCTTTCTACAGGTGGGGGGCTCACAATCTCTTCCTCCTCCTCTTCCTCCTCTTCCTCCTCTTTCCCTTTGGGAGCTTCTACCTCTGGAGCCTCTGGTTCCTGGGGACCCCTCTCTGGAGCCCCCTCCTGAGAGCAACTTTCTGGAGGAAAGCGGGCAGCATAGTTATGCTGTTGCTGGTGGATAGAGATGTGGAAATGTTTCATGCAGGGGTCCAGGGGGTCTGCTCGCACCGTGATGGTGACTGGCTTTCGGATGTCCAGAGATCGCCTCTTCTCCACCGTTACCACGTCGATTTCTTCGCCCTCTGTCCAAGAAGAGATAGGAAGAGAAGAAACATATCCCATGAGGAACACACACACACACACACCCTACAGCCTCAGTTCGCAAGGTCTCGGCTTGTGAGAGTAGGTGATGTGTCCATGGTTTAGTTATCACCAAACTGAAGTGAGGAGAGAGACCGCCAACTCATTTATTCCAGGAAAATGGCAGAGTGAAGGGGATAAACAAGGAAAATAGTCTCCAGTTTCCTTCTGAACAAGGCTGGGATAAGAACAAAAGGCAGACCCCAGCCAACAGCCCCCAGTCTGCACAGGCTCCCTCCTCCCCCACTGAGGGGATGGAAAGAGCCAGTGGCCTAGGACAAAGTTTAGCTATAAAGATCTTCCCCATTAGGGCTCTTTCATGCCCCATCAGAATTGTAAATGAGGGGTCTGTGGGCAGAGTTGCCCTTTGTTCCTGCCCAGCACAGCCTGCGCTTGGGAATTGTTACTTTTCACAAGTTATAAATCCTATTATTCCCCACCTCTCTCTGTTCTACCCTCCTTTCAGCTGAAGACGCTGAGGAGGGAGGGCGACAACCGGTTCTCTCCAGCCACAGAGGGGAGGGGAAGGGTCTCCCTCAGGAGCATTTTGTCCCCGGGTTCAATGGGTTTCTAAAGCCATCCATCATGTATAGGTCACCTGCCCCACCCCCACCACTGGACCAGAAGAGGGTTGGATTTATAATCACAGGTCACAAGAGCCTTGGGAACTTCACAAAGGTACAAAAACAACCGTTTCCCAACGAGCTGCACCAGAGGCAGACAAGGAACAGCAGAATGACCCAGATAAAAAGGCCACCACCATGCCAGGGACTCAGAGACACCAAGAAGTGTCTGTACCATTCCCTAGCTGGAGGGTCTGTGAGATGAACCCAACCTGGGTCAAGGCAATCAGGAAAAGACCTCCTGCTCCCCACATTCTGCAGCCCTCAACACAGACGGCCACCTTGGAAGCATTCCGGCTGACAACAGAAGAGCTCCGATCTCTGCCTCTTTTGCATATCAGGAGGCTTGAGCCCCTTTGTCAGGAAGGTTTCCATTGTGTGGACAATCGCATTATTTCTCCATTAATAAAACCTGACCATTCAGCCCCCTGGCCTCAAAGCCTGTGATTGGCTGGCTAAGGAGTGTTTGGAATGCTGTTTTCCCCAGCCCCAATCCCTATTGGCTGATCTGTGCCGTCAGTCACACTCCCCACCCCACCCCCTCATTGTTTGCAATCTGTTGCATTTTGTTCTAGGCCATGTGGCCAGAGAGTGAACCAGGAGCCCACAAACAGGTTCAGGTTAAAGGGCAGGTCAGAAAATGATTCAAGTTTCTGTACATCCCAAGCCTTTAATTTTCATTGTTAAATCTCACAGCACACAGGGCTGTATCTAAGGAAGGTATCACTTAAGACACCATTCTCCTTTGCAGAACATAGTCTCAGATTCCACAAGATAAGGGATGTCCTCAAGTGGGACAACCAAGTCCATTCCTCCTCATTTTCACCAGAAGAAACGGAGGCCCAGATCAGACCCGCTCCCTGTCATTTTGATAGCGGTCTGGAGCGCAGATAAAGAACTCCAAACTTCCAAGATGATGAGCTTTCTACTCTAACCCCCCTGGTAGAGCTGCATCTTCATTGGTTTCTTGATCTCAAGAATCCCATTCGAGCGTTAGACAAACACACAAGCTCTTGTTGCAGGTTAAAAATGACTTTATCACAATGGATGGAAGAAAAAGCGACTTTTAATTGTGTTCTTCTCAACCTCCCCCCCCCCATAAATGTACAAACAGCTTCCACAGCCAACTCCCCAGTCCCCTATCAAATACCCATGTAAGGTATTTTTATCTCTGCAGTGACTTTTCACTATTAGTGACTGTGCCCAAAGCCTCCCTCTGCACCTGCAATAGCACCCACTCCAGTCCTTCTCATGAGTAGGGAGAGGGCTAAGAGGCTGGGTGGTCTGACCTCAGCGAAGTCTGCCCTTCATCGGCACGGAGGAAGGCCTGGAGCACTATGACCGTTACCTCAACGGCAGCTCTTCTCCCAGAGGTGGGACAAAGTAGGAATCACTGAACATTTGTTGAATGCAGCCGAGCAGCTGAAGCCCACAGACGTGCTGGGAGGGAGCCTGGACACTAGCTAAATCCAAAGCAACAGGCATGGTGGAGCCTTTCCCAAATAAGCTGCGGGGAATAAATATTCCCTCTAAATATCAGGGGAGACTGGGGTTGAGGAAAAGAAGCTGGATAAACAGCAGGAGGCTGGGGCTCACTCTTCGGATTTCCTGTCTCTAAGCCTCGGTTTTCCCATCCGTTAAGAGGAGCGTTTATTCTTCCCCCACCTGTCTCATAGGTCACTGGTGATGAGGGTGCATAAGTGGTAATCAGTGGAACTGGGATAGGAGGGGAGACTAAGCAACTTAGGGTAACGCAGGCAGGAGATGGAGGTTTCCGAGAGGATGAAGATTTTGGTTCTGCACAAAAGGTTCCTTAGTCTTTTCTCCCTTAGGGAAGTATGAGTTTCCCAGAGAAAGAGGCAGCAACAAAAAAGCTTCAAGCTTGAAGTGACTCTTAAGGGCACCCTTTTAAACCTCCCAAAGACAGAAATCCCCTACAGTTCAACCCCAGTATTGTCCTCTCTAAGCGCCAGCCCTCAGCATGTCGCCCCTGTCCCCTGGGGCTCCAATCACCATCAGAGGGACGCTGGCTCCCTCCCCACTTCCAAACTGTTTACCAACACACCCACGTGCCAGACAGACACAGCTGGGGGCTACACCGACAGCTTCAGTCAGAAAATGGGGAGGTGATGGGAAGGTTTAAGACCCAATGCTTGACCTCAGACAGCTGTAGAGCTCTGGTCACCCATGGGATGCCTCCCTCTTAGCTAGCCCGGGGTGGTCCTTACCGGAGTCGCTGGGGCTCTCGGACCCGGAGCAGGCCTGAGTCTTGGGTTCGCCCAGCTGACACGGGGTGGCAGGCGCCGGGTTACTACTGGCTTCCAGACTGGGAGTGCAGTCCGGGGTGGCGGGCGCTTTGGGCGGGTTCCCCCGGGGCGCGCCAGGGGTGAGTCGGTCGCTCACTACTCTCTCCAGCCGTTCCCGGGCAGAGAAGCCGCTCCACATGCAGTCACGGCGGATGATGGAAGCGTAATTCCTGCCCCAAGCTTTCGAATGGCCCCGAGATTCCACCTCGTCTCCGGCACCCCCTCCGGGCCAAGGCTCCCCGGGACTAATCCCAGAGGCTGGGTCCCCGACGCCGGGACCCGAGCCCCAGGGCGGCGACGTGGGGGGCGACGGCACCAGCTCGAATTTCTTCCAGATGTCCTCGCTGGGCGCCGTGGAGCGGTAGAAATCCTCTCCGCAGTCATAGTCGTAGAAATAGTGCTGGTACGAGTCGAAGTCCATGTCCGCTCCCTGCGGGAGGGAAGGGGAGACGTGCTGACTGCGGTGCCGGCCGAGGGAAGAGGCGGCTCCGAGACCCTCGCCGCAGCCGGCTGCGGGGCTCCGGTCCCTCCCCAGGCCCACAGGCTGGCAACCCGCGCCCTGGTCCCTGGTCCCGGGGAGCCTGGCCTGGGGTCAGCACGCTCAGGGCAGCTCGCAGCGGGCCGACCAAGCTGCGGGGAGCGAGTTCAAAGCAAACTTTGCCAGCACCGCCCGGAGCGCAGCTCCTGGGGCACAGCAGGGCCGGGCGGGGGCGCGCTGTCTCGAAGGCAGCCTGCAGCCTTGTAGACCGCCCGTCCCACGGGGACCCGCGCCCGGGCCACCCGCAGCCTCACCTCGCTCCCACCGCCCGCCACCTGGAGCGGAGCGGCTCCCCGCCGGCTCGGGGAAGCCCGGCAGCCCGCACACACACACATGCGCGCCACCGAGCGCGCGGCCTCGCACTCACGAGCGCGCCCCCTGCGCGCGCTCCCCCCGCCTCGCTCGCACACGGCAGCCAGGACGCTCCCGGGATCGACGCGGGAGCGCGATCTGCAGGCGCATTGTTTCCCGACTGCTTTATATCTCGTCGCGTGCCCGGGGCTCGGGGACCAGGAGGGGGGGTGGTCCCTAGGAGACAAGCCCCACCCCCTCCCCTCTCTCCGCTGGCGACAGGTGGGGCTGGCCCCACCTCCTGGCTGCACTGGTCGTTTCTATTCTATCCCTTGAAGCCCCCCTAATAAATTGCACGCTGGGGAGCGCAGAGCAGAAGAGCTGATGCAGCCCCGCAGTCTCCTGGTGGAGGCGTGACTCTTCGGAGAGGCTTCTGCGGTCCCGGCGACCTAACTAAAGCCGCTCTCTCCGCCTACTCAGACCCAGGGCCTAGAGCTGCTCCCCGCCCCACCCTGCTAGCCTACTTCCCAGGGTGCGCCCCAAAGGGTTCAGGTGCGTCCCACCCCTGATAGAGGTGGGGTAGGGCTGGGGGGGGGGGGAGGACACACTGCACCTCCACCGCGCCACCTGGCGGCCCTTGCACTGAACCCGGGTTTTTGAATTAACCCATTGCTTCAGCAACCGTTAGCCCATTCCTTAGCACGGTGACTCAAACCTGAAGAGCAAGGGAAGATTCCAGGTTATGAAGCCTGCAGCACATAACGTCTCTGAGCCTCGGTTTTACGTGTGAGATGAAGGGATGGCCATAACTTCAGAGGGTCGCCTGGGAGAATTTGTTTACTAAAAAGAGCATCTTGGGAAGGGACGCGTGAGAATACCAACAGCACCAGCACCAGCTTAGCCTCGGGTGGGTAGTGAGACGCCCCTTCCAGGTCATAACTGACACTTAACCCCTCCTTCACTGCCCTGACTCTCAATAATCATCCTCTACACAAAGCTCTGCTAAGAGCTGTTCTAGAGATTGGGGCCTGGGGGTGTAACTTCATTCTGGCCTCTGTTTTGCCCTTCTAGCTGTGGGCTCAAGGTACTTGAAGTTTTGCCTGGAAGCCCTGGCCAAAATGATGGCGATATAATTCCTTTGTGTTATCCTACACAGGCTACCTTCAGAGAAAGGAAGAAGCTATACAGCCTGAGATTTAGGTCTAAGGAACTTAGGATAGCAGCCAACACATCTAGAATCTTCCACCTGGCATCAAGGTCTGGTGTCTGGTTGTCTGCCATCTTTCTCTTCCTCCCACCCTTTTTGTCTGACTAGTCCAAACTCCACGCTGTTGCCATCCCCACAGACTGAAGCCAAAAGTACAAACACTTCCCTTTGTTTTGGGGCAGGGAACAGGAGGTGTGAGATGACCCATGAGTTGGGTGAGAAGGCAGGGGTGTGTGTGACTCTCTGTGTTCCGTTTGTTGTGTCTAAGGTGTGTTTGGGACATCCTTGAAGGCAGGAATTGGCTCTTAGTTGCTTTGTAATCCCAGCATCTAGAATGACGGCTGGCAATATTTGTGCACTGACTTCTGAGTGACCTAGCCAAACAGATTTTATTGAGACGGCCTCTATGCCCTGTTCTGTGTTGTACCAAGGGGGCCCAGAAAAGGCTCCAAGTTTGATTGCAGTCCTGATGCAGAGAGACTAGACTTCATTTTGGTGTCTGGGATATTGTCTGGGGTGGTTGCAGTAGAGGCCAGGGGTTTTGGTTATGATGACAGACACCAATATAAGCAGGAAGAATTTGTTGCATAGAATTCATAGGAGGCTAGGAATGTATGCTTGGAAAATGGGCCTACTTGGTTATTTCTTTTGTTTGTTTGTTTATTTATTTATTTATTGAGACAGAATCTCATTCTGTTGCCCAGGCTGGCCTAGAACTGACTATACAGGACCAGGTATGGTGACTTATGCTATAATCCCAACACAAACTTCTAACTGTAACACGACGATGTACCAATTCCCTTGCTGGAGACAATCTAGACTATTGCCTGACTGACGGTATTAATGTAATGAGGGGACAGTGGCACACGCCTAGCTACTTGGGAAGCTAACCACAGGAGGATCACTGAGCTTTGGGCAACATATTGAAACCCTGTCTCAAAAATAAAATGATTCTTCTTCAGTGGTGGGACTTGAACCTAGGGCCTGATGTAAGCTGGACAAAGGCTCTTCTCCTGAGCCATATCCCCAGGCCAAAAGTGTTACTGTAGCTAGGAAAGTATTGGTGCTAGACAAAAGGGTTTGAGCAGCAGAGAAAGTCAGAGGTCAAGGAGGGTTGCCACGGTAATCACCAGCATCTATCAAGATGTCTCTGGCTACGAAAATGCTGCCTCGGAGACTGGGGAGATGGAGGCATCATAGTTTGGAACCACACAATTCATCCCCCAGCCTTACTTACGCTCTGGGTCACACAGTACTTCTCAGAAAGCTGTTCTGCTCTCCTTGTGAATCCGCCCACTGGGAGAGAATGCACTCCGCAACAAACAGAGAAGCCCAGGCTGTTCCAAAGCCCCACTTCCCCTTATAAATTAATGAATTGGCATCTGATTTGAAATATCAGTCTCAGGAGCCTGGTTAATGTGTGTCTGTTCCGAGGAGACGCTGCTGCTTTTAGGACTAACAACTGTGGTTTCTGAGTTAATGTCTGGACCCAGAACGTTCACCAAGGTAACAAATACTACCCTAGAGACATCCAAATTATCTGCAATTTGGTTGTTGATGTTCTAATTCATTAAAAATATGCATATACATTATACATGTACACACACACACACACACACACACACACGGCAGGGGGGGTATGTGGAGGTCAGAAGACAACTTGTGGGAGGCAGTACTTTTCTTCCGCCATGTGAGTTCTGGGAATTAAACTCTGGTCACTGGGTTTGACAGTAGGTGCATTTACCCACCAAGCCATCTCACCAGCCCTGATATTCTGTTTTTATTGCTTTGAGACAGAGTCTCATCTAGTGCAGGCTGTTCTTTATACACACTATGTAATTAAGACTGCCTTGAACGCCTGATCCTCCTGCCTCCACTCCCATGTGCTGGCATGGTCTGCATTTTTTAAGATGTTACTTATTTATCTAGGTGAGATTTTTTTTGTTTTGTTTTTGAAACAGGGTCTTATTGAACCCAAGCTGGCCTGGAACGTGTGTTAATCCTTCTGTCTCAACCTCCCAAGTACTGGAATTATCTATCATTTACTTACTTATTTTTGTTTTGCTTTGAGATGGGTTCTCAATCCATAGCCCAGACTGGCTTTGAACTCATGGCAATCCTAAGGGAAGAGAGAGAGAGACAGAGAGGGGTGACTTATGCATTTAGTTGCAGTATAACCATATAGTCAAAATAGCATGGACATTGACTATTTGTTTACTTAAAAAAAAAAAAAAGAGCTAGGACCGGGCGGTGGTGGTGCACACCTTTAATCCCAGCACTTGGGAGGCAGAGGCAGGCGGATCTCTGTGAGTTGGAGACCAGCCTGGTCTACAAGAGCTAGTTCCAGGACAGGCTCCAAAACCACAGAGAAACTCTGCCTCGAAAAACAAAACAAAAACAAAACAAAAAAAAGAGCTAGTTAGGTAACTCCGAGTGTTGGCCTTCAAGCCTTAGGACTATATTTAATTTAACTTTATTATTGCCTGTAATAAGAAAGTAGTTAGGGGTATGTGTGTGAGTACTGGCATGCTTGCCACTGCCTCTAAATGTGCGGGTCAAAGGACAACTTTTGGGAGTCAGTTTACTTCTTCCTCTGTGGACTCCTGGGTATCAAATTCAGGTGGTCAGGTTTGCATGGAAGTGTTGCTACCTGCTGAACTATCTTGCCCACTTGGCTCAGCGCTCTCTCTCTCTCTCTCTCTCTCTCTCTCTCTCTCTCTCTCTCTCTCTCTCTCTCTCTGTGTGTGTGTGTGTGTGTGTGTGTTACCAGCCCGACTTTAGCACTCCTTTTAAAACACTTCTTCAGCATTGAATTGCTTCACTTTTGTTTCTATGGACTTACTAGGTGTTGAAACACCTGCCTCCCATTCACACCAGACACCAGCTACAAAGACTACTTCATTCAGCCCAGCATACTGGGTTATCAATCTGTCAGTTACACTTCTCTTTTCTTGGAACCACTGTCTGGGAACCATTCGTCTTCCTATTGGAATCTGAACTTCATGGTTTCTTGGCCAGCTTCACCACTCTCAGGCTACAACTTCCCCTGTCTCTGATCCTGGAAATCCCCGCTGCTTCTGCCCTGCGCTGATGGCCTGTCATTCAGAACTCATTTCTTCCTCTTTCTTGATTTACTTCCTCACCCTGGTGAAGCACAGCACCCAACATCTGCCTGAGAAAGTGTACTTGGAAATAAGATTCTGAGATGCAGCCTTTCTGAAACGCTGTTTATCATAGCCTCAATTTTGGTGGATAGTTTGGCTTGGTATAAAATTTTAGATTTCCCCTGAGAATTGTAAAGGTGTTGTTTCCTTGTTTCCTGGCGCCCAGTGGTGTGCTGAGACGTTATTTGTTCTACAAGCCTTTGTATGTCACCTGTTTTTTTTTTTTTTTTATGAACACTTTGAGGTTGTACTCTGGCATTCTGAATTCAACAATGTGCTCTTGTGTGGGTCTACTGTAATAAAGAATTTGACTAGACTTTGTCCTTGCGAGGCAGGAAGTGAGTCTTGGAATTCCCCAAGTATCAGAGTGTGTTCGTTATTCATGGTGGCCCCCAGATAGTTTGTACTAATAAGGTGATGCGTGGTAGACCCTTACACAGTGAAGATGACTCATGCCAGAGAGATCAACCATGTGATTCAAAATTGGTGCTTTGAGTCATCTGGTACCAGTCTGATCTCTGGGACAGGTGATGTAGGGCTAGAGTTGAGTTCAGTCGTTTGGATAATGGTTCTGTGATCATACCTTACCAGATCATGACCTCCTCCCCCGATTCAAGCTATGAACAATGAAGCTCAGGGTTTTTGTGGGGTTACTAATTTACCATTATAGTTTTGTATTTCTTAAATGTTTTTCTTCATTTCCTAAATGTTCCCTCTCTTTCTCTTCTCTCCCCAATTCTTCTTTTCTGCTTTCGTTTTATTTTGTTGTGTTTTTCAGGCAGGGTTTGACTTTATAGTGCTAGAGCCCAGGTTAGTCTCCTGCATGCTGGAACCGCAGGTGTGGAACATGATGCTACACTTCCCTCAATGTTCTCTTTTGCAGCTCCCCGTTCTCCCAATAATTACAAAGCTTGAAAATCTTCCCTTTCCATCTGTTTTTTCTATTCCCTTTGAATTCTTCATTGTTTGCTATGCTATGTGGGTTTGGTTTTTTTTTTTTTGTTGTTGTTGTTGTTTTGTTTTTGTTGGAGGCCTTCCTCAAATGCATAATGAGTCTTTCTGTCTTGTTTTTCAATTTTTATTTAATAAAATTAGATTTATTGATTTTATTTTATGTGTATGAGTATTTGCTTGTGTGTGTATGTGTGTGCGCCACATATATACTTGACACCGTAAGAGAGGTCAGAAGAGGGTCGATCCCCTAGTACCAGAGTTATAGATGGTTGCCAGCTACCATGTAGGTGCTGGGGATTGAACCTGGGTCCTCTGTAAGAACAGCGATTGCTCCTTACACTGAGCCACCTGCCCAGCCCATTTTCTTCCCATGTTCTTGATAGTGCCTTGGATTCATAAAAGTTTTTTTAATTATGAAAAATTGGCTTCATGGTTTAAATTTTTATTTATTTTTAAGTTTTATCTTTTAGTATTTTATTTTATGTCTATGGGTGTTTGACCTGCATGTCTCTCTGTGGGTTCTGTGTTTGGCTGGTGCCCTTAGAGGCCAAAAGAGAGCATCAGATCCCCCCTGGAACTGGGGTTACAGATGGTTGTGAGCCACCATGGGGGGCTTGGGAATTGAACTCCCGCTTCCTGGAAGAACAGCTAGTGCTCTTAGTTGCTGAGTCATCTCTCCAGCCCCTTTCCCTTTATGTAATAGTGAGGCAGTGGTAGTGGGTGGACACGCGTGCTGGAGCACACGTGTGGAGGTCAGGGTTGGTTCTCTCCTTTCACCTTCATGGGGTTTAACGGATGAATTCAGGCTTTCAGGCTTGTGTGACAATAGACGACCTGCTAGGTTTCTCTCTCTCTTCTTTCTCTTAAATTTATTTTCGTTTTGACACAGGGTCCTGGCTAAGACTGGCTTTGAACTCCTTATTCTCCTGCCTCCACCTCCCAAGTTTCAGGATTACAGGAACCTCCACTGCACCCTGCTTTGTTTATAATTTTATATAATTATAAAAATTATATGGAGCCGGGCGATGGTGGGGTGGCGCATGCCTTTAATCCCAGCACTCGGGAGGCAGAGGCAGGCGGATCTCTGTGAGTTCGAGACCAGCCTGGTCTACAGAGCTAGTTCCAGGACAGGCTCCAAAGCCACAGAGAAACCCTGTCTCGAAAAACCAAA
>NW_026068004.1:1800013-1832891 GCF_014885135.2 Alexandromys fortis
TGCATGTATGTGTGTGTGTGGTGCCTATGTATGTGGGGGGGGGTGTATGTGGGACCTTTGTGTGTGTGGTGCATATGTGTGTGTGGTATGCACATGTGTGTGTGAAGGTGTGCACAGAGGCCAGAGGAAGGCATGGGGTGTCCTCCTCTGTCATCCCTCCTTTCCCTTGAGGAACAGTCTCTCACTGAAATTGGAACTTGTGTTTTTTTAAAAAAATATTTATTTATTTATTATGTCTACAATGTTCTGTCTGTGTGTATGCCTGCTGGCCAGAAGAGAGCACCAGACCCCATTCCAGATGGTTGTGAGCCACCATGTGGTTGCTGGGAATTGAACTCAGGACCTTTGGTAGAGCAGGCAATGCTCTTAACCTCTGAGCCATTTCTCCAGCCCCCGGAACTTGTGTTTTTGATAGCATGGCAGCCAGTCAACAAGCCCCGGAAATCATCTTGCATCTGCCCCTCTCAGTGAGGAGTTACAGGTCTGTGTGAGACTGCACCTGGCTCCTGGATGGCCCCTGACCGCCAGTCCTTTGCTTGTGAACAAGAGCTCTTGAACACAGGGCCATCTCTCCCGCCCCTATATTTAGATCCATGTGAATTTTCTTTCCCTCTCTTCCTCTATCTTCTCTTTGTTTGAGAAGGTCTTGCTATGTAGCACAGGTTGGCTTGAATCTTTCCATCCTCCTGCCTCAGCCTCTGGGGTGCTGGGATTCCAGGCATGAGACACGACACCCAGCATGAGTTATTTCATATATGATAATAGGCATGTGTCTAACTTTTTAAAGTCTTACTTTCAACTTGTCCTAGTGAGTTTAAACATCTTTTCCCCAAACTGTTTGTGGCACGGGTGAACTGCAGGAGTGAGTGGGGCTAGAGAGTGTGTGTTCAACCCTCACACTCAGCCAGAAACCCGCTCTTCCTTTCACAGTGCGGCTCTTCCTCTCATTCTGCAGACTGGGCCAGGGAGTGTGGAGGGCTTTCTGGAGGAGGAAAATTCAATCTGAGCCTCGAAGATATTGAAGATACCAGGGGCTGGGGATGCAGAATGGGTAAGGCTTTAGTCTGAGGCCTAGCACTGCAAACCAAAACAACACACACACACACACACACACACACACACACACACACACACGTCTCCCAACAGAAATAAAGGGAAAGGTAGAAGAGAACAAGAAAGGAACATTTTGAGCATTTAACCAGATTAAGGGCTAATTTTCCACTCCATATTAGTGGCTCTGTTATCTCTGCTTGGGTTTCCCTGCAAAGCACCCCTTCTCTTAGATCCCTCTAAGGAATGTGGCCTTGCCCTAAGCCGCAGTGGGAAAGGGTTCTGGGGACTCTGTGCTTAGCTCTGCAGACAACCCGAGGAAATAGGCAGGCCCAGCGGGACAGAAGAGCTTTCCTATAGAGGAGCAGGTTGCGCAGACGATGTCTCCATTTGGAAGCCGTGTCAAACTAGCCTAGCTTGTACCTATCCTCAGTTTCCCCGTCTGTAAGATGGTGCCCCCCAGCTGTGGTGCCATGCAGAATTAAAGCTCAGTCTGCTTAGCCTGCTGTCTTGCCTGGTGCAGACAACTTCCAAAGGGTCAGTTTTCTGCTCTTTTTCTTTTTCGGGAGGGGGAGCGAGAATTGAGGTAAATGATCTGCCGATTTCCCAGTCAAGGCTTGACTCATTGGCAGAGAAGCTGAAAAGGAGAATGAGGGACAGTCATGAGTTTGGGGACAGAAGAAGCCAGATGGATCTCCACTTTGGGAAGATCACTATGGAGATTCCAAGCACAGTGAGGGAAGGGGGTGTTCTGAGCTCAGTTCGGTATCTGATTGGCTCCTTTCCCCTCGGTGTGGACATCCAGCCTTGTTTCCCAAAGCGGCCCTTCCAGTTTGCTTTCCTAGAGAGACCTGATAAGTCAACTGGGAGGGCTGGCCCTCAAGCCTGAAGGGCTGGTGTAGCCATCCTGAACTGCAACACAACACAGGGTACTAGATTACATGGCGTGGCATTTGTATGGAGGCCAGAGAGGACCTTGAGTCGAAGTCCCCTTCCACCTTCTTTGAGATAAAAGTGTGAGGGTTGCACATCACGGTATTTAGGCCAGACTAGCTGCCCTTTGGCCTTCTGGGCTTCTCTTGTTTTTATCGCCCTTCTCATCACTGGCATTCTGGGAATACAGAAACATACGATGTCTTTGGCTCTGTGTGGGTTCGAGGGATCTGAATTCCTGTCTTCACAAGTGGATAGCAGAAGCTTTATGCATTGAGCTATTTCTCCAGTTGAGGGGTACGGTTTCAGAAATTCTGGAGATAATTCCTTTCACAGGGATAGAATATCGGGTGTGTAATGCCTCAGAACAACTGAAAAACTATTGTCCTTTTTTTGTTTGCTTGATTTATGTTTTTTGAGACAGGGTTTCTCTGTGTAGGTAGCCCTAGCTGTCCTGGAACCAGACTGGCCTCAACTGAGAGATCTGTCTGCCTCTGCCTCCAAAGTGCTGGGATAAAAGGTGTGTGCCACCCCTGTGGCACTATGGTCTTTCTTTTTTTTTTTTAATGTTTATTTATTATGTGTTTAGTATTCTGCTTGCAGCACCAGAAGAGGGCCCCAAATCGCACTACAAATGGCTTGGAGTCCCCATGTGGTTGCTGGGAATTGAACTCAGGACCTTTGGAAGAGCAGTCAGTGCTCTTAACCTCTGAGCCATCCCTCCAGCCCCCACTATGGTCTTTCTTAAAGAAATTTATCTATCTATCGATCGATCGATTGATCGATCGATCTATTGGTTTTTCGAGACAAGGTTTCTCTGTGTAACAGGCCTGGCTGTCCTGGAACTCACTTTGTAGACCAAGCTGGTCTTGAACTCACTGAGACCCACCTGTCCCTGCCTCCCAAGTGCTGGGATTAAAGGCGTGCACCACCACCATTGCCCAGCTTGAAGGAACTTTCTTATGCACATAAATTCAGACAAAGGCACATAAATTTAAACTTTTTTTTTTTTTTAAAGAAAGAAACTCTTGCCCATGAGTCATGACTTCACTCTGGGTTGCTGCGCTCCCGGGCACAGGTGCAGAATTACTTGAAAATTACTCTTCTGTCCACTAGAGGGAAACCCAGGCTAGAGAGACGGCGAAATCCAGCCAGCAGGAGGCTGATAAAGCCAGAGAGACCACAGCTGCCTAGCTGAGTGATGATACAAGCCCAGTGCTGTGTGGGAGCTGGCTTGTATCAGCTTGACGAGAGCCACTTGTTGCATTTTCCGAGCTCATGGGAGCTAGTTGTTAAATACAGTCATTAAAAATTAAGCCATTCAAACTTATACTTAAATCAACTCTATTAAAAATGACTGCAGCGGGCACGGTAGTACACGCCTGTAATCTCAGCATCTGGGAGGTAAAGTTCAGGGTCCTTCTTGGCATGAAGTGAGTTCAAGACCAGCCTAAACCACATGACACCCTGTCTCAAAATAAATAATATAATGACTCTAAACATAAATTTTTAATTTTTATTCTATTTAACTGGCACCACCTCTCTGTTATGCATGGAGTCTTATAGAGTAGTATGCTACTGTCTGTCTTCAAAACTAGTAACTTGAAACTGGCCATGGAAGACTATTTACTGCATGCAAACTCACACAAGCTACAAACTAGGGTTTCCCATTTCTGATTCCCCTCCTCCATAAGCTGATCTAAATGCCTGCTTAGGTCTTTCTCACACCAGCCACTGTCCTGAGGGGCTGGGCTTTTCTAGGTCTGCAGAGACACACTCACAGATATCCCTGGGAAGGGATTGGTCCATTTCATCAGGCCAGGCTGTTGGGAGCCCCTTGAATGAGTCACAGCTTTGCTATTATTGTCCAAGCATGGCTTGAAGGTGCTAGCCTCAGGCTCAGGGTGTGCCGCCTGCTCCAGAGACCTGTTCCGGTTCAGCCCTGCCTTTCTGCTTGTCTCACAGCCATCTCCTGGGATGGAACATGCTTTCCCATCAGAAGGGGAGCTTCCTGAGGACCAGGGTTGGCTTCCACCTTCATCTATGCCTCCAAGATGGCCTCAGAACACAGCAGTGCTGGGAGCATGCCTTTAATCCCAAGGAAGAAGAGGCAGGCGGATCTCTGAGTTCGAGGCCAGCCTACGAAGTGAGTTCCAGGATAGTCAGGGCTACACACAGAGATTCTGTCTTGAAAAACTAAAAACCAAACCAAACCAAAACCAAACCAACCAACCAACCAACCAAAAAGAAAACCCCACACAGCATACAAGGAGACGGTGAAGTGGTAGGAGTTAAGCTGTGCCACCTGTTAGCAGTATGACCAGAGAAAGGTACTTGAACCAACAGATCTGGTCTTTTGCCACTTGGAAAAACAAGGTGAATACTTCTTTCTTTCTTTCTTTCTTTCTTTCTTTCTTTCTTCTTTTCTTCCTTCCTTCCTTCCTTCCTTCCTTCCTTTCTTTCTTTCACTCTTTTTTTGTAAGTGCCTTTCAATAGTAAAAGGTAGCATCCTTTGACTTAGGGAATTCTAATTAAAATAGCATCGATTCAAGAATAGACATCTGCTTCCTGACATTTAGACATTGCCTGCTACAGACCAGGGAGTACACACTGAAACACAGA
Organism: Alexandromys fortis; assembly: GCF_014885135.2. Lineage (NCBI taxonomy): Eukaryota > Metazoa > Chordata > Mammalia > Rodentia > Cricetidae > Alexandromys > Alexandromys fortis. The sequence goes on from NW_026068004.1 coordinate 1,804,619, forward strand.
CCAGTCTTCTCGTTTCTGAGACGGTGACAGAAACACTCCTAGCCATTCGTGATCTGAATTTTGGTGTCTGAATTAAATTATGGTACACATTAAAAAATCATGAGACATAAATTACTCCTTAATAGCCTTTTTAAGATAAGCTATTAGGTCTGCCCTCTCTCCCTTCTTTTTAAGTCCAGAGATCATTCATTCCTGTTCCAGGGATGTACCTTTTGGGATTCTCCAAACACTCCATCAGGTATCCTCTTGCTAGGTGATGCCTTTGTTCTTGTTGGCATCTGTGTGCGGGAATCCAGCTGCCTGACCTGTCTTCCTCCCAAACAGACCATGGAGGTTTGGTCCAGTCTTATGTTTGCCTCCTTCGTCCACCATGCGGCCCTGGGCACACTTCTGAGCAAAAATCCTCTTGCCTTTCTCAACATCATCCGTTTTTAATTTGCTCCTGGGTGATCAACACCATAATCATTGTGACCCGGAGATTGCCGTCCTGCTCTCTGAACACTTCTTTAAAAAAAAAAAAAAATCACGAGTGTGTGTGTGTGTGCGTGTCCGTGTGTGTATGTGAGTCTGTGTGTGTGTGTGAGTCTGTGTGTGTGTGAGTCTGTGTGTGTGTGAGTCTGTGTGTGTGAGTCTGTGTGTGTGTCTGTGAGTGTGTGTGTGTGTCTGTGTGTGACTTGTGGGAGTCCCCTGACACGTGGGATCCTGGGATTGAACTTAATCAACAGACTTGGAGACAGGCACCCTTTCCTGTTGAGTCACTCCCCAACCCAGGTAAATCCTGTGTATCATCAGGTCTGACTTCCACTTAGACACAATGAGTTCATCCAAGCAAAGCTCTCAGCCGGCTGTTTCCATACCCAACAAGGTGCCCTGTGATGTAAAAGGTGCTAAGTTAAAGGGACACACCTCACTACCCTGACTTTGTGTGTCAAGGAAGGAAGTAGGGAGTTGGTAGAGCAAAAGACAAGGAATTAACAAGTTCAGCAGTGAGTATGTTCGAGTGCACACAGCAGGGAAAATGTACCCTCGTCTGGACATGTGCTCTCTGAGCCAAGATACTGCCAAGTGCTCCATGCCTGATAAGGGGCATCTCTTCCCTATGGCTATGTCCTCCACCTTTGCCTGGGTCTCTGGGGCTGGGATGCAGGCAGCCGGACGTGGCAGGCCCAAGGCTGCTCTGCAGGAAGCAGCGGCTGAGACAGTCCTGAGCCTCAAAGTAACGGAAGGGAGGGAGCAGCCAGCACCTGCATTGTGCGAGGCCCGCTCCCCACTGAGCCACCAGGACCCCCTAAGCACATTCTTGGCGGGAGTTCCCTGCTCAGGGCGGTGGTTCTCAAGCAGATAAAGACCGAGGATTGCTACTCTTTCACTCCCTGAGGAGTTCGCTTATTCTTTCACCCGTCAATCACCGAACAGAGGCACTAGTAAACGGAAAACAGCCCATAATCCCATTGGTTCTTCGAAATTGGAGGTGGTCTCCGCGGAGTAGATTGGAATCATGGCTTCTCTACCAACCTAGCGTGCAACTGACAAATGAACTCTGAGCTGCTCCGAGACATTTCTCTGCCTTGGAGGGAAAGTGTGGAGGGAGCTCCATTGCTCTAGAGAATGCTGAAATCGGTGAATCCGGTGCGCAGCACATCCGCTGCCGCCAGCAGGCAAGGGAAGGATCTTCAACACTAATTTTCATTTTTATTACGACAGAAGATCATTGGTGGGAGAGCCTAAAGCTGCACAATGCTTAAAAAAAAACCTTTCAAATTGATATGCAACATTTAAAAGTTGTGAAATTTCAACTCAGAGTTTAGGGTCTTTTGAAAAAAAAATTGACAAACGTGGAAGGCTGTGTTTTATAAACTGTTGGGTTATCCTAGAGGCAGCTCTCTCTCTCTCTCTCATATTGTATTTTCAAGTGTCCTCTTGCAAAATGATGTTAATTGTTATATAAGTTTAAAGAAAACCTCTTGGGCAATTCCCTGTTACAAGGATCTGAAAGATAAATTTATTTTGAAACACTGGTTTGTTTGTTTGGTTTGGTTGTTGTTTCGTTTTGTTTTTTGTTGTTTTTGTTTTTGTTTTTGTTTTGGTTGGGATCCTTGATTGGTTGACCTTTCTCAAAAATGGCCTTCTGGGACAATCTTGTAATAAAAGAATTTTAAAATATGTCATAGTGGGGCAGCGTGTGTACCCATGGGAGTCCCCAAACCAAGGAAAAGATCCGAGTTGGCACAACTGGCCCTGAGGCCAGGAGTCTGTAACTGGGGAAATGGAACCGTCTCACATGGGGAGAGTGGAGAGGACAGGTGACAGACAGCTGCTTAAAAAATAGGACTGACGGGACACGGAGCTGGGAAGAGGCGAGACTGATGTTTGTGTCTCTGGTTTGGGAGAATGGGCAAGAGGTGGTCCCATTCACTGTTTTGAGGGTCTAGAGAAGGGTCTACTTTGTAGCCTGAGAGAGTCAGAGGGGCAGAAAATCTGGGTCAGTAACACAGAGAGTGATGGGCCAATAGACCTCCAGTGGCCAGGAGAGGGAGCTGGGTTTAAGAGTCACTGTTGGGCCAGGTTGTGGTGGCCCATGCTTTAATCCCAGCACAGAGGTAGGCCCAGGCAGAGGCAGGGGGATCTCTGTGAGTTTGAGGCCAGTCTGGTCTACAGAGTGAGGGGTACCACCAGCCCCAGGATTGTGTGTAGAGTCAGGTAGGACCAGCCATGAGAATCCATTTGTAGTTAAGAAATTATATTGAAGAGAATTGGGAAGATGTCAAAGGAGGAGAGGCATCGGAAATATCTCCATCCTGCAGAAATGGGCTGCTCCCGGTATCTCACTGCAGAGGTGGACTGTGGAGTAGGCCAAGGGGACTTTGATTGGGTCCTGCTGTGGTCAGACAAAGGATGAGGTGGGGCAAGGTTCCAGGCAAGTTCATGACCTCTGAGTGCTCTTCCAGCCATCCAGGGCCACTTCACGGGCTGTGGGGCCCTGCTGGGAAGAGGGGGAAGGACCCAACTGGCTGGAGTGTGAGCAAATAGGATTCCAGGACATTCTTCTCAGCTAGGAGTGATAGGACTGCCACGCCAGCTCCTCAGACTGTTAGTGCCTCATTTCCTGGAGCTCTCAGGAACACGGCTGAGGTTGGTCAGCCGGCATCTTGCTTGGGAGCCGGAGACCAGATGCAATAACTGGCTATGCACGGCTCACCCTCACGGCTCACCTTCAGAAATGTCTTGTCTAGCCCTCGTGCATTTCCTCTGGAGGCAATAGAACTTTTCCCGTTCTGTAAAAGAGGAAACCGAGGCTCAGGGAGCAGAAGTCACAGTCCAAGGACACACAGCTAGTGAAAGGCAGAGCTGGAAGGACAAGCTCGCCCTCGAGTTTCTCCCGATGTGGCCCCATTCTGCAACGGGCTTCCAGCCTTCCAGCCTACTTGGTGTCTGGCTAGGTCCACCTCTCCTTCACACCTCACCTCCAGAGGATCGCCACAGCCTGTAGATCCTGCCTCTCTACAGACCCAGCATCTGCCCTCTTTCCCATTACGTATGGGTGACTCTCCATCTGGGACTCCTGGCCTGACTGTGTCGTTGGCTGCCTCTCTGGTCTCCCCACTGTCAGTTCCTTGTTCGTATCAGCAGCCAGAGGGCTCTTCTACAACACGATTCCGACCACATCACCACCCTTGACGTCTGCCAGTGATATCCCCTTGCCCTCTGAATAAAGTTCACATTCCTCACCAAGCCGCCAGAGTCTGCGAGTTCTTATCATCAGAGCTAACGCCACTGTCCTGAGCCCAGCTGCGCACATTAGCCAGGTAGAAAGATTGCCTACCCTTTCAGAACAGACCCTGATCTGGGCTTTCTTGCTTTAGGATCTTGGCTCCGACCACCGATTCCACCTTCCACGGTTTGATCTCTCTTACCCAACTCTGCCAACTGACATTTGGACCACCCTTCAGGTGTAGCTCCTTGCAGGATCCTTTGCCATGATAAACCCGTCACCTCTGTAGACAGGTGAGCACCCACATTCCTCCCTCTGTTCGCAGCACTGCGCCTGACATTCCAATGAGGTTTCGCCAACACGTGGTCAGACCACCTTCCTCCGGGTCTCCATCTCCTCCCTCCCAGGTCTGGTTCAGCCCCTTGTCCTGGCTTGCGTCTCTTCCAGCCAGTGGCAGTAGCTTTGGGCCTGGTTCTTGATTTAGTTCCAACTCTGATTCTAGCCCTGACCTGCCTCAAACTGTGGCTCTAGTCTTGGCCTGCTGCCAGCGTTGACTCACTATCCCAGTCTGTTAAGAGCTTAGCACAGCCAAGCTTTTCCCCACTCTCCTGATCCCCAATTTTACTTCCCTTAGGAGAAGGCCTTTGTCTCGGTATTCCTAGTCAGAGAGGATGGGAAATGAGAAGCCTAAAACAGCTTCCCATAGCCTGCAGTCATTACCCCAGCCTGGGACCACCTAGCCGCAGTCAGCATTCTAGCCCTCAGGATACTCTGAGTGCCGTGGGAACCAACAGTCCAAGTTCAGTGTCAGAGACTACCATTGCCAGGCTCAGTGGTGCCTTTAACCACAGCACTAAAGAGACAGAAGCAAGTGGATCTCTGTGAGTTCAAGGCCAGCCTTGCCAACAGTGAGTTTCAGGCCAACCAAGGCTACATAGTGAGACCCTGACTAAAAAGAAAAAAAAAAGAAAAAAAAAGAAGGAACTACCATTTACTGGCTATGAGGTTTAATCTCCCTGGCTTCATGTCTAAATGGATACAGAGGAGCAAAGGTGTATTTCTATGGCCCGATGCACTCAAGGCCCTGGTTCTATCATCGATGCCTGAAGAGAATAAGAGGAAAAGGAGATCTGATGTGGGAATGACAGGAAACCAAGCTGTGGCTGTCCAGGTTCAGTGCCTGCAACGTGAGGACTATGAGGCCTTTTGCCCTGTCCTCTGGTCCCCTGGGGTCAACTGCTATTGCACAAGGGCTTCTTCTGCCCCCGTGGCATTGGTGGGCCAGGCACAGGTTGGCTTCCAGGTTGCTGACTGGGACTGTAGTCTCCAGGGTATCTTGTAGAGTAGATACAGAGCCCAGGCATCATGCCGGATCTCCTGCCAGAACTCCATGTCCCTGACGTCAGGAACACACAATGGTTCATAGGGTAGTAGGGGAAAGGCCAGTCTTCCTTCTTTCCTATGCGCCATGTAGATATGTTTGGGTTGGAGTAATGGAGACATTGGCAACTCTTCTCCAACTTCCTCTCTGAGTCTCTGTCTCCTTCCAGCTCAAAGGGCAAAGATTCCAATGGATAGAAGAACTTGGCACCAGAAGTGGCGGCGCACGCCTTTAATCCCAGCACTCAGGAGGATCTCTGTGAGTTCGAGGCCAGCCTGGTCTACATGGCAAGTTCCAGAACAGTCAGTGCTACATGTTATACAAAAAGATCTTGTCTCAAAAAACAACAACCAAAAGAAAAAACGTCAGGCGATGGCGGCACAAGCTTTTTATCCCAGCACTGAAGAGAAAGGGACAGGCAGATCTCTGTGAGTTTGAGGCCAGCCTGGTCTACAGAGTGAGCTCCAGGACAGCCAGGAGTACACGAAGAAAGTCCACCTTGGAAAGAAAAAAAAAAAAGAACTTGGGAACTTTGCTTCGAAAACATAGGGATCAGTGTTGGTAGAGGCCTGGATATGTGTGGGTGAATGAGTAGCTAGCTATAGGTACATGTGTGGTATACATACATATAACACGAAACACATAGAGAGAGCATGGACATGTTAGAATATTTCATATTTAATGTGTCTATGTCTGCAATGCATGTGCTGGGGTCTGGAGTCTATAGGGTCTATATGTGATATGTGTAGGGTGAGGGCTCTGCCTTTATGTCACAGGTGTGCGGCTGATGACTTGTGTGTGTGGCAGATGAGACTTGTGTGTGAGAACAAGTATGTCTATGAAGACATGGAATCAGATAAGGGCCTGGGTGTCCATGTGTATTAAGTCTGTATGCCATGTATGCCTGTTTGTGGAAGGGGTCAGGGAACAATGAGTTGTGGCACTCTGTCAGGCAGTAAGCAGGTGTTGAAATATTCGGGATGTCCAGCTGAACTCTCTGAGGTGACCTGAGCCAAAGTCATTGTCCACTTGTTACAGGAAGAAAGAAGGGCGGTAGAGACAGAGCTGTGGGGACTGAGTTCACTCCTAAGAGCCAGAGTTGCTGTGCCCAGCTGGCTGCCCTGCCCCCGTGTCTGTGGCCACATCAGGGAAATAAACACAACCTTTGGATGGCCTGTGATGTCTGGGGAGGAGGCCCCAACTGGCAGTTTGTGTAGCCTCAGCACCCCACAAATTGCCCTGATGTTGACCAGCAGCTGAGGTGCTAGGGCCAATGGCCATCCTGGGTTCTTCGTTCAGCGCATGTGGCCAGCTTCTGGCTTTCCAGCGCTTCCTTGCCCAGGGCACTTGGTCTCATTACATATCGATATCTCTTGAAACTCAAGCCTGTGCCAGGGAAATCTAGGGACACTCTGAGGTCCAAAATGTACATGGGCTGCTTTCTGCAGGAATACAGTTCTGCTCCACCCCTAAGTGTGCCTCTCTCCTCAGCAGGCAGGGGCCACTCCTCCCTTCTCAAGATGACTAAAATGTGTGATCTTGGGGGCCTGGGGAGATAGCCCAGTGGTAAGCATGCGTGCACAAACGTGAGGGCCTCCCCCACAGATCCCAGCAATCCTTTCAAAGTGCTGGAGTGGCCACCTGTGGCTGCCTCTCTAACCCCAGCACTGCTGGGGACAGGGGCAGGGACCTTTGGGACTTTCCAGGTGCCAGCCTAGTTCCAGGATTAGTGAAAGATTTTATCTAGAGGGGATAGGGCAGAGAGGGAAAGAGTGGGATGTGGGGCACATCCCCCCCCCCAACCTCCCAAGCACCAGCACTTTCAGAAGGGCTCCCTATGAATGGGGCTGTGACTCGCGTGCACAGAGATCTGGGTTCAACCCGCAGCCAAGCACAAGCGGCGGCGTGGCCGCACACACCTGGGCGGTACACACCTGGGCGGTACATACCTGGGCGGTACACACCTGGGCGGTACACACTTGTACTCTCAGCACTCTGGAGTGAGAAGCAGGTGGGGCGACAGTTCAAGGTCATCCTCAGTGGCCGACCAGATTCAAAGCCCGGGTTACTCGCTGTTGTCCCAAAGAAAACAAAATCCTTGAATGCCCTGTGTAGTCTAAACACCCTTTTCTGCCTGGTTAATTTGGACTCATCTCAATTTCGGTGTCGGCTCGGCCGGAGCCTTTCTGAAACCTGCAACTACTTGCTGTTCCTTAAGAGCCACTACTGGACTTGTCACCGAAGTTTACTTTTGTAGCTGCCCCAATGGCTGGCGTGGAGTAAAAACATCTTTCTTTCCCAGAATTCCTTGTAGTTAGGGGTGGCTGTGTGACTGAGTCCTGGCCAACAGCTGAGGCAGAAGTCATTTGCGCCACTTTGGGGAACTGGTGTCAAATGGGGGGGGGGTGCTGCTTCCCACTCCACCTCCTTAGGTTGGCTAGAGTCCGCCTGACCATCGGGCCCTGGAGCTGGAAGCATCTGTCGTGCAGGATGGCGGGGGTTGGAAGAGAGGCATAATAAAAAGAACAGGGGCTTTTTTGACCTTGGAGCTATTGCACTAGCTCTGAACTAAGACATTTCCAGACTTACAACTAGTTGAAATGTGTGTACGTGTGTGTGTGTGCGTGTGTGTGTGTACATGCCTGTGTGCATGTATGTATACGTACACGCAGGCACAGACATGCATGTGAAAATGTGGGTGCACTTTTGGGAGTTGGTTCTCGCCTTCTCCCATGTGATTTCTGGGGATCAAACTCATGCCATCAGCCGAGCTTGCTGGCAGGCGCTGGTACTCACTGGCCTGGATTTGAGCTTTTCAGTTTGTCACCTATAGCCAAATCTAACTGATACAAGGCTCTTAGATTAGCCAACATGTGTTTCCCAGCTTTCTCTGTAGACACTCTGTATTCTAATTGTTTCATATATCTGCTTGTTAGGTCCTGAGCTCACAAGGTTAAGGTTCACGTTATCTTCTAGACACGTGTCCTAACAAAGGACATGCTAATTTGATGAATAAGAGTATAAAATACACATTTCAGCACCTGGATAGAAACAGGCTATAGATCTGGCCCGCTGATCATACAGTCAAGATGGCTGTTGCGATGGTGGAAAAGGATGACGCAGACAAGAGGATTAAGAAAAGAGGCCCTCTGAATACTATCATTTAAGGACACCTTGAGGCAGAAAAGTCTTTGAATAAGACTGGGAGGGAGAGTCCGTGCGTGGCAAAAGGCCACGGAGTATGTGTGACCCCATCATCTCTACTAGCCGTTCACAATGGTCTGGAACTGCAAAAGGAACCATTTGGAACTGGCCCAAGATGGTGGAAGAAGGCACTGACAGGTGTCTCAGCATCCTGGGGAAAAGGATCAGGAAAAAAAATCTCGAAGACAGGCTGGGCGTGGTAGTGGATGCCTTTAAACCCAGCGCCAGCACTTGGGGGGCAGAAGCAGGTAGATCTCTGTGAATTCAAGGCCAGCCTGGTCTACAAAGAGAGTTCCAGGACAGCCAGAACTGTTATATAGAGACACCTTGTCTTGAAAAACAAAACAAACAAACAAACAACAACAATAACAAAATCTTGAAGCCAGAGGGGTAGAGGGCTGGTGAGTGCTAAGGGCTTAGGCAGCAGGCCATGTGGGAAGGACGGTGCACATCAAGGAGCTGAGAACTAGACAGTCTTTTTAAAAGCACAATGAAGTCTCACCAAAGCTAGGATTCAAGATAAACTCACCAAATAGTTGTTTTTTTTTTTATTTGTTTTTGTTTGTTGTTTTGTTCTGTTTTCTTTTGTAGAACTCCAAGAATCCAAGAGTCATTTCATAGATGCTTGGGCTCCCACAATCCCCTCTGTGCTTTCTCTCTCTTCTGAAGCTCTCAGTGGAGTTGAGCCTGATCAATGCCAATACTCCCTGGGGCTCACTGCTGCTGAGAAACCTCCAGAAGACCTGACCAGAGAGCGGGTGTGTATCTCTGGTCTGCACAGAGGCTACTGTCCAAAGTCAAGGGCATTGGTGTTGACAGAAAGGCACAGGATTCTAGAGTCAGGGGGCCTGGGTTTTCATCTTGACTCCATAGTTCAGTAGCTCTGGGACCAACAAGATGCTTAACTTTTCCAAGTCTCAGTTTCCCTGTCTGTAGAGATAAGATAATAAAGAGTCTACCTCCTGGGATTGCTATGAATTAAAATGAATTAAAATTCATGTGTTTTGCACATGAATCCCTTAGCTCGGTGCTGGGCCTCAGATGAGTAGTTAACAAAGGTTGCTGATTGTGACTTTTAGTATTATGGTTCTTGCATTCATTAACTCTTTTAGCAAGTGAGCACTAGGCATCCTCTCCTGGCGTGGGCTCAGTGCGTCAGCCACAATATGTTCCGAAGACTTCCTCACGGTACACGTAGTTTGCTCTGCACTGACAGCCCTTACCTCCTCAGCTACCTGGAGAACTTGCTTTTGGAACTTTTTTTTTTTTTTCAAGACAGGGTTTCTCTGTGGCTTTGGAGCCTGTCCTGGAACTAGCTCTTGTAGACTGCCTCTCCGAGTGCTGGGATTAAAGGCGTGCGCCATCATCACCCGACTGGAACTTCTTTGGGTTCCTACATGCTGAAGGTCATCTCATTGCAAGCTCTTTGGAGCGAACCAGTCATCTGGCCCCGGGCTGTGCAATACAGCAACTTTACTCCTTTCTCTCCTGTTTCCCTATGTCATCATCTAAAAAAAAAAAAAAAAAAAAAAACAAATTCTTTTTTTTTTAAATATTTATTTATTTATTAAGCATACAAGGTACTGCTGGCAAGGAAGGCACCAGGTCTCATAACAGATGGTTGTGAGCCACCATGTGGTTGCTGGGAATTGAACTCGGGACCTCTGGAAGAGCAGCCAGTGCTCTTACCCTCTGAGCCATCTCTCCAGCCTCCTTAAAAAAATTCTATTTATTTATTTATTTTATCTCCTATGTCGTAATTTTTATTACTCTTTTTTTGTTGTTGCTGCTGGTTTTGTTTTTCGAGACAGGATCTCTCTGTAGCTTTGGAACCTGTCCTGGAACTCGCTCTGTAGCCCAGGCTGACTTTGAACGCACAGAGAGCCACCTGCCTCTGCCTCCGCAGTGCTGAGATTAAAGGTGAGCGCCACCACCACCTAACTTTTTTATTTATTTATTTATTGCTTTTTTTAAAAAATTACTCTTACTTTAGTGATTTAAAACTACAAGTTTACCGTCCCTCAGACTCTGAACTGAGGGACTCGGGTCGACACACGGCTCAGCAAATGGTGTCTGGAGTGAAGGCATCCTCAACTAGTTACTGCATGGCCGGGAAAACAGAATGACCAACAGGAGACTTGTCAGAACTAAATGCAAAATCCAGGCCTGTAATCCCGGTTACTGCAAAGGTAGAAATTGAAGGGCTGAAAGTTCAAGGTGTGCCTGGTCTACGGGAGCAAGTTCAAAGACAGCCTGGCAACTTAGGAAGATAGTCTCAAAATAACAAGGGAAAATAGGGGGTGGGGTGGGGAGATGGCTCGGCCAATGAAGTGCTTGCTGCACAAGGGTGAAGACCTGAGTTCAAATCACCAGCATCCGGATACTCTTATGGCAAGATGGAAAGTGCAGCTGGAGAATCCTCTGAAACTCAAGAGACAACACCTAGTTATGCAGCTGTGAGCAACAAGAGACACTGCAAACAGGGTGGAAGACGCAAACGTATTTCTCTAAATGCCTGTGGGTATGCGGTGCACACATAGACATACAAGTTAAAAAGGGCCAAGAAGGTTGAGATGGCTCAGTGGGTAAAGGCACTTGCTACCCTGCCTGTCAGCCTGAGTTCAATTCCTGAAACCCGCAGGAGAGGAGCCAAGCAACTCCCACAAGCTGTCCTCTGACCTCTACTTGCTGGCACTGTGGCGTGTGCACCTTCCAGGCAATAAAGAAATAAATGCGGTTTAAAGGAAAGGGGCTCTGGGACATATCTCAGTAGAGTTCCTATCCTAGCATGTGTGACTCCTTGGTTCAATCCCCAACACTAAAAGGAAGAAAGAGTTGGGCAGTGGTGGCGCACACCTTTAATACTAGCACTTGGGAGGCAGAGGCAGGCAGGCGGCTGTGAGTTCAAGGCCAGCCTGGTCTACTAGAGCTAGTTCCAGGACAGGCTCCAAAAAACTACAGAGAAACCCTGTCCTGAAAAACAAAAAACAAAACAACAACAAAAAACAAACAAAAATAGGAAGAAAGGAAGAAGGAAGAAAATAAAATGAGAGCAGAGGTTTGAGCCTTGAAGGTTTTGTTCCTTTTTCTTTTTCCTTTCTTTCCTTTTTTTTTTTTTTTAACACCCTGAGGCTTTTTAAGAACATATAAACAGGGCTGCCAGGACCATGGGACCCAGTGGGGATTGGAACGGAGGCAAAAGGAAGAGAGATGTGCTTAAATAACCAAAGGCCCACACTCTGGATCACTGTGATCAGCGGTGGGACGAATTCCAGTTCTAAGACATGATAGTGCCCTGATCTGTGGTAAAGATAGGGGCATTACAAAGTTCTTATAGGAACACTATGCACCTGAAAGGAACCATCACAGGTTCACACTCGCTGCCAGATCTCCTGCTATTGCATGGTAGGCGGTGGTACAGGCTCATAACAGAAGGGCACGTGCAGAGGCTTTGGCATGGCTGTGAAAATTGATGTGAGCCCTAGTCTCACCCGAGGCAGGTACTGGATTATAAGGCCTTTCAGAAAGTAGCTCTTCTTCAGTATGGATTTAGACTGTACTGCTGGACAGAATGACCACTTTCAAAGTGTCTGTTTGATCCACATTTAGCCACCCCACTGCCATCCCTACTTGTTCCAAAAGGCCAAGACTAAACAATGAGGAGCAGGCATAGCTTGTCATTTCTCATGGGACAAAACTTTGAAGTTTAAAACTGCCACACCTGCCCCAAGCTGTCTGCTGCATCCTGTTCCCTCCGCTCCGCCATCCTGCTGTGATATGATTCTGGACCGAATGAGTAACAGAATTTGGGAGTTTCCTACCGTTTCTTCTCCTATTGAGCTTGCCCTGTGTATATGTTGGGGAGTATGGTTTTCTGTACAGAGGCTACTGGGGATTTTGCTGGTGGAGAACTGAACAGTGGTATCTTCCCGGGACTGTAAAGAGGATCTGGGACAGCGGGGTGGATCAAGTTAGGAACTGAGTGTACCCCTAAAAAGACAGCTGTGAAAAACCGAGCAGGTGATGCTGCTGTAACAACCCCCTTAGGGAGGAATGACACCTGCAATTTGTTTGTTTTTGTTTATTTTGAGACAGGGCCTCTCTACGGAGCCTTGCCGGTCCTGGAACTCACTAAGTAGACCAGGCTAACCTCAGACTCACAGAGACCACCTGCCTCTGCCTCTCAAGTGCTGGGATTAAAGGTGTGTGTCACTACACCCGGCTGATGTGTACAGTTTGAAATCTCTTATTAATAACATTTTCCCTGCAGCAATTCCTGTCATGTCGGTGAAGCTGGCTGCCTTGGGTTCCTGCCCTGAAGGCGGTAAGTGAACGTGTAGGGTAAGCAAAGAGGCCGGCTCTCCAACCCCTTGTTCACTCCCCTGGAAGTCACTGTGACGGAAGAGAGTGCACAGGACCAGCAGGGGAATCTCACTGGGCAGGCACCCCTGGAGTACCTGAAAGGTGGAAGGGGACAGCCAAGGGGATAAACAGGAGTGGGGCTAGGAGGACTAAAGGGCTCGCCGTGTAAGCATGGGACTCGAATTCAAAATCCAGAGCCTACAGAAAGCCAGACACTGTGACATGTGCCTCTCATTCCAGTGCTCGTGTGGTGAGATGGTAGGCAGAGACAAGAAACTGCCCTGTTAACCTGCCTCCCAGGACTGTGAACAGCAGAGACCCTGTCTCCAATGAGGTGGAAGTTGTCCTCTGACTCCCGTGTGTGTGCATAAGTGCATCTTCAGGTGTGCATGTACATCACAACACACACACACACACACACACACACACACACACACATCTGTTACAAGGGAGAAGTGATCCAGGCATGAGTAGGCCCTGGGAATAGATGCTTGTAAAGTCTGAAAGCTTTAACCACACTGTGGCTAGAGGGTATTCTCTGCTTAGTGGAAGGGTTTTGACAGCAGGCAGGATGGTCTCTGATCATCCAAGGACATTCCACATGCCACTTGCTCTACCCTTACCTTTTACTTCTTCTGGCAACTCAATGAACCTACTAGTACCTTCGCTTGGCTCCACTGTCCCAAAAGGAGCAAGACTGAGCTCCCAAGAGGAGTGGGGTGAGAGGCCTTGCTCCCTTCAGGAGTACCACACTATAACCAACAGAAGCTGCACTTCAGAGACTACAGCTGACTATTTCAGTCTAGAACCCTGCCCAGCCCCTGAGTTCATCTAGAGATGAGACCCAGAGCCCAGATCTCAAAAACATCCCAGTGCTAGTAATATACAACTCAGAGCCCAGAACCCAGAGCCCAAGCCGGCCCAACCCTAGTTCAAAGTCTCAAGCCCAGGACCCAGCTTGCAGAACTTGGAGAACCACCTGGACCAGGCCCAAAGTCCAGCCCAAGCCAAAGACCAAGGCTCAGAATTTATGTTCAGACCTAAGCTGAATCCAGCTCACAGACTCAAAGCCTGGTGTTCAGAAAGCCCTAGGAATTCAGACCAAAGCTAAACCAGAGCAGAGCAGTTGATTCCAGCTCAGAACACACCCCCAAACCTAGAACCCAGGCCAGGCCAGGCCCCATGTTTTGTTTTTGTTTGTTTTTTTGAGACAGGGTTTCTCTGTGTATATAGCTCTGGTTGTCCTGGAACTTGCTCTGTAGACCAGGCTGGCATCAAACTCAGAGATCTGCCTGCCTCTGCCTCCATGTTAAAGGTATAGGGTTAAAAGGCGTGCACCACCACTGCCAGGTTTGCCAGGCCCCATTTTAACTCCAGATTTAAGAGTCCAACTTTAAGCTGGGTGTGGTGGTGCAGCCTTTAATCCCAGAACTCAGAGGCAGGTCGATCTCTGTAAATTGGAGGCCAGCCTGGTGTATAGAGTGAGCTCCAGGACAGCCAGGGCTACACAGAGAAACCCTGTCCTGAAAAAAACAAAAACAAGAGAGTCCAATTTGAACACAATTCGAACCTAGCACTTTTCACTCAGCCCAGAGGATACCAGCTCCCTGACTCTCTTCCTAGCACGAGCCAAAGGAGTCCAAAAATAGACGTCAAGGAGGGGGTTTCAGATGCCAACCTAACCCCTGGCGAGAGCCCCTGGGAAGGAGGTTCAGAAGGGCAGGGGTGTTCCTCGGGCTGGATGATCTGCTGTGAAGATCCAGAGACAGGGTTTCTCTGTGTAGCCCTGGCTGTTCTGTAGACCAGGCTGGTGTCCAACTCCAGAGATCTGCCTGACTCTGCTGGAGGAATCAAAGGCGTGCACCACCACCGCCGGACTCAGATTTTTTTTTAAATCTTCTGATTATTATTAAGAATTGAGGTGGGCATAGTGGTGGCGCACGCCTTTAGTTCCAGCGCTCGGGAGGCAGGCAGAGGCAGGTGGATCTCTGTGAATTTAAGGCCAGCCTGGGCCACAGGGTGAGTTCCTAGACTCCACAGGGAAACCCAGTCTCAAAAAGGCAAAAAAGAAAACAGAAGAAAACTTGAATTAGAGGGACTGACATGCTGCCGCTGTCGTCTGGAAGGACGGGATGAGAGTCTGAGGAAGAGGATCGAGTGTCTTCACCAAGTACACAACTGAGCCTCAGCAGCAGTCACCATCACCCAGCTCAGGCCCCAAACATGCATTCTCTGCATGGGAATCCTCCCTTTGCGGCTGCAGTCACTTCACTCTTCTGCTTAGCGTTCTTCCTGGGGCTCCCCTCTGCCTGTAGGATAGGATGCAAAGGTCCTGCCATTGCAGCTTCAGAGACCACCAATCTCCACACTGGTCAGTGCAAGCTGCTCACGGCTCCCACACTCTCGGACCCCATCATGCCTCTGTGTCCCAGGAAGTCCCTTTGTCTCACATCCAACTTCCTCGCCTCAGCCTCCAGCACGTAGGTAGCTCTGTCATTACCTCCTCCAGGAAGCCTTTCGAGACCTCTATCCCTCAAACAGAATCTGGGGTTCTCAAGTGTGGGCCCCCGGACAGAGTTCTCCAGGCCTTGGTCCTACCATGTGGTTATATTCAGCCGGCATCTCCCTGCAAGACTAGATGTGATCTCTGAAAGGACAAGATGGGCCATACTTTGTTCATCTCCGTGCTGGTTCAAAGAAGGCTTCCACGACTGTACCCACATGGCCACCCTGCTTCCTTTAAGTATCCTTTCGTGTCCTCCAGCTCCCACACCCCTCCTACCTCTGTCCACCCACCCACTCACAGCACGCGAGGCCACTGTGCATTAAGTTCTACAATTCAAAACATGGTAAGAAGTTTGTTCTCCCAGTGCCTACTAATCAAAGGCATACATCTTGACAGTAAAGCAAAGAAGCTACCATATGTTGCGACCTGTAAAGTTTGTTTTGAACACACACACGTTGTCTGTCTAGATCATCAGGATAGCACCATGAAGCAGAAGCACAGATGAGATACATGAAGCATTAGAGAAGCTGTGACCTGCCCCAAATCACATACGTAACCAGTGACGGAACCCGGCGAACCTAGATGGGTCCCAGCTACGCGGTTGTCTCTTCTTGCCTTTAATCAATATGGATGAGATCAAACAGTATCATAAAAGGTCCTGGCATGCCTTTTATGAGCTGGAGATGGCAAACAGCTATCTGTTCAGAGGGATAAAAAAGGAAGCCCAAAGAGTAGGCAGGACTCCAGGAACTCCAGGCAAGCTCTGTTCCTGCCGATCCAATTAACCTGAGTCTAGGCTCTTCCAATTATGAATGGGCCAAGGCTATCAAGGTAGGGCAGGGACTCCTTGCAGAGTCATGGTGTGAGCAATGAGGAGAGCCTCATGCCGGCTAGCCAGGAAGGGAGAGGTGTTGCTCGGGCACTAATCCTCACCCTCTCTCCTGATGTTACCTGCCTGGGCTCTTGCTCAAGGAGCTCCTCATTTGATCTCATGAGCCCCGAGGACATCTGTAGCTTGGCACAAACCACTGCAGCTTCCCCAGCACTGTGGGGCTGAGCGTGGCCTCGTGAGCCAAGGGTGACATCTTCCAGCTTCTGCTATCCCTTCATCTTTACATTGCCTCAGCAGTGGGGATAGGACGGTCTCTTTTTGTCTGGGGACAGGAACTTTGAACTTGTGACAGCGGAGACTGAGAAGACCGCCCCCCCAGGCACTAGTTGGAAGCAGGGGCACCAACTATCCCACAGAATCCCCGTGTACTTTCCACGTCCCTCAGTTCCCTGAGAACTGGGGGTTAGAATCACCTGTCATCCAGCTCAGACAGTGTTCCTGTGCAGTGGTCCACAGCCTCATGAGAATAGATGGATCAGTCCTGAGGCCTCTCCTGATCCACAATTACCTAACGAGTATTCCAGGAACTAGCAGCCTCAAGTGACTTCAAGGGCCCTCAGACACTTCCTCTCCAAGGAGCCTCTCTCGGGACCCTCAAAGTTCCCTCCTTCTAATTTTCTGCCCCACCTCCTCTTCATGGGACAAAGGGACAAGATCAGAAATGGGCAGTTACTCCAGGAAGTCCTTGCTCCAGAACCTGCCCGCTCCCTACAGCATCCCCACACAGGATGTAAATTTGCGAGTGAGTTGTTGAGCAAAGTGTGGGCTTGACTTCTCCAGAAGTCAGGGTCCTAGATCTGACAGGTTGGGACTATAGATCAATCTCACCACTAAGTGACGGAGCGCAGCAATGGCATTCGGTGATGCTTGCCCTCCACAAATACTTGCAAGTACCAACTCCTGCTAACCTGCCCTGGCAGCATCCTCCTGGGCCAGAAACACCATCTTGAGTCATTAGATGTAATCTAGCCCCCAACCATTTACAACAGAAACAGGTTTTCTTGTTGAGACAAGGTCTTTCTATAGCCCTGGCTGTCCTGGAGCTGTCTGTGTAGATCAGGCTGGCCTTACACTCACAGAGATCTATCTGGCTGCCTCTGCTTTCTGAGTGCCGGGATTAAAGATGCACAGCTGGTTGGTTACAAGCAAATTTTATCTCTTAGGCGAAAAGAGCCTGGCTTAGTGAGGTCTGGCCCAGTATAGAAATAGGGGCGACAACAACAGCCACAACGAAGCCCTTCATAAAGTGCTTACGGCAGTGGTTCTCAACCTTGCTAATGCTGAGACCCTTTCATACAGTTCCTCATGGCGTGGCGACTCCTGACAATAAGATGATTTTGTTGTGACTTCATAACTGTAATTTTGCTACTGTTACGAACTGCAATGTAAGTAAGTATCTGATATTCGGAATATCTGCTATGTGACTCCCCCCCCAAAAGGGCTTAGGACCCACGAGTTGAAAACCACTGGCTTCCAGTCTGTCACACTTGCTATTTTAAGCATTCCATTTGATCTTCATATACTCAGCCGGGCAGTGGTGGCGCACGCCTTTAATCCCAGCGCTTGGGAGGCAGAGGCAGGTGGATCTCTGTGAGTTCAAGGCCAGCCTGGGCTACAAGAGCTAGTCCCAGGACAGGCTCCAAAGCCACAGAGAAACCCTGTCTCGAAAAACCAAAAAAAAAAAAAAAAAAAAGATCTTCATATATTTATGCCAACTCAATGAGGTAGGTATTGTGTGTGTGTGTGTGTGTGTGTGCGTGCATGTGGAAGAAGAGTATATATTCACCCATGCACACATGTGTGGAAGCCAGAAGTCAACATCTGGGGTTTTTCTCTATGGCTTTCTACCTTTTGTTTTGTTTTGTTTTTGAGACAGAGTTTCTCTGTGTAGCCCTGGTAGTCATGGAATGTGCTCTCTAGACCAAGCTGGCCTTGAACTCAGAGATTCACCACCTACCTCGCCTCCTGAGTGCTGGGACTGAAGGTGTGCCCCTTCCCTTCCCCCCCCCCCCCTCCAGCGAGGCTGGTCTTGAACAATCCTTCTGCCCCAGTCTCCTAAGTGCTGGGATAACAGGCTTGCACCAGCATGCCAGTTACTGGGAACTCTACCAAGGGAACAATATCCCTATCCCCTCCGGAACTTGTGTATATACTCTACTTCTTTACTTCCAGAAAGGTCAGGGGACCCAGAAGGCTTCTGGGGGAGTAGCCAATGGCAGCCTTGAATGGATACAGAGAGGTGCAGAGCAACACAGGGAATTTACACTCATTTGTGCCTTAACTGAGAGCCTGAGCTAGACCCAGAAAGGGTGCTGGTGGCTAGAAGGAAAGTCCTACCACTGGATGGCTAGGGAGAAGTTCTTTCTCCCATGAGAAGGTGGTGGCCGTGAATAAGCGGCCCAGGTTTATGCTCCAGTCTTCTGAGGCTGGTGGGGCTGGTGAGGTCTCCAGAGCTGGGCTCTGGGCCTGGTGGTGTGGGTATGAGGAGGTGGAAAGAGGGAAGTCTAAAGGGGTTAATGGAGTCACACGGTCAGGCCTGCAGTAGGTACCTGAAGGGTAACAACCAAGTCTATCATCAAGTTTATAAAATCAAGTCCTTGCTTCTCTTCTTTTAGTCTTCGGTTTCGCTATAGAATGGAGGTAATAAGAACACCCTGGTTAGTGTTGGAAGAAGTGAACTAGACTATTCAAAGCAAAGCCCGCAGCACAGTGCTTGCCCCGTGCATGGCGGGTGAGTGGTACTTGGGAATTGTTGTGTTAGAGCTGCCCTGACTCAGCTCATGGTGAATGAGTGTCTCTAGTGCCGCGTTACCGGGCTCTGTCCTGACCAATACGGACAGAACTGAAGTTGTGAGGGCAAGCTGGACCTAAATTTAGAGTGGAAGAAAACCGTGGGCCATAGAGCCGGAGTCCAAAACAATTTCTGCAGGCTGAAATACGCGAGATGACATTCTTCCGCCGAGAGCCTGAAGTAGAGGACGGTGAAGCAACGCGACTTGACCCCAAGCTCTGGTGCAAAGGGTCTGAATGATTTAGTTAACCTGATGGGACCTAGTCATGGGAGAGAAGGCTCTGAAGCCTAGCAGTCTTAGGCTGCATTAACAATGTGTCGTGTCCAGACTGGGGGACATAATAGGCCTATTGTGCTGGCTTGGTCAGGCCATATCTGGAATCTTAGCGCTGCTACACGGACAGACTGGAATCAGGCCAGGAGGGGACCAGCCCAGCCTCAGCGCCCAAGCTCTAGTGCTAAATGCTTCCTGTATAGTTTCTTGTCATAGCCCCCAAACAACCCTATTAGGCAGGTCCCTACTTTGTACACGGGGAGGGTAACAGAATTGCCCAGGGTCGGCTGGATAGCTGGTGCACGGAGACGCTGTGGCTTTTCTGAATGGGCTCCTCTGCTCTTTGCACATCCGCTCCCTGGAGTTTAGTGAGATGTGGAAGTAAAAGAGATAGAGTTTTTATTTGCAAGGAGGGCATGCTCTGGCCTGGTGATTCAGATCGTTTATGGAATGCTGTGATTCAAGGCAGGGAAGAATTTAGGGCTGGGAGGGATCAGAGAGAACTCCTTAGCCAAATCAAGACTAGAGCAGGGAAGAGAGACAGGGTAGTGACACATAGCTCACAGTGGGAACATGGGCTGGGCTGTGGTGGCACATGCTTTTCCTCCCAGCACTTGGAAGGCAGACACAGGTGGATCTCTGTGAGTTCGAGGCCTGCCTGGTCTACAAGAGCTAGTTCCAGGATAGGCACCAAAGCTGCAGAGAAACCCTGTCTCAGAAAACCAAAACAAACAAACAAACAAACAAACAAACAAACAAAAAACAAAAAACAACAACAAAAAAACCCGTGGGGACATAGAACCCTGTCCATGCTTTCTGATGGGACAGGGTAGTGTCACGCAGTTCACAGTGGGGACACAAAGCCCCATCCACGCCTTCTTATGGGACAGATTAGTGACACACAGCTCACAGTGAGGATTTAAAGTCCCATCCACGCCTTCTGAGGGTCTTCACTGTTACACTGTTTGTTTCTGTACAGTGATGTGCCCAGATGGGATTGGTCAGGGCACACCAGGGAGTGTGCTGTGGTCATCGTGGGGGAGTCAGATCTCAATATCTCTTCCCTGCAATTTGAATTAAAAGAAAGAAGGGGGGGGGAAGGAGCCCAGCATGGAGAAACACAGGTCCTGTGTAAGCGGCCTCTGAGAATCTCAGCAGTAACTTCACTGATGAAGGAGAGCTGGACTTCACCCAGGCTGCTGGGGATCTGGGAAGCCTGGGGTGACGTTAGCAGAGGTGGAAGAAAAGGCCGTTCTTTGCTGGCAGCTATGCCTGGCCTGTTTAGATGAAGGTCCTCCTTTCTTTCAAGGACCACATTCCTCTGTATTCTTTCTCAGAGCTTTCCTTTTTTTTTTTTTTTTTTGACACAGAGGGCTGTTGGAGTCTTGTATCTCCCAGGGCTTCCTGTCTGGGAGCACATATACCCAGTTCAGCCTTCTGTAATTTATACTGAGGAGCAGAACAGGAGAGTCATGAGCACAGACTCAGGAACTGGACAAAACCTTCCTGGCCTGTACACTCTGTCATAACAGCTGCTGCTCTTCTCTGTGTCCCCCTTTCCTCGGCTGTAAAATGGGGTTAATAATAGTACCACCCTCAGATGAAGTTCATGAGCACCCAATGAAATCGTGTCAAGCCTCTTAGAAGCTATCCATAAAAGGCTGCTGTGGCCCTGACTTCTTCGTAGAACTTGATAGCTTCCTTGCTGGAAAGGGCAGCCACTGAGCTGGCAAATTTTCCTGTCCCGTTGAAAAAGGTTCCCTAAATATCACAGGCAAAAAGAAGGAATGAACAATCTTGAGACATAAAAGAGGGACATTGATAGTGAAACTTACAGCCTATGACTTCAGGTTTGGGGGAAGGGAGAAGCCACCTGACTCCAGCTTGTTAAAGGGGGCATCGGGGTCCAAAAGTTATCGGCTAGCAGGCTCGACTCGGGGAGAACTCACTCTGGGGGACCTCGGGTAGGTCACTTTCAGCCTTGGGGTTCAGTTTCCTTGAGCGAGTCAGGTGGGTGTCTCAGCCTGGCTCAGATGGTTAGGAGCACGCGTTGCCGGATGCCGGCTTTGAGAACGTGGCTGTGCCGAGAGGCTCCGCCAGACGAGTAGGGCAGGCTCGTGCGGGGATTGGCTGGAGGCTTCAGGACCAAACCTTTAAGAGGCGCGGAGGGGGCACGCCAGTTTTCCTTGCCGGCGTTCCCGGTTTACTCAGTGTTGGCGAGCGTGCTGGTAGCTGCGGCTGCGTCTACAACGGGGAGCCTCAGGAGAGTGCGGGCCGGCAGAACACAGGAGCATCCCGGCGTCCCGGTTCCAGACGGCGTGGCCCGCGGGTCATGGCCAAAGGAGAGGGCGCCGAGAGCGGTTCCGCGACGGGACTGCTCCCCACCGGCATCCTCCAAGCCAGTGAACGGCCGGTCCAGGTGAAGGTGAGGTGCCGAGAGGAGGGTAAATGGTGGTGGGCAGACCGAGAGGAGGGCACAGGGGCTTCTGAGATTAGGCTTGGTCTTTGGGACACGGAGGGGAGGGGGGTATAACAGGGTACAGTGAGACTTGGAAAAAGAAGAAAGTCCAAGGGGTGCTCCGGAACCGGAGAGTGATGGAGAAAGTCTGTATATATAGCCCCTTTGCTCACCCCTACGCTGGGTTTGCGCCAAGAGCGGCGGCAACTCTCTATGGCGTGGGGCTCTCCCTAGAGCTCTAGGTTCTCCTGTGCTGAGCCACGCTGTTCCTCTCCTTAGCTCTGGGGAGATCCCCAAAATTTGAGAGTCCCCTTCGTTCTCGATCTCTTCCCCCACCCCCGCCGCCCCCTCTACTCTCAGTTTTAACTCTGAGAAGGGCCACTCAAGTTCATTCATAAGAACAAGGGCTCTGCTCTTAAAGGAGCCGCATACCGAAAGCGTTTGTGTGACTCTAAGCGTTCCACACACACAGCGTTCATCGCTTGTCGCTTGTCTCTCGACTCTGACGGGTCCCAGCTCTGTGGATCTATTTAACCACCCCGGTGAAACCACGCAGCCCCAGGAAAAGGATCGCTGACAATAGATCTCCTTGGGAGGTGCCTAACTTTTCCTTTTAATTTTATTAACTGATCTTGGAAGGAGCCAGTGAGCAATTATGCTGTTACCATGTATGAGTAATCTCTACTTTCCCCGGGCAACCTCAGCCTCCCCTAGTGCTCTGCCTGGAGAAGGCAGAGCCCTGCACCTGGAGCCCTTTCCACCCCTCTCCAAGGTCCCCTAGGAGCTGGAATGGGTTTGTGTCAGGGAGCCGGAGGGTAGGACTGCTCAAGGGTTTGCCTGGAGCTAAAGACTGTCTGCAGGGACCCGGGAACTTTGGGACAGATGGAAGGAACAGCTGTGGCTGCAGTGGCTCGATTGGGGCCTCCCTGCAGCCTTGGTGTCCTCACCCAGAAGGCAGGTGGATTCTTGAGGGGTGTCGGGGAGGGAGCCTGGGCTGGGCTCAGGCTGCTTTTGGCAGCAAGAGGATTTTCAGGTTGTGGCAGCTAGTGCAGGGTGGGAACCGGTCCACTGCTTCAACATGCTCTCTCTGAGTAACTTGGAAGGGAGCAAGGACTGAGGGCCCAGGAGATTTTCTTGTATTTGTTTGTTTGTTTGTTTGAGACAGGTTTTCTCTATGTAGTCCTAACTGTCTAGGAACTCGCTCCTTAGACAGGCTGCCCTTAAACTCAGAGACCTACCTGTCCGGCTCTGCCTCCCAAGTATTGGGATTAAATGCGTGTGACAACACACCTGGCCAGGAAGAAGATCCTTAAAGATGGAGGGTGACAATTTTTCTCAGAGTCTGGAGATGGGTGGGGGAGTCTGCGTTTAAGGGCAACTTCCTCTGGGGTAGGGGAAGTGGGATTTCCCAAGGTGGAGCTGTTCCTCCTGGCCCAGTTGGCTGGAGAAAGGGCTGTGTGCTTCTGGCACCTTCTAGGTTGGAGACCAGAATCCTGAGCATATTTTCAGTCTTTCCTTCTCTCCCCAGAAGGAACCAAAGAAGAAGCAACAATTGTCCATTTGCAACAAGCTTTGTTATGCAGTTGGAGGGGCCCCTTACCAGCTGACAGGCTGCGCCCTGGGGTTCTTCCTGCAGATCTACCTGCTGGATGTGGCTAAGGTGAGTGTCCTGAGGGCCTAGGCACCTCCAATATGCAGAGGTGGGAAGTGGTAGGCTCCTCTTGGTAGGTTCACCCAGTTTTCTCCGTTGGCAAAACAGGACCAGATCGTGTTCCTTGGCTGCCACTCAGGGCCCCAGTGGGTGAGAAAGAAGGCTTTAGGAAATGTCCAGGAAGGGGGGTCTTTCTGCCCCAGGAGCCTCAGCTGGCAACTCATCCTTGCCTGGCAGGAGCAAGAGAGCCTGGAGGACTAAGCAGCGGCTGTGAGGGAGAATGGGACCCGTTGGTGACGCTGTTCTTAGAAGAGACTGGCACACCATGTCCCTGGCTGGAAGACAGTCAGCTGGCTTGGCTCAGGGTTTTTAGTGGGTGTTGTCAGGCTCTTGGAAGAACTGTATCCCACCCTCACCTGAGAAGTGGCAGCTTCGTGGTGGGTAGGGAAACCTGAAGGTGCAGGCATATGTAATGTGCCCCCATACTTGGGGTCTCATCAGAAGAAGCAGGGCTACTGTGTGTATTGAGAAGCCTTGGCCAGCAGCCTGGCATCCAAAGAATTCACCCTGTCTGGATGAGAGAGTGGGAGACTGAGTAACCATGGCTCCAGGGTGCCCTCGCTGGCTCTTTTCTGGGTAGCATCCCTGGGCAAGCGAGGCATATTAGTCCATATTCGTTTCCGTTTGCAGGTGCGGAACAATGAGCGCCAGAAAGGACAGAAGACCCATTCAGTAGCTAGGTTTCAAATAGTTCCCATGGCTGGGCCCTAAGGGGGTTATAAATAAGAGGAACCTGCAGTTGAGCATAAAGTGGGGTTAGAGTAAGTGGGGTGACAGTTTGGGAAGGCTGCCAGATTTCCAGAGCAGGGTTATAACAACTGGACACGGCGGCACATGCCTGTTACCCCAGCACTTAGGTTAGGAGGAGGCCGAGACAGGAGGATTGGGATTTCAGAACCAGCCCAGGACCCTGTCTCAAAAACAAAGGAAAAGTCAACCAATCAATCAATCAAGGTTTTATGGATGAGGTTGAAACCGGAAATTCTGTATTAGAACCTAGAGTGTTTGGAGGTGATCAGCCACTTTCTAAAAAGCATCTATAGGGTAGGCATAGTGACACACATCTGCAATCCCAGCACTGGGAAGGAAGAACCAAGAGGAGGATCCTTCAAGTGAGAGCCCAGCCTGGTCTACTTACCAGGTTCTAGACTAGTCAGGACTACAAAGGAGACTGCCCCCTTACACACACACACACGCACATGCACAACACACACGCATGCACACACGTGTGCACGCACAAATGCAGTGTCATGGTGGGGAAGTCACTGGAGAGACAGTGGTTAAGGGCTTACTGCTTTTTTCAGAGGACCTGAGTTGTGAGTACCCATGCTAGGCCACTCACGGCCACAACTGCCTATAACTCCAGCTCTAGGGGATCCAATGCCTCTGGCCTCCTGTATTCATTCATACAGCACCCCCACTACACACACACAATCACATGATTTAAAATAACAAAATGAATTCTTTTTTGTTGTTGTTGTTGTTTTTCGAGACAGGGGTTCTCTGTAGCTTTGGAGCCTGTCCTGGAACTAGCTCTTGTAGACCAGGTTGGCCTCGAACTCAGAGATCCGCCTGCCTCTGCCTCCCAAGTGCTGGGATTAAAGGCGTGTGCCACCACCACCCGGCCCAAAATGAATTCTTAAAAAAAAGATGAAAGCACCTATCGATTCCTTTTACCATACCCAGGATAAAGCCTGACCTCATAAAATACACTACAACCCATAACTCTTATGCAGCTGGGGAAACTGAGGCTCACTGTGATTGCCCAGTCATACTAGCTCTGTCACCAGGGGGTCAGAGCTGTGAGAGGGAAGGAAGGAAATGATTCTGTGTTCATTCTGTTAGGTGAGTTTTTTTTTATGTGGATGGGTATTTTGGTTGGATGAATGTCTGTGTACCACTTCTGGGTACCATGCGTGTTCAGTGCCCATGAGGCCAGAAGAAGGTGCCAGATGATCCCCTTAGAACTGGAGTTATGGACAGTCGTTAGCTGCCATGTAGGTGCTGGAAATTGAACCGTGGTCCTCTGGAAGAGCAGTCAATGCTCTTAACCACTGAGCCATCTTTGCAGCCCTGATTAGATGTTTTTAAGTGCATCAGAAGGAAGGAAAGATCCAGAAATGCTTCAAACAGTCCTACTTTGATAATATAATTACCAGAGAGATGCTATTGTCATCACCATCATTATTATTAGTTATTATTATTACTATTATTTTGCTTTTGGGAGACTGGATCTCTCTATGTAGACTGTCCTGGAACTCACTAGTAAACTAGGCTGGCCTTGAACTCACAGAGATCTGCCTGCCTCTGACCACGGGATGCTGGGATTAAAGGCGTGCACCACTATGCCCAGCTGCTGTTGTCATTGTTTTTTACTGTGTGGGGGAATTGAACCCAACACCTCATCCTTTCTAGGCAAGCAATCATGCTACCACTGAGCTAAACCTCTGGATCCGCTCCTGTCACTATTAAGAGGGTGAGTGAAACTGGGTGGCGCACGCCTTCGATCCCAGCACTCGGGAGGCAGAGGCAGGTGGATCTGTGAGTTCAAGACCACCCTGGTCTACAAGAGCTAGTTCCAGGACAGCCAGGGCTGCACAGAGAAACCCTGTCTCGAAAAGAGAAAGGGTTGAGTGGAAATGTTAAAGGCAGGTGGGCGCAGGTCTTGACAGCCTGGCTGTGGCATTGAGGGAAGCCCCACTGAGGTGAATGACTCTTCTTTGCCCTCTTCCCCGTGGCAGGTGGACCCACTCCCTGCTTCCATTATCCTGTTCGTGGGCCGAGCCTGGGATGCCTTCACTGACCCTCTGGTGGGCTTCTGCATCAGCAAGTCCTCCTGGACCCGCCTGGGCCGCCTCATGCCCTGGTAAGTAGAGACGCTCCTACCACGTGCTGAAGGCCAGGCTTCGCTGTCTCTGGCCCTAGGTCCTGTCTCTTGTCACAGTCTGGGGCTTGAGCAGAAGGAATGACACAAAAGCTCGAAGGTGTCGAAAGCCCAGGCTGGAACCCTCATTTCTTTCTCCCACTCGGCACTTCAATAGCGGCAGAAGTAGGTCTTCAGACCGGTCAGGAGCTTGCCTGGGTTTGAATGGCAGCTTCATGACCAACAGCTGTGCTGTCGTGAGCAAGTTACTTACCATCTCTGAACCTTAGGCAAAACAGAGGTATGGTGAGGATTTTAATAGGGAAAGCACTCAAGAGTGCCGGGCAGGTACTGATGTACAAGTTGACATTCCTCCAGGGTGGCTAATGGTAGGACACGGGTAGGGGCCATTCTGAGAATGGAATCGCGGAGCCAGATTCAGCCTGTGGGGCAAGTTGTGGGAGGCGGTTACCACAGATCAGACAGCGGTGGAGACGCACAAGACAGGCCAAGCCGGGGCTCTGGTTCCCTCCAGGACGTCCTGCTTCAGGGGGCGGGGGGGTGTACCCCTTTCATCTCCAGCCCATCCAAGCTTAAGTGGGCGCCTTCCTGCCCCAGGGGCGCCCATACCTGGTCTCCGGCCTTCAAAGCTCTTCCAACAGCTTCTGCACCTCCACAGTTTCCTTTCCCACGAGGCCCCCCACCCACCCCAATCCTGCCAGCCCCTGGCAGAAGCCCAGTTTGGAGCCTTTGATCCAGACCTCATGGCCAAGGGGCTGGAGAGGAGGGCAGGAGAGCCTTCTTTACCTGGGCAAACTGCTCAGGGAGCCCTGAAGCGCCAGCCTGTGAGACTTGGCCCCATGCCGGCCTCCTGGCAGCTGGTTGAGGGCGGGGCCCTGCTCCAACATCGCCTCATGAGGCCCAGCCAATAGGAAGCCGCTGTCTGATGCGCTGCCGCACAGGGTCACTCGCAGTCAAATCGGGTTCCTAGGCGGGCATTGCTGTTCAGCTGCCTGCCTAGGAGGATGGAGTGTTTGGGGAAGGCTGAGGAGGAGCCCTGTTCTCCGAGAAGGCGATGTGACGGGGTGGAAGGAGGAGGAGGGCCGGCAAGGCCTCCCTGTGAGAGGGAGACCTGAGGACTTTTGCTTGGTCAGTTGTGACAGCTACTCCAGGAAAGTTGCTGGAAACCCCTTAGGCTGCTGTCTGGGTAGCAAGTGCCTGGGTGTGAGTCAGAAACGCATGGGGTGGCTCATAGGCTGAGGGGCCCTTGCATTCCTCCCAGGTTGCATCTGCTCAGGCCCAGAGACCATAAAGAGGCCAGGTCTGAGCCAGTTGGTTAGTGTTAGCCCTAGCTGGGTCTCCTCCCAGGTTAGTGCAGTTCCTACTCCAAAACCCCTCCTGCAAACCACCGAAATGCTGACATTCCCTTCCCCAGAACTTCCTAAGGCCACCTGTGAGACCCCGTCAGCAGGGTCACACTGAGAGACTGAGATGAAGTGATTACCAGGCATTACCCACTTGTGGCTCTGGCCTGTAGTTTCCCGAAGGCCGCTTCTCCTGTTGAGCCCTCCTGAAATGATCATGGCAAACACTTAATGCCCCAAGTACTGTTCAACATTTTTTCTGTCAACTTACTTAAGACTTGAGCCTACTTCAACCCACAGAGTTGAAGTCCTTACATCTACCTGTGAGGTGTCCCATTTTCTCCGCATTATCTCCTGATTCCATCTTCCTTGCTCACTGCCCTTCAGCCCACGGGTCCTGCCTAAGGACCTTTGTACTGACTGTCCCCTGCCTGGGCCCACACTTGCCTCAGAGATCTGCAATGCAGACTCCCTGATCACATCCACGCCTTCTCAGTTACTGCCCTCTCAGCTGGCTGTGAACTGCACCCCAAGTCTCGTGCCTGTTGTAGCCTGCTGTAGCTTTAGCCTGAGTTAGCTCTAGCCTGCTGTAGCCGTCTTTCTTTTCTCCATGGCATTGCCACCTTTTAATATGTTGTCTAACTGTATAAAGACTATGAAAGCCGGGCGATGGTGGCGCACGCCTTTAATCCCAGCACTCGGGAGGCAGAGGCAGGCGGATCTCTGTGAGTTCGAGACCAGCCTGGTCTACAGAG
>NW_026068004.1:1833946-1865069 GCF_014885135.2 Alexandromys fortis
GCTTTTTTTTTTTTTTTTTTTTTTGAGACAGAGTTTCTCTGTGTAGCCCTGGCTGTCCTGGAACTCTCTCTATAGACCAGTCTGGCCTCAAACTCACAGAGATCCACCTGCCTCTGCCTTCCCAGTGCTGGGATTAAAGTCATGAGGCATCACTACTTGGCTCTTTTAAGATGTCCAATAAAGTAGCATTAAGAACATTTACATCCTGTGTGACTATCACTGCCTTCCGTCCCATTATTTTTTGTTGCTCTTTTTCTGCATATCCCTGGATGTCCTGGAGTTCATTTTGTAGACCAGGCTAGTCTCGAACTCACAGAGATCTGCCTGTCTCTGCCTCCTGAGCACTAGAATTAAAGGTGTGTACCACCACTACCACCCAGCGTATCCCAATACTTTTTCTTCTTTTCAAACCAAAACTTGGAGTTCATCAAAAAATAATCCCTGCATTACCCTCCCCCTGTAAACCTGTCAAACCCTCTCTCTCTTCCTCCTTTTTTCTTTTTTTTTGGTTCAAGGAGATTATATGGGGGGGATGGTCAGGGGACGATTCGTGAATTTGAACTCAGGTCATTAGGCACAGTAAGTACCCTTAGCAGCTGACGTATCTTGCAGGATGAATATGAAACTATGGATTTGGTGACTCCCCTATAAGTTAAACTGTACAATACTTGTTTTTTAGAGACAGTCCTATTTCGTTTGACCTATGAAGGCCAAGGTTCTGTGTTGTAGCATGTGTCAAGATTTTTGTTTTTAGGGCTGAATATGTCATTTATGTTGTTCATCACTAGAACTAGAGTTCTGCGAGATCAATGTGCTTTTTCTTCATGGACGCATCTTCAACAGTCAGAATAGTTCCTAGCACATCATGGAGCTTCAGAAATACTTGGGCAAATGTTGAATGTAGGCAGTGTACTATTTCTTGTTTTCATTTCATATGTGAGGAAGTGACTCTCAGAGAAGTTAAGTAACTTGCCTAAGACTAAGTTTTTATAGTGACAGACTCAGAAATGGATCCCAGAAGTATATGCAACACAGGACTTTCCTCTTTTTAAAAATATTTAGTGTGTTTGTGTGTGTGTGTGCACGTATGTGTGTGTGTATGTGTGCCTACACGTGCACATGCCATGGCACATGTGGAGGCCAGAGGACAACTTGTGTTTCCCTTCCACCATGCATGCTGCAGGGGAAAATATCAGGTTGTTAGGCCTGGCAGCAAGCGCTTTTACCCCCTGAGCTGCTCTGAGGCCTTCTTCCTTTTAACCTTTGTACTCTGCTGATGCTGTGAAGTTGATCTAGCCTGAGGTATTAATAACCTCTCATGATGAACTCACATGCAGGCCAGACATTTGTCCCCACCCTCCTTATTGTTCCATGACTGGGTCCAATCCTCCCGCGTGGCCCCTCTCTCCTCCTTCACCACAAGTTGGCCTCGCCCACCCATTCTAGCTTCCCTGCGTGGGTACAAATGAAGCGTGGAGGGTAGGGGACAGGTGCTAGGCCTGTCCCCTTCACGGGGACTCTCACATCAGGAAAGATAGGTCTCATGCTCCTTGCTCTCGGACCCCTTCAAGCTCCTTGCTCAGGATTTTGGTTCATGAACTTGGCCCCACTCTGGTCCTTCAGGCAAGGCCTTCAGTCTCTTCCCCTGAGGCTCTGGGTTGGGAGGTTCAGAGTTGAAATTTCCTTCTCCGTTGATTGGCACCTGGGGAACAGATTTGAGCTCTTGGAATTCTCCAGCTTCCACTCAGACCCTCTCCTTCCTCAGGATCATCTTCTCCACTCCCCTGGCCATCATTGCCTACTTCCTCATCTGGTTCGTGCCTGACTTCCCACTAGGGATGGAAAGGTCGCATGGGTTCCTTTGGTACCTGCTTTTCTACTGCCTCTTTGAGACCCTGGTCACGGTGAGTGTGGGTAACGTGGTGAGGGGTAGGAGTCAAGGGTGAGCCCTGGGGCCTCTGCGTGTCTCTCCATCCTTCTAACTGGCCGAGAGCTTCTCTTGTACAACAGTGTTTCCACGTTCCCTACTCAGCCCTCACCATGTTCATCAGCACAGATCAGAGTGAGCGCGACTCTGCCACAGCCTACAGTAAGTCCCTTCCCCGTCAGCTTGGCCCTGCCCACGGGGGGGGGGGGGTAAACGCTGGACTGCTCTGCTCCTAGCCCACCACCACAGACACCTTGTACTTTGTGGGCCCAGCTCTTTGCTCTACTCATGTGTGTGCCTGGGAAGGTGGGGGAGGCAAACCCTCCTCCTGCCGTCCCTTGTCTCTTTGATGCTGAGGACTGATCCCAGAGCCTTGTCTCCCCTAAGCAGTCACTTAACCGTTGAATTATATCCCTCAGCCTATGAAAGCATTTTAAAAATATCTCAATCCCTTTATTGCTCAAGTGAGACTCAGAGGGATACAGGGACTGTTCTGAAGGTTACACAGAGAAAGGCCATGAGTGTAGGTTGAAATGTCATCACCCTGTCCCCCTAGCCCAACTGACCTGGAGCCAACAGTGGTTCCCATCTGACCTTCTTCCCTGGGCCCACGGGCCTTGAGGCACATCCAAAAAGACCCTTTTCCTGTCTAGGGATGACTGTGGAGGTGCTGGGTACAGTGATAGGCACGGCGATCCAAGGACAAATTGTGGGCCAAGCCAAAGCACCTTGTCTTGAGGACCAGAACGACTCTGAAGTGGCCTTAGAGTCTGTCAATCGCACACAGAGCACTGGCTCCCTCAAAGAAACGGTGAGGCCCCTGCTTGGGCAGGGCTTTGTTGGGGGAGAACAAATGGGGCGCTTTGCAGTTATCCTAAAAGTAGTAATAGAGCTAGTGTTTACTAATTTGTGGACATCTGGTTAATATAAATAATAGTATGTACATATGCCCACTTTATAGACAAGGAAAGTGAAGCCTGGGAGGCTGAGTAACTCGTCTGGGGTCCCAGCGAGTTGCAGAGATCGGGGGGAAGACTTGGGCTGTGGGCTCACACTACGTAGTCTGGCCGTGTAACGTTTTGTATACTTGGACTTAGCCCAGCCTTGGGAAGCAGCAGCAGGTCCAGGATGACCCCCCCTGGTCCACAGATGGAGACAGTGAGGCCCCCACAGGAGAAAGGCCTGGCCTGAGATCGTGGAGTGGGGCTGCTGGGCTGAGATCAGACTGACCCTGTCTCTGTATGTCATAGCAAAATGCATACCTGCTGGCAGCAGGGATCATTGCCTCCGTCTACGTCATCTGCGCCGTCATTCTGGTTCTAGGCGTGCGGGAGCAGAGAGGTGAGAAGCGTGCTGGGGAGGGCTCAGCCCGCAGCCCAGGGAGCAGTGGTCCCCTTCTGCCTGGTCTTCAGGCTTTGGGAGGGACTTCTGCTTCCTCCTCATTATCCTTTCTGATCCCTAGAGCCCTATGAGGCCCAGCAGGCCGAGTCGATGCCCTTCTTTCAGGGCCTCCGGCTGGTCATGAGCCACGGCCCCTATGTCAAGCTCATCGCGGGCTTTCTCTTCACCTCCCTGGCGTTCATGGTGAGTGGGGCCTGAGATGCTCACCCTGAGAGGAGGTCTGATAGATGGGGTTGGAGAGGACTTGGATTGGGGTGAGGCTGAGGGGCAGGCAGGAAGGAGTGGGACACATCGAGGCCTCTGGAATCCCCAAGTCACCTTCTCCCTTCCATTTCCTTGTCCTGTTCCTTTCCCCAGCTGGTGGAGGGCAACTTCGCCTTGTTCTGCACCTATACGTTGGGCTTCCGAAATGAGTTCCAGAACCTCCTCCTGGCTATCATGGTGCGTACAGGGTGTATGGTACTGATGAATGGGTCTTTGGACAGTTGGAGGATACTTTCAGGCTGCTCCCTAGTCATGATGGGATGAGGGGGGTTTCCCCGGACCTCACCTACAATCGCTTAGAGATGGTTATAAAAGGAGGATTTGAGTCTGAATGGTTAGGGTGCCCAGTACAGCAAAAACAAGGGTGCCAGCAACTTAGTGCAGCTTTGCATTCGTATTTATGAACAGCCGGGAGGATGGCTTGCTCTCGGCTTCCCCAGGAAGCCGTCAGACATGCCCGTCAACTTCCTCACTGCCAGTGGCTGACCTGGGAGCATCTGTGGGGGCCTCTGCAGCAATAAGCCACCTGCCTCACCTTTTCTGTCACTCACAGCTCTCGGCCACATTCACCATTCCCATCTGGCAGTGGTTCCTCACCCGGTTTGGCAAGAAGACAGCTGTCTATGTTGGGATCTCAGTGAGTGGGGCTCAAGGGGTAGAGTTGGGGTTGGGTTAGGTGGTGGTGGGGTTTCATAGGGAGCCTCCTAAGTAACCCATCTTCCTCATTCTCTGTTGCAGTCAGCAGTTCCTTTTCTCATCTTGGTGGCCCTTATGAAGAGCAATCTAATCGTCACTTACGTGGTGGCCATAGCGGCTGGTGTCAGCGTAGCAGCTGCCTTCTTGCTACCCTGGTAGGTAAATATAGGCTCACCGAGTTTATTCCCCAGCCAGCATACTGGGGACTGTGCTCTACTGGCTTCTCCCCCTGCTCTTCTAAGGGTCTGGGATGAGGCAGGTTTGCAAGTTCCCAGAAGGCAGTTCCTTCTCATGGCCACGGATACCATACTGGCTAGCGGCTAGGTGGCGGTCACTCATGTCTGCCACCACTCACTCTGCGTAGGTCCATGCTGCCTGACGTCATCGATGACTTCCACCTGAAGCACCCTCACTCCCCTGGCACCGAGCCCATCTTCTTTTCCTTCTATGTCTTCTTCACCAAGTTCGCCTCTGGAGTCTCCCTTGGTGTCTCTACCCTCAGTCTTGAGTGAGTGGCCTGTGAGTCCTGGGCAAGATTGGGGACAGGGTCAAGGTCCCTGAGGCATTCCATCCTCACCACTCCTTGCCCTCTGGGTCCCACAGCTTTGCCAAGTACAAGAAGCAGGGCTGCTCCCAGCCAGAACAGGTCAAGTTTACACTGAAGATGCTGGTGACGATGGCTCCCATCATCCTCATCCTCCTGGGCTTGCTGCTCTTCAAGATGTACCCCATCGATGAGGAGAAACGGCGACAGAATAAGAAAGCCCTACAGGCTCTACGGTGAGGGCTGGGGAGGGTGTGTGTGCACGTGTGTGTGCGTGTGCACGTGTGTATGTGTGTGTGCGCATGCACGTTCCAGCCTAAGTTCTCAACATGTGCCCCTGGTGGCTGGGTCCAGATCATTCTAGTGTAGTACACGCTAGGTACTACACTGACTGCCTTTGTATGTCGTTACTCAACAGGCAACACTTTCTGAATGCCAGCATTGTGTTAGGAAAACCCAAATCAAACCAAAACAAACAGAAAAAAGGCCAGGCCTGGTGACACACGCCTTTAATTCCAGAACTCTAGGCGGCAGAGGCAGGTGGATCTTTGTGAGTTTGAGGCTAGCCTGGGCTACATTCCAGGACAGTCAGGGCTATGTAGAGAGACCCTGTCTCTCAAACCAAACAAAACTCGCCATCTTGAAGGAGCTTGTGTTTAGAAGTGTGCTTCCAGCATCCCATCCCTACCACCTACCTTCTAACAAACCCATTCCTAGGCAGCTGAGCTGATTTGTTTGCTTTGAGGCAGGGTTTCATTTATTTAGCTCAGGCTGGCATCAAACTGGTGGTGTTGCCAAGGCTAACCTGGCCCTGCCTTCTAGGTGCTGATACGACAGCCACTCCCATGGCAAGATTCTTACGATTCCTATCCTGCAGATGAAGGGAATTGAAGTTGAGCCAGGAAATGTAGAGATAAGGCTTTGAGCCCTGCCCTGTGTTCTAGTTGCAGCCTGTACTCTGGTGCCCTCCTGGCATACAGGCCCTCCGGCGTGGCCAGAAGTGATAGGGCAAGGTGGAGTGACTCATGCCACCATGCCGGCCAGCCAGAGCCACTGGCTCTCTGAGGTCTGCCATGCCCTTCGCTCGGCAGGAAGAGCCACCAGAAGTTTCCAGGCCGGCAGTGGGAATGAGGAAACTCCTGCGGTGTACACAAGACTGACAGCTGACTTGGACTCCAGGGCCAAGATTCCTAAGGCAGGTGGCAGCAGAGGAGGGTCAAGACGCTTGGCCTGACCTGTCTTTTCTGTTGCAGAGACGAAGCCAGCAGCTCAGGCTGCTCTGACACAGACTCCACAGAGCTGGCCAGCATTCTCTAGGACCTGCCACACGTCACCTGAAGCTACCACACAAAGGACCCGGGGCACCAGGCAGCATGAGGCACGGGATTTTTTTGTCCTCACACTGAGCAGCTGTTCTTCCTGTGTCAAGACAGGGACCAAGGACTGGATGGAGGGTGAGCGGCCCAGGACATCTGTGCTCACTGCAGGGCTGGTCGCTCTGTAACCTCCTCACCGCCTGCCCACAGGGCCAAGCCCAAGGGCTGCAACTGTGAATATGTCAAGGACTGACTGGGCCTAGCTCAGAACACTAATGTAGAAACGTTTTATACAGAGACTAATTAATAACTTAATGACTATGTACATAGTGATGTGTATGTATATGTCTGTGAGCTATTAATGTTATTAATTTTCATAAAAACTGGACAACAAAGCTTCCTGCTTCTATCTCCGTTCTTAACCATCCATGGAGCCTTTTTTTGTGACCCAGATAGTCCGTGGGCTCACAAAGCCAACAGGTACCAGGGAAATGGGACAGTGTGTCTGAGGGCATGATAGCAGCCTTGACTGACATTTACTCTGTCCCAGGTGCCTTGTGCTGGCTTGGCACACAGTTCATTGTGATCTCATTGGACCTGTGGAGCCCTTGTGTCAAGGCAGGACTTGTCCCTGTCTTAAAGATCAAAGATGAAAACCCAAGCTCTAGCATTGAAAGGGATGTGGCTAACGTCACATGGCAAAGAATGATGTCAGTGGTGCTCCGTGTCATCTCTGGGAGCCTCTTAGCACTGGAGCCACAGCTCCCCATGTCCCCATGTGTGTCCGTCACCATGTGTATACCCAAGCCTGTGGGGCTAGGTGTATTAGTTGTGGGTCTGTAGTGTCCCTGAAGACTTCCCATAACTGTTGTCAGTAATGTTGAAGGTGGAGACAATTATGTCCAGGTGTGGGTGTTGGGTAGTGGTGGGGGAAGGCCTGTAACATTCCCACTGTAGCCAATTCGAGTTACTCTTGTAAGTCCCTGAGAAATTAATAGTTGGCTCTTACAAGTCCACAAGAGTCACCCTACCATACCATTGGGTTGCACACACTCAAGTCAGGCCCTGAAAACACGGGAGTAAAGCTGGCGGGACCAGGAGTGACCCTGGGGGAAGTGTTGGGATTGATTTGTCCTTGGATTCAGGGTCTGTGGTTATGGATAAACATGATAATTTTCTTAAAGTGCTTATTTCTTTTTCTTTTCTTTTGGTTTTTCAAAACAGGGTTTCTCTGAAGCTTTGGAGCCTGTCCTGGAACTAGCTCTTGTAGACCAGACTGGCCTCGAACTCACAGAAATCTGCCTGCCTCTGCCTCCCCAGTGCTAGGATTAAAGGTGTGCACCACCACCGCCTGGCTTCATAAAGTGTTTCTAATAGGCCCTGTTATATGTTCATGTTCATACATACTAATTCATTTAGTCAGGAGTTCCCGACAAGGAAGGTGTTGCTATTATTCTGGTTTTACAGATAAGGAAGCCAAGGCCTGGGGAAGCTAAGTGATTGACAAAGGTCATCAGTAAATGGGTGAGTTGATTTAAGTCCACTGTTTGGCTGTAGGCCCCAACGTCTGTCACCAGTCACTTCACTGGTGACAAGTTTGATCCTACTAAGCCAATCCCACGGCCTTTAAAACAGCCGCCATCTTCAGTCAGAGGCTCCCTGACAAGACAGGAGCCACGAGGGCAACTGTGAACTCAGGGATTTTTCTTCCTCCCCCCGCTGCTCAGGGATTTTTATAATGTTTGCACAGACCCACTCCTGTTTTCTCTTCCCTTGATTTTACCCAGTAGCCACTAAGGCTTGTCTGTCTCTAATTTATTTATTTGTTTGTTTATTTTTGGTGCCCCTGGGGATCAAACTCAGGACTTTGCCCAACCTAGTGAATGCCCTGCCACTGAACCACACCCATAGCCTAAGGCTTATCTTTAAAACACTAGCAATAACAATAGCTACAATTATTACTTGGGACCGTGCCAATAGTTCAGCAGTAGAGTTCTAGGCTGCCACACAGGAGGCCCTGTGTTCAATCACCAGCGCTGCAAACCGAAAACCACAAAAATGAAATTTGTAAGCCTGCTCCTCTTCCATTGCTGCAATCACTTCTCAGACCTCTTCTCACCTGGGTCTTCACGCACGCGCTCCCTGGGGATCTCCGCGGCCCAGCAGCCTCCCCGGCCTGAGATCTGAGTCCTTTCTTTAGCCCACCTCTTGATCCAAGATACTCTCCTGCTTCAGCTCCTTTCTTTAGCCCACCTCTTGATCCAAGATACTCTCCTGCTTCAGCTCTGCTACCTGCAGTGCTCACTCAACAGGTCTTGGTTCCAGCAAGCCTCCGTCCGCGAGGCAGTTCTGGCGCCTCCGCTTCCCTCGCCTCCCTTACCTTGCACGTGTGGTCTCTCACACACAGCCCGTGGCTAAGAATGGGAGGGTGGGTGTGCGGAACTGGATGAATGAGAGCTGACTGGAGAATGCTTAGGTTAAAAGGCCAGACCTGGTTCCTGCGGGCCCTCTAATTTGTTCCTGTCTGGGTATTTCCCCAAATGCCCTATGAAGATTTAAACTGACAACCCGTGCTTCTCTTCAGCTCTGGGCTCACAGAAAAGTACCACGCTCTTTAAAAGCCTCTTCTATATTCACAGGAGTGACTCGGCCGGATACAGAACCTAGTGAAAGAGGGAAAGTCATCTAGGATTCCAGAAAGCCTTAATCCAGAAATCTCACTAATGGCCTTTAGGGGCACTGGCCACCCAGGCCCCTCTAGAGCCCACACAGTCCCCTCTCTCACGCTTCCTCATCCATTGGAAGCCGCGCTATTTGTCTTCCATCAGTCCGGATCCCGCATTACTGCAGCCACCGGTCTTGGCGCAGGACCTAGCCCTCAACTATTTACATCCCCCTCCCCCGCACCAACTCCCACCACTGCAGAGGACCAGGTGTGCTCTTGGCGCCACCTACTGGGATATTAGGACAAGACGGCCACATTGTTTTTTTTTAAAAAAAAAAAAATGTCCAGATCAGGTCATTTATCTGAAATAGTATTCCATATTTACAGGGAGTCTGTCGTATGTGATGCACCCGCAGGCTCTAAAGACATTGGTGGACAGGCACAGAGCTTGAATTTCTGGTGGAGAACTGCAGTGAATAGACAGAATATAACACATAATCTCAGGACATAAGGCCGGCAAAGGGTAAGTGGGTAAAGGGGCTCGCTACCAAGCCTGGCCTGAGTTTGATCCTCAGGAACCACATGGTGGAAGAAAGGACCTGATTGTCACACGTTGTCCTCTGACCTCTACATATGTGCGCCATGGTGTGTGTCCCTCACAGTACACATTAACAAACAAACTGACGAATTAAAAATAAAATGAAATACACAATTCTAGAGGCGAGAGAGTTGGCTTAGCAGTTAGGAGCGCTTGCTGCTTTTCCTGAGGACCCAGGTTAGTCCCAGCACCCACAGGATCCACTGCCCTCTTCTGGACTATCTGGTACCTGCACACATGTGGTATTCACTCACACACACACACACACACACACACACACACATCCAAATTAAGAAAAATAATCTTTAGCTGGGTGTGGTGACACATGCCTTTTAATCCCAGCCAGCATTCAGGAGGAAGAGCAGGCAGATCTGTGAGTTTAAGGCCAGCTTGATCTACACAGCTAGTTCAAGGGCAGTCTGGGTTATATAATGAGACCTCCTGTCAAGTAAAATTCACCAGGTGATGATCCCAGCACTCAGAAGGCAGAGGCAGGCGAATCTCTGTGAGTTCAAGACACAGCCTGGTCTAAAAGAGCTAATTCCAGGACAAGCTCCAAAGCTATAAAGAAACCCTGTCTTGAAAACAAAACAAACAAACAAAACAACAACAACAAAAAAAAAAACAAAAACAGTGTGGACAAGGAACCCTGTCCACACCTTCTTATGGGACAGGGTAGTGAGTCACTACCTTCGGAGACCTGCAGCGTGGTCCCGTGCACCATCCTGCCTGGGACTGGCTGCTCTCAGGACCCACTGCCCCCTGCCTGCCACCACATGGCCCGCTGCCTGTCACTGCCACTGGGGGGCCTGCAGCATTTCTGCCACCGCAGCTACTCGGGGATCCCGCAGCATTTTATTTTTACCATTACACCGAGGACTATGAAACTTGTGTTTAGGGCAAGTAACTAAAATCTTTCTATTTTCCTCACCTAGTATGCAAACATTTTACTCCCTCTTACCCCTTAAAGGCTCCTATCGCATTCCAGAAACCTGATGGCCTGGGGCAGTGACCCCTTCCTCTACCGAGCAGAGATCCCTTTCCCTTCTTCCTTCATTTCCTGTTCTTTTCGGACTAGCCAATTGGATAAGACTATGAAGTGGATGACAGCCAATAGGGAAAAGACATGGTTCTGCCCTGCGTTTGCTCTCTCGACCAGGAGTAAAGTTTTCCTTGTCCACACACTGCAGTTGGAATTGTGGTCTCTTTTATTTGGACCCCAAAGTTATTTCTAGTGGAAGACTCAAGGAAGCAAAAGTAGAAGAAAAGAAAGCAGAAAAACTCAAAATGTAGATATATATTTTAATTTTTAAAATGATTACACTGATCATGGTGTGTGTGTGTGTCTGTGTGTGTACGTATGTGACATGAGAGGGCACACATGCCATAGCATGCGTGTGTGACGGTCAGAGGATAACTTTGTGTTGTCTGTTCTTCTACCTTTGTGAAACCCAGCAAGTACTTTATCTGTGCATGCATCTCACCAGGCTAGTAGGAAGACTTGACTTCTTCTTCTTCTTCTTCTTCTTCTTCTTCTTCTTCTTCTTCTTCTTCTTCTTCTTCTTCTTCTTCTTCTTCTTCTTCTTCTTCTTCTTTAATGAAGAAGCTGTTTGTGTAATGTTCCCAGAGTGAATGAAGTTCTGAACATGCCACCTGGGTGCTGGCAGGAGAGAAGAGAGAGGATGGCTTGGCAGCGAGTTAGCCTGGAGCAGATGGAGGGAGCGAAGAGAGAGGGAAGGAGAGGGAAAATGGTGCCCAGAGTTCTAACTCGGGAAACAGTGAGTGACACCCCTATTTGGCGACACAGAAGTCCCCAGAAGAGCCGCGAACTCGGAAGGAGTATCTGCCACACGTTTCTACCACTTCCATATAACTGGGAAAGACATCATACTTAGGTGCTCCACTGTCCGTGCCTACACGGCACATGGCTCCTAGTTCAATTCCTAACACTGAAAAAAAAAAAGGCGGGGTGGGAGTTGGGGGTGGGAAGGAAGGAACTCACTGGTGAGACAAGGATAATTATAACCAGTCTTGCCCATTGCCAATATAAATATGTAAGTTCCATTAGACAATGTTTGGAGCAATGACACGTGCTTGTAAGCCCAGTGTGGAGGAGGCTGGAAGATCATGACTCAACGGCTGGCTTGGGCTACACAGTAAGACCCTGGAGATGTAGCTCCTTAGAGCTCTGGGACTGATCCTCAGGACCACAAAAGCAAATAACATAAATAACTGCACTGGCCCATGCAACTGGATAGGAAAATAAAACAAAAAGTGACCTAGGCGAGGTAAAATAAACTTCATTTGTCAAAAAGAGATGATTATTCCAAGAGAATCCAAGTAGATCAACTGAAAAACTAAACAAGTAAACTCAGTAAGAAACGGGGCACAGAATGGATATGTGGGAGCTGTATCATTGCCACTGCAAAGGTGAACAGGTTTCAGAAATAACATACAAAGGCGTACCCTTGCATAGACAACACACAATGGGCCGTAACTACATCGTGGGCCACAATCACCACTACCACTGCGGCTGTTAAATTCATTATGATTAAATTAGATTCAACACAATTAAAAATTAGAATTCATTTCCTCGGTCACACAGAGTCACCTTCCAGGTTCTCATAGCTACGTGAGGCTACAGACCGGGCTGTCAGAGAACATTCCCACCTTCGCAGAAGGCTTTACTGTTCAGGATCAAGGGAGGAGACGCGGCAAAATAGAAGACTTCATTTCTAAGAGAAAAAAAAAAATAAAACAAAATAAATCCAGGCGTCACCTGGTAACAGGAAAGAAATCCGTTCTTTGTTGTACCACATGACTTAGCCTTTGGACTTCATGCACAGACCTCCCTGAGCATTGGGACACAGAGACTTTTCTCTGATTCCTTCAGCCTGGGTGAAAGGTTCCTCCAGGGCCCTGTGTTAATCAGACCAGTTACCACTGTGACAAAACCCTGGCATAAACAACCTGCGGGAGAAGGGACTTGTTTTGGCTCACGGTTTCAGTCCACGGTTGCTTCCTCTGTTTATGCTGGCCTGTGATCAAGCTGAACACAAGAAACAAGCGCAAGAGCACACTTCCCTCACAGTGGACAGGGAGCAGGGAAGAGAGGACCAGCTACACTCTTCATCAAAGGCATCCCCCAGTCACCGTCCCCCTCCAGCTAAGCACACCTAGGGAAGTTCCCATAACCTCCCGAACAGCGTCATACACTCAACAGGTGTGTTTTAGATTCAAGCCACAGAACTCCTCTGGGGACACACACAGTGGTCTTCACTACTCACACATTCATATTTGTGAAGTCGCCTACTTGCAGAAACTAGTGGAAACTCCAAAACCAATACTTTGTGTGTGTAGGGGCGTGTAGTTCCAAGACAGGGTTTCTCTGTGTAGCGCCTAACCAACACATATAGTCATAGGCAGGCACAGAAAAGCCAAACCTTTACATAGCCTGATGTACACATTCCAGCTGCAACAGTGGCCATTCCTTTATGGGTTGTCTTTTGCAAGGTTGTATTCACTCCTTTTGCCTAGCACTCTAACTTTTTCTTTTTTTCAAGTTAGGGTTTCTCTGTGTATCCCTGGTTGTCCTGGAACTCATGAAGTAGGCCAGGCGGGCCTTGAATTCACAGGGATTCATTTACCTCTGCTTCGGAGTGCTTGGATTAAGGGCAAGTGCCAACCACGGGCCTGGCTGCAATCTAAAGTCTAAAGAGAATTTTCACCAGAGAGGTTAAAACGTTCACTGCTCTGCCATCTTTCTTCAGCTGTGCAGAATCTAGACAAAAGACCTTCGGATAGCAACAGAGAGCACAACAGCTTTCCTTGCTCTTCAATCCTGGACAGCAATGGAAGGAAAGCAGTTAAAATGCTGTGAGATTTAATATACAGAGAACTAATGTGTTTGTCTATCAGGAACCAGCACTGAAAGGCCAAGGACAACTGAAAAGTTCTAGCTAGAAAAGTCCTGATTGATAAGAATCTTACCAAACATTTAGTCTCTTGATCCTGGCCCCTCTTTCCTTTCTATAACAGGGTTTTCTTGTACCAGTGTTCTGTAAGATGGGGTGCTGAGGATGGTAGTTGCTTGTCTTAGTCAGGGTCACAGTTGCTGTGATGAAACACCATGACCAAAAGCAGCTTGGGGAGGGTAGTAGTCTGAATGGCAATGACCCCAGAGGAAGTAGCACTATTAGGAACTGTGGCTTTGCTGAAGGAAGTGTGTCACTGTGGAATTGGGCTTTGAGGTCTCCTATGCTTAAGCTACTACCTGTGAGACTGACCACTTCCTGTTGCCTGCAAGCTGTAGACTCTGTTACTTCTCTAGCATGGGGTTTGCCTGCACGCTGCCATGTCCCACCATGATGATGATGATAATGGACTGAACCTTTGAACTGTAAGGAAGCCATTCCATTTAAATACTTTGCTTTATAAGAGTTGCCTTGGCCATGGTGTCTCTTCACATAAAAAGAAACCATAAGACAGGGAGAAAAGGGTTTATTAGGTTTAAACTTCCATATTGCTGTTTATCACTGAAGGAAGGCAGGACAGGAACTCAAACAGGGCAGGACCCTGGTCGCAGGAGCTGATGCAGAGGCCTTGCTCCTCTCGGCCTGCTCAGCCTGCTTTCTTATAGAACCCAGGACCACCAGCCCAGGGATGGCACCACCCACAATGGGCTGGGCCCTCCCCAATCACTCACTAAGAAAATGCCCTACAGGCTTGTCTGCAGCCTGATCTTAAGGAGGCATTTTCTCAGCTGAGGCTCCCTCCTCTCTCCAAAGACTCTAACTTGTGTCAAGTTGACATAAACTAGCCAGCACATGCCTCGTCTTTTAAGAATTCTGGCTCTTGACTAAATTGCCTTTCTACGCAATTCACATTTCTCTAGTGTTGGCTTTAAGAATATTCTTTAAAATCGGCATATACTGTATCAGTTTTATTTCTGATATTTTAAAATTGGCATATAC
Organism: Alexandromys fortis; assembly: GCF_014885135.2. Classification (NCBI taxonomy): domain Eukaryota; kingdom Metazoa; phylum Chordata; class Mammalia; order Rodentia; family Cricetidae; genus Alexandromys; species Alexandromys fortis. The sequence continues at coordinate 1,848,331 of NW_026068004.1, forward strand.
TGTATGCTCATATTTCTGGTATTCCAAGCAAAAATTGTTTTGCTGGGCTGCAAAGATGGCTCAGTGATTAAGAGCACTTATGCTCTTGCAGAAGACCTAGGCTGGATTCCCAGCTCCCACATGGTGACTCGCAGCCAACTATCCTTAACTCTAGTCCTGGGAGAGACACGTTCCTCTTCTGATTTTCCAGGGGACCAGGCACACATGTGGGCTACATACATACAAGCAGACAGAACACTCATACATACAAAATAAATACATTTTTAAAAAGAAAAGAAAATCATTTTGCTGATTCTCCTGCACCATCCCCAGCTCCCTTGTCCACGTTGGTCCTTCCATAGCCCCTTTTCTGCCTTCATTTCAGTGGCTGCGATAAATACACCTGGACGAAAAGTGATTTAGGGGAGAAAGGGATTTACTTCAGATTTACAATTCCAGATTGCAGTCTCTTGTGAGAAAGTCAAGGGAGGAACTTCAAACAGTCACACCCTGTCCAGTCAAGAGCAGAGAGAAAGGAGAGCAGGTATGCTCCTTGCTTGCTTGTGCTCAGTCTGATTTCTCCACTTTGATACAGTTCAGGATCCCCTGCCTAGGCGGCAGCACACTCCATCTCAGTAAATTTAATTAAGATAGCCCTGTACAGATATGCCTAGGCTAACCCAATGTAGACAATCCTCCTCTGGAGTCTCTTCTCGGTGGCTAGTCTGTGTCAAATTGACAATTAAGGTCGTCTGCCACACCCTCACATCCCCTTCTCCAACAACCCCTCCTCCTCTCATGGTCTCTTGCTGGTTTTGTAGTCTTAATCCACTCTTACCCTCATGGCATTTAGAGTTGTAATGATCTGTCTGGTCCCTTTAAGAGACAAGCCCCACCCACTCCCTCCCCCTTCAGCTGAGGTAGGCAGATCTTCCTTCCTGCTTGCAGCCCCAGTTCTTTCCTTTTCAGCTTCTGCTTTGCTCCATTCTCCCCACTTCTTCTCCCATTCCCCCTGTCTGTTTCTCTCTCTCTCTCTCTCTCTCTCTCTCTCTCTCCTCTTCTCTCCTCTCCTCTCCTTCTCCCTCTTCCCTTCCATAACCCACTAAATAAATACCCAGCCTCACTCTACATGAAGTGCCTATCCACGTCTCTGTCTTTCTCCCACCACTATGTGGCTCCCTGCTGGGATCAGCTGCCTTTGGAGACCTGCAGTATGGTCTTGTGGTGTGCCCATCCATTGGTCTCTCCTTGTGGCCCGCTGCAGCCACTCTAATTGTGCTGTCCCTGCCTGGGACTGGCTGCTCTCAGGACCCGCTCGCTGTTTGCTGCCTACTGCCACATGGCCCACTGGCCACTGCTGCCGCTGGGGGACCTGCAGCATTTCTGCCGCTGCAGCCACTGGAGATCCAGGGATCCTGTAGCATCTTACTTAATCCATTACAAACATTAATAGATGACAGTGTAAATCAGGATCTGCATTATTAAGTCCAAAAGAAACTCCCGGACAAATGACTATCTGTGGTGCATATTAGCATACTAAAGCATACGCTGGCCTCCAGCTGCCCTCAGTATCACAAGTCCCTAAGGCTCTTCTAAGCTTTTCTCAGCCTGCCCCCTACCCCTAAACTTCTCCAGTTCATGGGCTTCTCTTCCCCCAGCATCTCATTCCTATATAACCCTGCCATTTCGGCCATGCACTCTCTTGGTCTTCTGTCTTCCTCTCTTTGCTCTCTCTTTCTTCTTCCTTTCCTCGATTCTCTTGCTCCCCCTCCCCCCAATAGTCCATGTGCTTGCCTGGTGTAGTTTACTACTTTCTCTCCCTGCTGTGGACTCTTCCAGATGCCTCTGTCCAAACTCTCCCTCATATCTATAATAAAAACTTTCCCTTCTGTGGTTTGAAAAAAATGGTCCCCAAAGGAAGTGGCACCCACAAAGAAGGTATGGCCCTGTGGAGGAAAGCATCACTGTGGAGGGCAGGCTTTGAGATCTCTTTTCTCAAGCTTGTCTCTGTGTGACAGTCGTTGACTTCCTGTTGCCTGCAAGATGTAGCAGTCTCGGCTCCAGCATCACGTCTGCTTGCACTGCCTTGCTCCCAGTCATGATTATAATAGACTGAACCTCTGAAATTGTAATCAAGTCACCCTCAATTATAATTGGAAGTTTCTCTCCTGCTTATCAGTCCCCAAATAAGCACTCTGAGGCTTAATATTACTTAGAAATGTTTGGCCAATGGCTCAGGCTTATTACTAACTAACTCTTACAACTTAAGTTAACCCATTTCTATTAATCTGTGTATTACCATGTAGCTGTGGCATTACCAGTCTGCTGGCGCATTGTTCCATGGGTGGCTGAATGGCATCTCCTAGACTTTACCCTTCTTCTGTATCTCTGCTTAGATTTTCCACCTGGCTCTATCCTGCCTTGCCAAAGGCCAAAGTAGTTTTATTTATCAACCAATGAGAGTCACACATATTCATAGTGTTATTCTTTTGGTCCCTGCCCTAGCCACGCCCACTCTTTTTTAACCTCTGACCCGCCCGCCATCGCTCTCTGCTCCCTGTTCTCGTTCTCTCTCCCGGTGTACACACGGCTTTGCCTCCTCTCTTTTCTCCTTTTCTCCTCTTCTCTTCTCTTCTCTTCTCTTCTCTTCTCTTCTCTTCTCTTCTCTTCTCTTCTCTTCTCTTCTCTTCTCTTCTCTTCTCTTCTCTTCTCTTCTCTTCTCTTCTCTTCTCTTCTCTCTCTCTCTCTCTCTCTCTCTCTCCCTCTCTTCCTCAATAAAATGCTTTATACCTATCTTTTTGTGTCTATGTGTCTGTTACCCACCGCCACCGCCTGCACAGCGCTTGCCCTCCCGCTGGTGGGAAACTGTAGCCGCTTGCTCGGGTGGGTGCCGGACTCTGGAGCCAGCGCCCCGCACCGCTGGGGACCCGCCGGAGTTTGCTGCTGCTCTGTGAGCCCTCCAGGCGGGGGGGGGGACCCCCATATTTTTAGGAATAAGACATAGTGTATAGAAAGCCATCCACATCAGCCAAATACAAGTTTTCCATATAAGAGTGGCTGTGGACATGGTGTCTCCCCACAGCAATAGTAAACCCTAACTAAGACACCTCCCCAGCCACACCTTGGGGTGGTCACATTCTCATGTTTTATACACGCATATGAGAAAGAACATGGCATTTTTGTGTACTGACTTCTGAGTGGCAACTAGACACGCCTGACCTTCGTAATAAGCTACAATAGAAAAGGCATTCTCTTGAATTCTTTCTTTCTGACCCATCATCTTCACCATTGTTCTACGTGTGGTCTGTTTGGTGCCATGGTGCGAATGGCATCTTTGTGCTCCTCTGGGTGAGTTCACTATTTCAAATGGCTCTCAACCATAATATCAAAGGCTGCTGACAAGAAGCTGGTGATAATGCCTTACAGAGAGAATTCGTGTGCGAAGTAAGCTTCATTCAGGCATGAAATCAATGAGTCCACGATACTTGTTCAATAGTGTCTTTAAATAGAAGCACACACGTTATGCATTGATCCAGTTTGGCAACGATGCGACCAGCAGAGACTTTCAGGAATCTAACCTCATGTTTCTCCAGAGATCAACAGTCTAGTATTTGCTAATTTGTTACTTGTGGAGACTTTAGGGCACAGACAGGAAGAGAAATGAAAATCAATTGCACAAGGTCTGTCCCTCTGGCCGGAGTGTGAGCTCCTTAGGGCAAGGTCTAGGAAAATTGTCCTTAGGATATAAATCAGTGCCTGGCAGTAGGAGTCAGGGAAAAGAGAAAGAAAGATAAGAAGTCAGGAGGGACTGTGTGTTCAGATCTAACTCCAGATTCTAGAGTCCAGCCCCTTTCTCCTCCTGGGCGGACTGGAAGGGGCTCCTATCTACAGAGCAATCAAGGAAGTCCCTAATTGCTGTGGCCTCAGGCTGGTTCCGGGAGAGGCGTGGGCTCTAAAGAGGCTTGGCCTTGGGTGAGTCCTGACTGTTCACCTCCCAGGGAAGTAGCCTTTCTGTTGACAGAAATCCTTTTGAAACTAGCTTGGGATGGGTGTGCCAGGTCCTTGCCACCTAGGTGATACAAAGTGGCCAAGTGGCTTGAGAAGAATCTGAGATATCCTAAAGGAACCCGAGATAGAAGTGGAGGGAGACAGGATTATCTGCCTTCCTGGTAGTTTCCAGGAGATACAAAACTCAGAGCCTCTGGGGCTCTCATCTTTCAGGATAGTCACAGCAACCACTGTCAAAACACCTTTCCTTCAGGAACTCCCAGGCAGCATCAAGGACCCCAGAACTTGGAAAACCCCAGCACCTCCAGGTTCTGAGAGGGGAAGGGGAACAGACGCAGAATAGAATGTTAGATAGTTTTGGGGAAAGTCTACTTCTTTTTTTTTTAAATATTTATTTATTTATTATGTATACAATATTCTGTCTGTGTGTATGTCTGCAGACCAGAAGAGGGCACCAGACCCCATTACAGATGGTTGTGAGCCACCATGTGGTTGCCGGGAATTGAACTCAAGACCTTTGGAAGAGCAGGCAGTGCTCTTAACCATTGAGCCATCTCTCCAGCCCCGAAAGTCTACTTCTTTCACTAGAATTTTTATGTTTCTGTTATTTCCTTGAGCACCAAGCATGACATTGTGTTGTGTTTTACTTGTAAGACGTTGGAATCTGGCCTGTGTAGAAACTGAAGACATGACTGATCCATGTATGGTTGGAAGAAAGGTTTTTATTGTAGAGATGAGAAAGAACAGCCAGAGGCATCTGGAAGAGTCCAGAGGACTTTCTGTGAGAGGGGAAATAGCAGGGACCAGAGAATAGAGATAGCTTAGCAGAAGACTCCGGAGCAAAGAGAGCACAGCAGGAATAGTGGGTCTATAAAGAGAATGAGGAGCGGACGGAGCTGACGGAAAGGAGGTTAGAATAGGGGAGAAGATAAATATTAGGTTTCAAACCTGGAACAAATGACCGAGGTGCCTATTCAACAAAGGACTGGCTACTAGGTTCTCCCTGCATCCCTCAGTCCCTACCTGTGACAGGGACCTCCTGGATGGCATACCTGCCCCCTGCCCTGAACTCTCCAGCCCACAGGGCTGGGCTGCCCTTCCCTATATAATCCAACCATTTTGGTTACCTCATTCCCTTTGTACCATTGGGCCTCCAAGCTGCTTTGCCTGGTTCCTCTCTCCCTTCCCCTCCCCCCTCTCCTCACATGTTATAGCTCAGTCTGGTCACGTCCACTCTGGACTCTCCCTGATGTTCCTGCCTCCCTGCCTCTGAATATGCTCTCCCACAATATCTATAACAAATTTTCTTCTCTACTATACTGAGGAGCGGCCCTGCTTCTTTCCTCTCCCTCCCTCCCTCCTTCTGTCCCTCCCTCCCACCCTCCCTCCTTCTGTCCCTCCCACACTTCCTTCCTTCCTCCCTCCCTCCCACCCTCCCTTCCTTCCTCCCTTCCCCCCCTCCCTCCCTCCCTCCCTCCCTCCCTCCCTCTGTCCCTTCCTTCCTTTCAGTAAGAAGGGCTAGGATGTTAGCATGGACTTTGAAATGTGTAACAGGTACCTGCGATACTGAAAAAGCTTAGAGGCCAGAGCTCTAATATGCTGACAGGTGCCACAGGTAGGCGCACGTACCTTCTTCGGCCGGAGGTAAGGGAAATGACTCTTTTCACAGTCAGGAGCTGGCTTTGTAAGTCCTGAGGTACGCTGGCTTTTATTTAACCACCAGGAATCCTCCGGTAATCCAAGTTGAGCTCATTTCTGGATATTTGGGCTGCATTTTGGAGTCTGAGGAATTGGAGTTTCCTTTGACTTTTAATGTCTGTGCTTAGACCACAGTTATGCGGCCGCGTCTCTACCCCCATCAGATACCTTCAGGCTCCTGCTAAGACTCTGCCTGTGAGATGATCCTGGCGCCAGAATTCTCACCTGGGAAGTGCGTTAATGTTGTAAGAAATGCTAACTGTCAGTAATGTCACTTGTCAAACACTGTAAAGCTTTTAGTTTATAGCATGAATTCAAATCTTTTTATCAACCCACCTTGTAATACCTTCGTATAAATGTTTTAATCTCCCACCCAGTAAAATTTATATTGCAGAGCCCCTGCTGTATTCTCAGGACTCAACTGTCTGACTTGATTTCCTGATTTCCTTCGTTTTCTTTGCTCAGATTCTTTTAAAACTAGTCAATCAGGAAAGACTGTGAGGTCAGACCCCAGCCAAAGCAGGAAAGACTCAGTTGGAATCAAAACCAAGGGTATTTTCCGTCTGTGGGTTTCCTTTTCCCACAGTGAGTGAGCGAGTCTGCACCATTGTTTCTTTAGAAGACAGACTAGGGTCTCACTATGTAGCTCTGGCTGGACTGTAACTCCCCAAGTAGATCAGGCTGTCCTTGAACTCATAGAGAGATCTGCCTGCCTCTGCCCCCTGACTGCACTCTTTCCTTGCCACCCCGAACTTCTTTCCAACAGCATCAAAGGGGGCACAAGCATAGCACATGCTGCCTCCTGCCTGGGACTCAGAGAGCCTGGCTCTGTGTTCTTGCTGTGAAGTACTACCATCCCTAGGGGGCTCGGTCCTCTGCCAGAGCGCTAGCTCGGTCACTCTAGAGTCCCACCTACTGTCTGTCTCTGGAGCTGGAGCCTGAACTATCTCAGAGCCCTGGCCATGCTCTCGCCCTCTGTCTGTCTGTCCATGGCATTCATAACTCTTCCAAGAATCTCCTTATTCCCCAGGAACCCATCTTAGTGTCCCCTTGACTCCGGCTCCACCCCCATTTCCAAAACCTAATGCTCTTCAGCCCTTCGTTTCCTTCAAGGCTCAGACTTCTGAGTTAATTCCCAGAAGTCTGATTTCTAGCAAATGGGCTTGGTCATTAGGGAGGAGTTGATCCTGCTCTATAGTCTTTAAATAGATCCAGTGGCCAAGGAAGAGGCCTGGTTGTCTAAACTGACCTTCGTCTGATCAAACATCCCTTCCTGGTAGCTGGTTGGGCCTATTTGCATACACCATTGGCAGACAGCTCTTTATGGTCTAAGGCTGACTTTCGTCTTTGGGTGGTGTTGAAAAGACCTTCCTGCCTTGAGTATCACATATTTCTGTGACTTGAAAATTTGGGGGGAATCCCCTATGAGTTACTAATACTCAGGAAATCAGGGCTCCCTCTTGGGGTTTTTAGCCTCATTGCTAAGAGAATTTAAGAGCAGACTCAAATGGAAGCTCAAGGGCAATTTTATTAGAATTTAAAAGAAAAACCTCTAAATCTTGGCAACAGCTAGGAGGGGGAAGATGGAGAAGCAGCTCACTTGAGGTGAGCCAGAGTGGAGGTCAGCTACATCGTGGCAGGCAGAGGCAAGGACTTCGGAGAAGTAGGAGTAAGGTACCAGAAAAATTATCTTAGGCTATGGCTAGCACTCGAAGAAAAAAAAAAAATACAGAAGGCAAGGCAGTGGTAGCGCACGCCTTTAATCCCAGCACTCAGGAGGCAGAGGTAGGCAGATCTCTATGAGCTTGAAGTTTACAGAGTAAGTTCCAGGACAGCCAGACAGAGTTACACAGAGAGACCTCTCTCTCTCTCTCTCTCTCTCTCTCTCTCTCTCTCTCTCTCTCTCTCTCTCTCTCTTCCTCCCTCCCCCCCCCCCCCACCCCCCAACACACAAACAGAAGATAAGAAGAAAGATTAGTTATACCTTTTTGAGTTAGGAGACCCAGCTAAACCTCATGATTCTGTGCAAGGGGTAGCAATTCTGGGAAGGAAAAGCACATTATCTCATTACGGACCAGTTCTTTCTCCAATTACACCTCTTGAACACAGGTGAAGCCACCTTCAGAAGGAATGCTCCCTTAGCCAGGTCAGGGACCTGTTCAACGGAGCCAGAGACTTCATCCTCCTGGCCAGGAGGAGGTACTTTTCACTTAAGGTCCCTATATTCTTGCTATGGCATCTCCTCATGGCTTGCCCGCAGTGTCTAGACCTGACAGTTGGCTTCTGCCTCAAGAGCATCCTCCATCTGTCCCATTAAAGACTCGCAGATAACCTAGAAATGAAATCATTTATTATTCTTCGGGTTATACTTGTTTTAATATTCTGTTTGTGTGTGGGTGGTGGGATTGTGCATTTATGTTTTTATAATAAAAACTTTTTAAAAGAACTATCACATTTACTTATTTATTTGTTTAAATATTTATTTATTATGTATACAATATTCACTCTGCGTGTATGCCTACAGGCCAGAATAGGACACCAGACCTCGTTACAGATGGTTGTAAGCCACCATGTGGTTGCTGGGAATTGAACTCAGGATCTTTGGAAGAGCAGGCAATGCTCTTAATCTCTGAGCCATCTCTCCAGCCCATAACAAAAACTTTTAAATTTGTTGTAGTTTAATTTACATATAGGAAGGTATATAAATTGCAACCACACAGCTCAATTACTCTTCATGAAGCCGCCTCCCAGCTGAAAACACAGGACCTGGCACCTTCCTGGCAAGTTCCTTATACCCTGTGTGTTTATACACTGGTGCTGGAACCGTTGTGCGCATGAAACACATGCTCTTACTCAGACACATGTACAGACTCAGGGTCTGCTTTCGCTAAAGGCACTAACTCTTTACTCTGCCCTACAAATGTCCTGTGACTAAGAGCAGGATTTAAAACTTGGCCTTTCTGGGGGCTGGAGAGATGGTTAGAGGTTAAGAGCACCAGCTGCTCTTCCGGAGGACCCAGGTATATTTTCCAGCACCCACATGGCAGCTCACCACCGTCTGTAACGTGTGCATGTGGTGCACAGATACAAATGCAGACAAAAGCACCAATCCACGTATGGTAAATGAGTGAAAACAAAACCTGACGTTTCTGTTTCCAGTTTACTCATCTCCTTTGCCCCTCAGCATTCACCCTGGACTTCAGGGCCAGCAGTAGCTGGTGGAAATGGAGCCCACGCGGCAATGACTTTGTTATCGCTATAGGATCCTGCCTGACCAATCCTGATGACAGTCAAGCAGACAAGATTGACCTAATGATGCACAATTTTTGTCACCCCTCTCCTCACCTAGCCACTTATGTCCCTTGTCTATATAACCTGAGAGCTCAGCGTGGTCCCTCATGAAGGCAGGGCCAGATGCTGATTGCCTGTGTCTCCCTAGTATAGTTATGCTGATTAAATTTCCTTCCTGGGGATTGTTGATCTTGCAGAGAACAGAAATTCAGTTCTCATTACCCAGTTACAATGGCCTGTAACTCCAGTTCCAACACCCTCCTCAGGTACCTGCACACATTCAGCATGTGTGCACGCGTGTGCACACGTGCACGCATGCATTGCACACACGTACACACACACACACACACACACACACACACACTGAGCCATCTCTCCAAACCTTAATTTCATTTTAAAAAATTATTTAAACAAATATTCAGGGTCTGCCTGGCAGTGGGATACACACACACACCTTTAATCCTAGCACCTAGGAGGCTGAGGCAGGAGTTTCAGGCCAGCCTGGTCTACAGAGCTAGTTTCAGGACAACCAGGGTTACACAGAGAAACTCTATGTCTTGAAACACCATAAATAAACAAACAAACAAATAAATAAATAAACTAATAAGTAGATTTCAGGGTCCTTTGATTATATGGACTTGGGAATAAGCTTGTCATCTTACACACACACACACACACACACACACACACACACACACACACGTAATATGCCTGCTGAGAGTTTGATTGACTATTGCATTGATTGACCACTGAATGCTGTAGGACAAAGCTCTTTGATAAAAGATATATGTCAGGATATGTCACTTGTATTATTTTCAATAAAATGCTGATGGGGCGACCAGGCAGGAAGTAGAGGCAGGGCAATGAGAATTGTGGGAAGAGGGAAGTTTCAGTCTGCAGCCATCACCCAGACACAGAGCCATCAAGATGTGACTGCCTCGCCAAATAAGGTACTGAGCCATGTGATTAACACAGACAAGAATTATGGGCTAATGTAAGTTATAAGAGTTAATAAGAAGCCTGAGCTAAAGGGCCAATCAGTTTATAATTAATGTAGGCCTCTGTGTATTTCTTTGGAACTGAACGACTACAGGACTGGGTAGGACAGAAAACCTCAGTCAACAATTGAATATTGCATTGAATTGACCATTTTGGAAACAAAGTGATATTTAACTACTGTTGAGTCTTCTGACTCATGAATATGTAAAAATTGGGCATGTATTTAGGTAATGCTTAATTTACTCAGGAATGTTTTGTTGAGAGTTGAAGACTTGGCTCAGAGGTTAAAAGCACTCTTGCGGAGGACCCAGGTTTTGCTTCCAGAACCTATGTGGTGGTCTAGAACGTCTATAACTCCACTCCTACTGCCGTCTTCTGACTTCCTTGGGTACCAACTATGCAAGTAGTACACAGACATAAATGCAGGCAAAACACTCGAACACATAAAATAAAAATCTAAGAAAGAAAAGAATACTATTTTCAGCGCTGGGTGTAGAGAAAAGGTTAAAACAAAGCAAGGTTCCCATACTTTAGCAGACAATAATTGCTTTTTTTAACGTTTATGTTATGATGCTTTATGGTGTATTATATAATGTTATATTATGATTTTTTTTTTGTTTTTTCGAGACAGGGTTTCTCTGTGGTTTTGGAGCCTGTCCTGGAACTAGCTCTTGTAGACCAGGCTGGTCTCGAACTCACAGAGATCCGCCTGCCTCTGCCTCCCGAGTGCTGGGATTAAAGGCGTGCACTACCATGGCCCGGCTATGATTTTTTTTTTACATCGACATCTGATGTGTAGTCCAGTGTCCAGTCTCAAGGAAAATTTATGCTATTAAATTTATAATTTCAAGCCGGGTGGTAGTGGCGCACACCTTTAATCCCAGCACTTGGGAGGCAGAGGCAGGCGGATCTCTGTGAGCTTGAGGCTACTGGTCTACTAGTTCCAGGACAGGCTCCAGAGCTACAGAGAAACCCTGTCTCGAAAAACAAAACAAAACAAATACAATTTCATAAGACAGCGAGATGCCCATGTGCCTACCCAGCTCTAAATTCTCTTACAGATTAGACTTCCCCTTTAACTGCTACCATAAGGAGGGAGGGCAGAGAGAGGGAGAAGGAGGGAGCGAGTCCTCTCATCTCCCTTTTACCTGCTATAAGGCACAGATTCTGTCATGGAGACCCTACCTTCACAACCTTCCCAGAATCTCACTACCTCCTGGCTTCACCTCCCATCTTTCTAGCGGTCTACTTGAAGTTTCTAGGCCCCTGTCTCAAGTGTCTTCTCTCATCCATGTTTTTTTGCTTGGTTTTCTGGTGACTCTCAACCCTGTCATACCAAAGTCCCTTTTAATGGACGTTATTTTATCTTGTAAATTTATTTTCTTTTTCTTTTTGTTTCTAGAATATCTTTACAAAAGTTATTTTATGTTTATGTGGGATTTGCCAGCGTGCATATATGTACGTGTACCACGTGTGTGCCTGCCTCTTCCAGAGGCCAGAAAAGGGCAACAGATCCTTTGGAGCTGTAGTTACAGAGAGAAGGGAGCCACCGTGTGGGTTCTGAGAATCAAATCCAGGTCTTCTTTAAGAGTAGTGAATGCTCTTAATCACTGGGTCACCTCTCCAGTTCCTGTTTTTAGAATAACAATTCCTGAATAATTTAATACATGTGTACAATGTTTCTGGATCATTCCCACCCCCAGCTTTCTCCTCCAACATTCCTAGGACACCCCTCAAAAACACCCCTTCCCACCCTTATGTTTTCTCCTTTGTCTTAAAATAACCACTGCATTCCGTTAGTGCTGCCCGCCGGGATGTTGGCTGATCTATCTTGCAGGCTTAACTTCGTCTCGGTCTTGTGTGGGTAACATTCGTGAGTTCGTGAACGCCACACAATGTCAGAAGAGAGCCTTTGACAAACCCCTTCCCCATCCTCTGGCTCTTACCTTCTGCCCAGCCACCTCTTCCTCCAGGAACCTGGCGGAGTTGTTGCTGCAGATGTCCCATTTAGGGCCAACTATCCAAAGGTCACTCATCCTCAGCACATTGACCTACGTGTCTGCATTGATGTTCAGGGCAGATGTGCTTCTCCGGCAGCACTGACTGATTTAAATAGGATAGGAATGGCCCCCGAGAGGTTCATTGATTTGAATGCTTGGTTATCAGGGGGTGGCCCTATTAGGAGGTATGGCCTTGTTGGAGGAAGGGTGTCACTGGGGTGGGCTTTGAGGTTTCAAATGCTCAAGCCGGGCCCAGTGTCTCTTCTTTTCCTGCTTCCCGCTGACCCAGCTGTAGAACTCTTGGCTCCTCCTTGAGCATCATATCTGCCTGCATGCTGCCTTGCTTCCCGCCATGACAATAATGGACCAAACCTCTAAGCCTGTGATCTAGCCCCAGTTAAATGTTTTCCTTATAAGAGTTCTTGTGGGGGCTGGAGAGATGGCTCAGTGGTTAAGAGCATTGCCTGCTCTTCCAAAGGTCCTGAGTTCAATTCCCAGCAACCACATGGTGGCTCACAACCATCTGTAACGAGGTCTGGTGTCCTATTCTGGCCTGCAGGCATACACGCAGACAGGATATTGTATACATAATAAATAAATAAATAAATAAATAAATAAATAAATATTTTAAAAAAAGAGTTCTTGTGGCCATGGGGTCTCTTCACAGCAATAGAAGTCCTAACAAGACAGGGAACAAACATAAATATTTAGAAGGTGTTTTGATAACATGTATGTCTAGCAAAGCAATAACAGTATGCTCCTCCATGCCCCCAGAACCTTCCCTGCCACGGACTTTTGACTAGGTTTATAGACGGAGATATGAATTACTTGGCTGGAGCAGGCCTCAGATCCAATCAAGGAATGTTTGGTTTGTAATCTATTTTTCATGACACACATACAAAATGGAAGGGAATGTGTTCCTAGGCATGGACACCGGAATTCAATATTTAACTGTAGTTGCACCTGTGGTGGTTTGAATGCAAATAGCTCCCATAGGCTCTTATATTTGAGTGCTTGGTTCCCAGTTGGTGGAACTGTTTGGGAAGGATTAGGAGGTGTGGCCATATGGGAGGTGTGTCACTAGGAGAGGTTTCAGAAGCCCTTGCCATTTCCGACTAGCTCTCACTCTCTTCTTCCTCTCTGCCTTGTGCTTGTGAGCTCAGGCCCACCGCTCCAACACCATGCCTACCTGTCTGCTGTCATGCTCCTCACCACGATGACCATGGACTCTAACCCTCTGAAACTGTGAGCCCCAAATTAAATGTTTTCTTTTAGACGCTACCTTGGTCCTGGCGTCTTAATCACAGCAATAGAAAAGTGGCTAAGACTCCGCCCATTTCCATGATTTCTGCTTCTTTGTTACAATGTCGTAAAGCAAATCCTGGGCACTGTCTTCGTTCCCTCTGCGTATCTCAGTACACACTCCCTGAAGGCATAGACGATATTCTTACCTATCTCTGGTGTCCACGTCAAGTTTAACAGGAGTCAAGTTAGTTCTTTGGCGTTATTGAGTGACCAGCCTGTCACTGCTGAGTCTCTGGTCCCGTTATGGCTGAGTTGGTTCCCATTTAGATTTAGAAGGTCTGTATATTACAGTGAGTTGACTTGAACCCTGCAGTTTCTTTAATCTGCAGTTCTTTCTCCCTTGTTATTTTTTAAACCACTGGTTTCCTACAGAAGCACTTCAACTGACCTGTAAAATGTTCCACATTCTGGACCAACTCCCCTTTTTATAACACGTCTTTTTGTAACTTGGCTCAGTACTGTTCTGAAATGAAACACAAAGATAATAAATATGTCTACTGTGTTAAGAAGGGCCTGGCAGGAAACAGATGGTGTACTCAAACCCAGCCTGATTGAGTCCTGTGTGATGAAGGGAGTATTGTCATAAAATATTGGCAAAGTTACGGGAATCAGCAAGGAGTAATGAGGCGCGAGAGAGTCTCTGCCGCCCACAGGCCTGGGAGGACAGGGTAGGGACTAGTAACCTCTTTTGGCGGAACCCAACTGCAAGCCCCTGGCAAGTGAGTTCTTAAATATAGTTTCTGAGGGCAGGGACTGGGGTGTAAAGAACAAAGCGGACCAGGAGGGACAAATTGAGAACACCCACAAACAGCTCCATGTGTGAGCGAGCATTCACATTAGTGAACTGTATAAAACATTGCACAAGTAAGTTAGCACAAACTGCGCACAGCTTCATCAGAGGCACTGACATCACCGTCAGATGCGCAAAGCCGTGCCTAGATTTCCACGACATGTTGACGACAATAGTTGTGCATGTGGGCCAGCCCAGGAGACCTGAGCTTGTTGGCTCAATGGGCCAATAGAAAATAAACAAGAGGGGGCTGGAGAGATGGCTCAGAGGTTAAGAGCACTGAGTGCTCTTCCAGAGGTCCTGCGTTCAATTCCCAGCAACCACATGGTGGCTCACAACTGTCTGCGATAAAATTTGGTGCCCTCTTCTGGTGTGCAGACATACATGCAGGCTGTATACATAATAAATACATTTTAAAAAAGAAAAGAAACAAGAAAATAAAGATAAACTAAAGTCAAGATCAGAAAGCTGAGTAGATGGCCCAGGGTCTGAGCAGTCATGGAAAAGGTGTTGGCTCTCACTCTGAGTGAAACAGGGAACATTGCAGGCACCGTCTGGCCCAGCTCACACTGTCATTTCTCACGCTGCCCTCTTCCCTCTCTGGTCTAGACTACTCTCGGCTCTGGTTGCTTTGACTCTTTAAAGTCTCCTTGCCTTCTGTCTTCATGCTTCGATCTGTTCCCACACGATCTCCACAGAGACATGTCATTTCTCTTTTTTATTTACTTTGGGGGGTGGGGACCGAACCCAGGACCCACATGTATGCTGGTCGGGTGATCTACTGCTGAACCGCATCCCCAACCTGAGAGATTTTTCTTAAGCACAGAACCTCGAAGTCGGAATTTCCCCATTTCAATCATGTCATCCGTTCTCCCTTTCCAGAGGATCTATCTCTACCCATGAGCTCTGCCCGCTGTGTTCCAGGGAGACCAAGCAGGCTCCAAGCTTAGGCCAGTCTCTCTACTTGCTTACTAGAATCCCGTCCCTCTTCCCCAGTCAAGATCAAGGCCATTGCTTTTAACATTTCTACTTTTCTGCCCATTGTCTCTCCCCAGAGGGGGGTAAAATCATGCTGACACATCTCATTCATAAAAAGAAAATTTATAGATTCATAAAAAATAATCTCTTTTTAGAGACTGCTTCCTTTCTCTGCTGCAACTCACAGCTCTCCCAGTGGCTGGGCCAGTAAGACTTTGGCTGAAGGCAAAGAGAATATGGACTAGGAAGGAGAGGAAGCCAGCTATACAGTCTAACTATGGTCATGTGACTTCATATGGAAATGGAGACTACTATAATGCACCTTTTCTTCTTTGTCCTAGGTGTGTAGATAGTTTTTATGACTGACTGTTGAAATTGCAGCAGCCACCCTCTTGGGTTTAGGTGTCCCTCCTTTACGGAAAGACTGCGTGCCTCTGAAACAGTCTTCGGTGCTTCACTCGACAGTCCCAGCAGCGTTTGCTCTCTCTGCCTTTGCAATCCAGTTGTACTTGTAGCCGGCAGGGCTCCCACAGTTGCCACAGACTGGCTCCTGAAGGCCGTGAGGCTCACAGCCTCAACTGTGACACGGCGTGCACACCTGACCGAGGTGCTTTCCCTCCATCAGCTTGAGAGTCAAGGCCTGAAGGAAAACAGAAGCCATCACCACTCTGCCATCGCTGAGGAAGTTGAGGCTTTCAGCAGCCGGGAATTAGGGTGCAGCCTCCAGGCGTTAGCATGAATCACCCACTTTGGTGTTTCTGGCAGATGAGATCATTGGTGGTTGGGCCTCATGAACTCTGTACTTCCTGATTCCCAAACGCTAACAAATATCTTTGGCTGGAGATTCTTTTTTTTCTTCAAAATACTTCCCAAATCTATTATTACTAAGTGTTCTTCCTTTTCCTTAGTTACACAAGCATGGGGTCCCAGCTGAGCAGGCCAGGGCAGCTTGGTCCTGTTCTCCAATCCGCAGTACAGGCGTAGAGCTACACTAGGTCTCCTAGTACCTTACCACAACAGGAATGTGTCACAAAAATTTGTGTGTTAGAAACTCATTTCTTGCCGGGCTTGGTGACCAATATCTTTAATCCCAGCACTCAGGAGGCAGAGACAGGCAGATCTTAGAATCCAAGGTCAGCCTGGTCTACAGAGTGAATTCCAGGACAGCCAGGGCTACACAGAAAAATGCTGTCATGAAAAACCAAAAACAATGAAACAAAACAAGATAAAACAAGAAAGAAACTTAATTCTTGATGTGTTCAAGTGATGTGGGCCCTTAAAAGGCTGGCAAGATGGTTCGGTGGGCAAAGGTACTTGCTATGCAAGCCTGAGGACCCGAGTTTGATTCCTGAGAGCCCTTGGGAAGGTGGGAGGAGGAAGTTGACTTTTTATTTATTTATTTTTTATTTTTTTGCTTGTTCTTATTTATTTATTTATTAAATATTTCTGTCTCTTCCCCACCTCTGCCTCCCCTTTCCCTCCCCCTCCCCCAATCAAGTCCCCCTCCCTCATCAGCCCAATCAGGGCTCTCCGTCCCGTGGGAAGTCCAAGGAAAACCCTCCTCCGTCCAGGTCTCGTAAGGTGAGCATCCAAACAGCCTAGGCTCCCACAAAGCCAATACATGCAATAGGATCAAAAACCCATTGCCATTGTTCTTGATGTCTCAGTAGTCCTCATTGTCCGCTATGTTC
>NW_026068004.1:1865803-1901607 GCF_014885135.2 Alexandromys fortis
GTAAATGGGGCCCAGAATCTGTTAGAGCCTGTAGACGGTCCACGCGGACATGTGGAAAGATCACAGGCAGGGTACCTGGGGAGACATCCTCAGGGCCCTTCTGTAAGGGAGTGAATCTATCTGGTTTCTGTAGATAGACAGGCAGGAATGTTATAGTTATTCTTTGGGTCACCCACTGCTGCCCCGCTTGGGACACCCACACTTATATCTTTAAAAAAGAATAGCAGTTATGCCCAGATCACAGAGTCTTCCAAAAACCAATTAGGAGACCTGTATGTAAAAGCAAAGAGCCCTTATTCAAGCTTAAGCTTGGACTCTCCGCATATGTCTGACGTAGCAGAGTGCCAAGCCCAATCCCAGTAGGGTTTTTATCATAGTAGAGGTTGGGGTGAGGGGATTTCCCCAGTTCAGGACTCTGAAAGGCTGACTAGGGGTATTGGCAAAAGGAGAATAGTCCTGGGCTCAAAGACATCTGGTGATCTTTTTGTTTTGTTATTTTGACACAAGGTTTCTCTGTGTAACAGTCCTAGCTGTCCTGGAACTAGCTCTGCAAACCAGGTTGGCCTTGAACTCACAGAGGTCAGTCAGCCTGGGATTAAAGGCGGCCAGTGCCAGCAAACTCACCTAATTATTGGACTGTCAGATACTTCCCCTTAGAAGCTGGCCATCCCTGGGTGGAGTCAGCTTATAGCTTTTGGTTGAAATGTCAGGTACTTCCCCTTAGAAGCTGGCCATCCCAGGGTGGTGTCAGCTTATAGCTTTTCCTGGAACTCAGTGCAGCCTGCTAAGGCCGCTGAGTGGTCTGGGGCCCACATAAACACGACAGACCAGCCAGAGATGTGCCTACCGGTGCAGTAGGGACAAGTGTGCTAAGGGGTAACCTGATTCTCAGCTTTGAGGCCTGCTCTTCAAGAGGGATTCCTGTCTGATCCTGTAAGCTGGTTAAAAGCCCATGTCTGGGGAGGTCATGGGCCCTAGAGGGGAAGCCCATCAAATTGCCTTCTAAACCATTATGTTTGTGGCCACAAATTAGTGCTATGTCTGCTTTGGTCAGAAAAGTTGCTCTTTGAGGTGGGCAATGGTAATTGTAGCACACTTACAATTGGTGTGGTGCTGAGAACAAGTGCTTCTTGAATGATTAACCACAAATGGGATAGCTTTATCACCCTCTCCAAGGCGACAGAATGTGAGAGGTAGGGTGTGTATATAAAGGGAGTGGTGTGGATTGCTGACTTCTAGGTGTGCCTTGGCTGTTGCTTTCTTCAATCCATTGCAGAGGGAGGTGTTCATGGAGCCCCATTCATTCTTCAGGATTTAAACTTGGCTAAATGGTTGAGAGGATAGGGAGTGACTTTTTTTTTCTTTGAGACAAGGTTTCTCTGTAGCTTTGGAGCCTGTCCTGGAACTAGCTCTTGTAGACCAGGCTGGCCTCGAACTCACAGAGATCTGCCTGCCTCTGCCTCCCTAGTGCTGGGATCAAAGGCGTGCGCCACCACCGCCCAGCACTTCCACATTTTACAAGTACCACTCGTTCTAAATATGCATGTGGGTGTCAGTGTGTTCTAAAAGATTAGAGGGGGCTGGAGAGATGGCTCAGAAGTTAAAAGCATCAGCTACTCTTCCCTAGGACCTGCCTCTGATCTCCAGCATCCACACGGAGGCCCACAAACCTCTCTAATTTCCGTTCCAAGGGAGCCAACGCCCTCTTCTGGCTTCTATGGGCACTGTGTGTCCTTAATGTACAAACATACATGCAACGCGAAAATCCCATTCGTAAAATAAAACTAAATAAATCCTAATAAATAAGTAAAAAAAATATTTGGGGCCAAGGGAAAGAAAAATGAAGAGTCATTTGTCTGTTTGTGTGGCTCAAACCCAAAGCTTCCTGCAAGCCCGTCTCAGTCTGAAACCAATGTCTGTAATAGCTGAGGTGTACTTAGATTTCACAGCAGGAGGAACTCCATCTTAAAGTTCCTCCCAGTTACCTAGATACCCTAGAGTTACACACTACCCTATCTTTCAAAATTATCTGATTTCCTTTTCCTCGGCTCCCACCCCCTTCCTAGGACTGCCTTCTGTAGTCCAGGTTTATTTCACTCTGGCATGCAGATCAATGAAGAGTTCCCCGGTTCGGACCTTAGCCCTGGTAACTCTGTCCACTGAGTCGAGTCTTGTGGTTAGAGGGAAGCATCCTCTCTCACTCTATGTCATCTAGCTTACGGTGAGTCGACCAAGAAACCCAGCCGACACGGTCTCATTCAGCGCTGTCATTTTCTGGTGACTCTCTGGGCTGTACAACTCATCATAGAGGAAGCACAGGACAGTTAGCAGAGTTGGGAGGGTGAGCTTTAGCCAGACTAGCAGTTCAGGCTGTGGCTTGACTGCTGGAAAAGACAGGTGTTCCTGCACGTCGAGTTTAATTAGGAGTGTATTGACTTTTCTTTACATTGGAACCAAAGTCTCTCTAAATGAACACTTTAGTTTGCCACTCCTTAAAGCACAGAAAGGAGCAAAGTTAGTTAGCTTAGGTTTGGGATTTTGCTTGTTGGTGCTGTTGTTATTTTGAGACAGGGTCTTGCACGCCTTCCTTGTGATTTTTATTTTATTTTATTTATTTTTTTGAGACAGGGTCTCGCTACGTAGCCCCAGCTGGTCTGGAACACACACTTGTAACATCCAGACTACATTACACGCTTCCTTATTCCCAGAGGGAGAAATCAGGGCACAGTTATAAGAGCAAATCAAAATGAAAACCCAACAGGGTGAAAATGCCCACAGACTTGCCCATGGGCCCCTCGGATTCGAGTTGTGTCAAGTGGCCATCAGACGCTAACTGTGACTGGGTGCCTGACTCTGGAGGTGCCACCCTGAGACTGGGTGAGTCTCTGATGAGGGCGGCGGTGTGCATGGCAGGAGTGAGCAGTGGACCGAGCCACATTCACCTCAAGAGAAAGAGAGGCAGCTGGGGTACCCCCTCAATAGTTCTCAGAAGACCCCGCCTCCGAGGGGTTCTACCACCTTCCCAGGGTTGCCATTTTGTGGGGATCAAAGCCCATAACTTAAGGACATTTTTGAGACACTCATTTGAACCATGACAGTACAATTACTTAGGGGTACTTTTTACTTTAAATGGGGGTAGAGCTACCTCTGTAGTGGCAGTTTCTAGATGCTTTGATCATTCAGAAATTGGAGTGGAGCCGGAAGCAAAAGGCCTCAGTTACAAGTAAGCTAAAGAAGCCAGAGGTCTCCCTGTGTACCGCGGTATTTGACTGCATCACGCCAGACATCAGTGAATCACAATTCCAGGTAAGCGGGAAGGAAGTAGGCCAAGTGCATCTGCTGTTTGCACACTGCTCTCACTGTTCCGTAGAGTCGAGGCCAGTGCGCTAACAAAAAAGCTATCTAGAAATGGGGCTGGAGGACCGCTCAGTGCAGCTGCTAACCAGCCCTAACTCCAGTCTCAGGGGATCCTCCACCCCCTGCTGGCCTCCACGGATCTGCATGCACAGGGCGCACAGATATACATGAAGGCAAAATACACATATTGAAGGGGAGAAAAAACACCTTTCTTAACGGGGCCTTAGCAATGTTGTAGTCTTTCAGGATTGTTTTTTCCCAAGACAGGATTTCTCTGTGTTGCCCTGGCTGTCCTAGAACTCGCTCTGCAAATCAGGCTAGCCTCAAATTCACAGAGATACGCCTGCCTCTGCCTCCCAAGTCCTAGGACTAAAAGCATGCCCCACCAGGCCCAGTAACATCTTTTAGAGTTCTTAGCAAGCCCTTTTTGGGTTTGCTGAATGAAGGGCGTGGTTTCTAAGTGACCTGGAAGGATAGAGTTCTCAGAGGGTTGATAACTCTCCGGCAAGCAGTTGGAGAGCCATGGGGACTTTACTCCCTGTTCTCTTCCCCTGTGTCCTCATACTGCCCAGATCCTCAATTTCCTGTTCCCGGGAGCAGCCGCACAGCCTGGGAAGAGGGTCAATTTTTAAAAAAAATAAGTTTTTACTTTACAGGTATAGGTGTTTTGATGTATGTGTATCTGTGTACCACATGGGCACTCATGGAGACCAGAAGAGTCGGAGGAGGAGGAGGAGCCTCTGGAATTGGAACTACAGACAGTTGTGAGCTGCCACGTGAGTGCTGGGAATCAAACCCAGGTCCTTGGAAAGAGCAGCAAGTGCTCTTGCTCACCAAGCCATCTCTCCAGCCCATACTGGTTTTAATTATCTGTTGGTGTGTGCGCCTGCATATGGGTATGTGCACTTGAGTGCCGGTGCCCTCAGAGACCAGAGGCCTCAGATCTCCTGGAGCTTGAGTTACAAAGAAAGTTGTGACCCATTTGACAGAGGTGCTGGGAACCAAACTCAGCTCCTCTGGGAAGGCAGCCGGTGCTCTTAACCGCTGAGCCATCTCTTCAGCCAAGTGGGACATTTTCTTTAAAGGAAAAGAATACTGGGGCCAGTGAGGTGCTCAGAAGGTAAGAGTGCTTGTTGCAAATGCCGAGTGATCAGTTAGATCCCTGAAACCCACATAAAGGTGGAAGCGGGACACACCTTTAATTTCAGAATTGGGGAGGCAGTGGCAGGTAGATCTCTGTGAGTTCAAGATCAGCCTGGTCTACAGAGCAAGTTTCAGGGTAGATAGAGTTATCTAGTGAGATCCTGGTCAGAAAAAAAAGAAGAAGAAGAAGGAGAAGAAGAAGGAGGAGGAGGAGGAGGAGGAGGAGGAGGAGGAGGAGGAGGAGAAGGAGAAGGAGAAGAAGAAGAAGAAGAAGAAGAAGAAGAAGAAGAAGAAGAAGAAGAAGAAGAAGAAGCTGAGAAACCATCTGTACAAATCTGTTGCCCTCCTGACCACCACATACATGCTGTGACACACAAGCCCCCTCTACATCACACCATGTGCACACATACAATAAATGAGCGCAGGGAACAGAGACATAGCTCAGTTAACAGAGTGCTGTGTAGCATGCATGAGGCCCTGGGTTTGAGAAATCAATCCTCAGCACTGCATAATGCCTGGCTTGGTGGTACACACCTGGTGATCCTGGCACTTGGGAAGTAAAGGCAAGAGGACCAGGAGTTCAAGGTCATCCTCAGCTAAGTAGTAAGTCGAGGTCAGCCAAGGGTTCATAAGAATCTGTCTCAAAAAAAAAAAAAGAAAGAAAGAAAAGAAAACATTAAAAATATGAATACAAAGTTAAGTACATGGTCTTGGAAGGGTGTCACACAAGAAAGGGGTCATAAATTAGACTCGGCGAGTTTCACAGTAAGTATGCCTCCAAGTCTGCCCGAGATTTAGAAAGTCTCTTCCGGCCCACTGTATTTCTGGCCGTCTATTCTTCTGGAAGACAGCATGGAAAAGAACCAAAGGCCTGGCATTCGTGTCTGCTGAATGGATGGCATAACATCAGAGCAGCCGGGTCACAGAATCCAGCCTCTTTAGTCCATCAAAGGCCGACTTTGAAACGAGAGAAGCAAGTGGACATGGCAGGAACCTATCTGGAAAACATCCGGGTTATTATGACTGTTTTCCAAGCGTTCTCACACTGATTGCTCAGAAGTTGTTCGCAGCGTACAATGCAGCGTGGAGAAGAGCCAAGCTCGGCTATTTATAACTTCCTATAGCAACAACGTCGCCCCGCCCGACCCCTTTTTTTTTTTTTTTATTTCATTTCATGGGGCCTGGGAGTATGGCTCAGTGGTAGAGAAAGTATTTTATACTTGGCATGCATGAGACCTTGGTTTCACCGCGGCAGCTAATAAAGAGATAACTAGAACATTAATGGGACGGCCTCCCGGCTTCTGTGCTGCGGCCAGGAGTGGCGGGGCTAAGTGTACCTGCTACCTTTCAAACAGGCGGACCTAATGTGCTCTGATCTTGGCTGCGGTTCGGAGAGCTCTGGTGGAACAGGAATGAACGCCGGTGGATGGGTTGGGGTAGTGGAGGCGAGAGATGCCGGGGTTTAGTCTTGGTACTGAGGACTTCCGGGAAACAGATTCTGGGTACCTTTGGAAGGAAGGGCCCACGGGGTAATGATGAATGAGGTGCAGGGTGGAGGCGGAGGGACAAGAGGGGAAAAAGAGCTCAAGGTTGTTTCTAAAGTAAATTCCAGAAAAGCACACGTTTGGAAAAAGACGAGAGCTCTCTTTTTTGAGAAGTGGGGGTAGAGAAAGTTGGCCAATGGGTAGTGAATGACAGACAGGAAGTTCTGGTGTGCTAATATTGTTCAGCAGGGCCTTGTGTAGTCTGGGTACTGTTCTACCACAGAGCTAAGTCACTTGGTCCTATTTGTTTACGGAGAGAGTAGTTGGGGCTAGAGAGCTGGCTCAGCTGTTCTGAGAATAGAGGACCTGGGTTCAGTTCCCAGCACCCACACACTAACTCGCAACCTTCTCTACTACTTCCGGGAGATCTGCTGCCCCCTTCTGGCCACAGTGGGACAGGCATGTGGTGAGCAGGCAAACATGCTGGCAAACGCTCACAAACATAAAGCAATCTCTTTTATACCTAATGCAAAGCATCCTGAGCCTCACTCTGAGGAGGGAGCGCCCAGCCACTCAGCCGGCAGGCTAACTCAAGGCTGATAGGCTGTTACACCACGTAAAGTTTCGAGAACAGGATACAGCCTTGAGCACATATTTTAGCTTCCAGGAGTGCTCTGATCTTGGCTGCGGTTCGGAGAGCTCTGGTGGAACAGGAATGAACGCCGGTGGATGGGTTGGGGTAGTGGAGACATTCGGGTTTTTGCCAAGTGTCCTCTCTACAGTTTTAAAATGGAGTTTTGGCCGGGCGGTGGTGGCGCACGCCTTTAATCCCAGCACTCGGGAGGCAGAGGCAGGCGGATCTCTGTGAGTTCGAGACCAGCCTGGTCTACAAGAGCTAACTCCAGGACAGGCTCCAAAACCACAGAGAAACCCTGTCTCGGAAGAAAGAAAGAAAAATAAAATAAAATGGAGTTTTATTTTATTTAGCCGTTTGATAGAAAGGACAGTGCGTTTTGTTTCCATTTTCCACACGAGGGCAATCGGTCTTTTGGAACCGGACTTACCATGTGGGTGCTGGGCACTGAACTCAGATCCTATGCAAGACCAGCAAATGCTTTTACTTGCTGAGTTGTCTCTCCAGAGTCCCCAGATAAATAAATCTCTTTTTTAAAAAATGAAAGATCTTGGGGGCTCACGTGGTGAGCACCCCAAGCAACCACATGGTGGCTCACAACCATCCATAATGAGATCTGATGCCCTCTTCTGGCACCATGCAGGCAGAACACCATATAAATAATCTTTAAAAACACACACACACACACACACACACACACACACACACATATAGAAAAGAAAAATGTCAATTCAGCCTCCTCTCCCCCACTCCCCCAAAATGAGAGATCTAATTTCCAGTGTAGCTTGGGTTGGCTTGCAAATTACCATCACCCTGCCTCAGACTTCTCAGTGTTAGGATTGTAGGCTACATCTTTGCTTCCAGCTTTATAAAACAATAACAGCAAAGACCCAAACCTTTTTCTTTTCTTTTTAAAAAGATTTTATTTCTCAATAATGTGTGCAAGTGTGTCTGTGTGTGGGTATGTGCATGTGTGTCTGAGTATGTGCACGTGTCTGTGTGTGAGTGTGTGCATGTGTGTCTGTGTGTGGGTATGTGCACGTGTGTCTGTGTGTGTGTGCACATGTGTCTGTGTGTGGGATGTGCATGTGTGTCTGTGTGTGGATATGTGTGTCTGTGTGTGGGTATGTGCATGTGTGTCTTGTGTGGGTATGTGCACGTGTGTCTTGTGTGGGTATGTGCATGTGTGTCTTGTGTGGGTATGTGCACATGTGTCTTGTGTGGGTATGTGCACGTGTGTCTGTGTGTGGGTATGTGCACGTGTGTCTGTGTGTGGATATGTGCACGTGTGTCTGTGTGTGGGTATGTGTGTGTGGGTATGTGTGTCTGTGTGTCTGTGTGTGTGTCTGTGTGTCTGTGTGTGTGTCTGTGTGTCTGTGTGTGTGTCTGTGTGTCTGTGTGTGGGTATGTGTGTCTGTGTGTGGGTATGTGTGTCTGTGTGTGGGTATGTGTGTCTGTGTGTGGGTATGTGTGTCTGTGTGTGTGTCTGGGTGTGGGTATGTGTGTCTGGGTGTGGGTATGTGTGTCTGGGTGTGGGTATGTGTGTCTGGGTATGGGTATGTGTGTCTGGGTGTGGGTGTGTGTGTCTGGGTGTGGGTGTGTGTGTCTGGGTGTGGGTATTGCATGTCTGTGCAGGCTCCTGTGGAGGCCAGAAGCATCAGACCCCCTACAACTGGAGCTGCAGAGACTCTTTATGAGTTCTGGGAACTGAACTCCTGTTCAGCAGGCACTCCTAACCCTGACTCATCTCTCCAGACTCAGGAATTTCTTTTGATCACGAAACTGACCAGCTCAAATGCCCTAGTCTGTGGGATGTGACTCTAAAGAATTTGAATTTTCAGGTCAGTCCAGTAGTGGGCTCTGGAATTACCAATGCAAAGAGCATATGTGTGCAGGTAAATTCTGTTCCTTTTACCCTGCATGCAGACATTCACGTCCAGTCAGTATTATAACTAAGTCAGCACAACCAAATTCCACTTCCCCTGGAAGCTCTCTCAGTCTTAAACAAACAAACAAAACAAAAACAACAAATATAAGAAGTAAACTCCAGGATTACTTGATTTGTAATTTAAACGACCGATATTTGGAAGGCAAGTCTCAAGGAGAAATACCAGCGGTCCTGAAAGAGAACCGCGTCCTGTGGACAGCAGTCTTCGGTTACTGAATTGGCTAATTAATATAATGGTCTCCTTTGTGAGCGAAAATGTGCTTCTCTTCTCTAACGAGAGACGATGCCCGGCCGGCTAAGTCATTTCTTCTTCCTTGTTTCACTTATTCATTCTCTAACCTTTAGTGAACCTTCTGTGCACCAGGCAGTGCTAGGCCACCTGGACACGACTGTGAGCTCGGGCTCTTCTGGATCCTTCTTTCCAGTTGGAAGGTAGAAAAGTAAACTCTTGGGTCTTCCCACTTCAGTAATCCCGTAGATTAGACAAGTTGGAAAACTCCTTGTTCCACACTGGCTAAAAAGAGATAGCTAGGGGTGGACACATTTGGATCACATTTATACAGTTATTAAAAAGTAAAGATTTGATTTTGGTCATTCAAGACAGAGAGAGAGAGAGAGAGAGAGAGAGAGAGCCAAGGCAGAGTTCGCCAGGAGCTCCTGGTCAACACTGTGGGAGGTGGGGCTGGAAAATGGCAGTGCCCGAGCGAGTCAGAGAGGAGAGAGAGAGAGAGAGAGAGAGAGAGAGAGAGAGAGAGAGAGAGAGAGAGATACAGAAGTGATTTGCAATGCAGAAGACTCTCCAGGGTCTAGAATGAATGCAACTAAACTCCAGGCTGGGTGTGAGAGGAGACGACCCAGCAATGCTATTCCAACACTTGGAAATATTCTAGGGTATACTTCAGGCCGGAGAATGCTACACAAGGGTGTAAATATCAGGTGATGGCCGAGTTCCACAAACCACTTGGCAAAGCACTAAATCAAGTGAGGTGTTGGCCAGTCAATGGCCAGACAGTATGGATTGGGAGTGGGAGTAGCAAATTACAAATGCCAGGAGGAGGTGCTAGAGAGATGTCCCAGCAGTCAAGAGTGCTTTTTTGCTCTTCCAGAGGACCTGAGTAAGATTCCCAGCAGCCACANAACTTCAGTTCTAAAGGATCTGCTGCCCTCTTCTGGCCTACGGAAGCACTGCACTCATGTGCACTCTTTTCCTCCCTCCCCACATTATATAATTTATAAAACAACGAAAACAGAAACAAAGCCAGGTGTGGTGGCACACTCTTCTAATTCCAACCATCTGGAGGCAGAGGCAGGAGGATCTCTGTGAGTTCAAGTCCAGTCTAGTCTACATACTGAGTTCCAGGCCAGCCCAAAAAGGATACCTCCCTTCCAGACAAAACAAAACAAAAAAAGAAACTGTAAATGGGGAGCTTATCACTTCTTTTACTATGTTTCATGACTTCTTTTATTTGTGTGTTTTTGGTTGATATATATATATTACTATGCATAAAAGTTAGATATATTTAAAAGGGAATAAACCGGATGGTGGTGGCGAACACGCCTTTAATCCCAGATGGATCTCTGAGTTTGAGGCCAGCCTAATCTACACAGTGAGTTCCAGGTTACCCAGGGCTACACAAAGAAACCTTGTCTCAAACCCTTCCCGCCGCCCCACCCCCATGCCTCCCAAAAAGCTAATTATCCTTCTCTTGCCCTAGAATTGCGTGTGTTGTGGGCTGGTGTCGGTTAAATCTGTCATCTGCCCACAAGTTACGATGGAGGAGGATCCTGACCGACCCCAGGGTGTGTGGGGAGGAATGGCTGCCGTTCCTGGGCATGGGCTGTGTCTTTTTGGAAGGAGCTGAGTGTGTCTTTTGTTTGCCTTTGAAATAATCATATTATGTGAGGCAGAAGCATTTAAAAATCGTATATGGTATTTTAAAACGTGGGAAGATGTTGCTTGGCAACCCGTGGTTGGAATGCAGGGGACATCTGTTGTTTTCCTCTATCAGCCTTCTATCGCTGTCTTTTGGAAAAGCCCTTCCCCCACTGCACACTTGGTGGGACTGTCAGTCACGGTTCAAAGCCCCCCCTGGTCAAAGGATGCTATCCCATCACAACCAGGCCAATTGGAAGTTCTTCCTCTTGGGGGAAAAATGGTGGGAAACGAGAGGACAAAACACTTGGAACTGATGTAGTGCTGTGATCTGTGTATTGGGAACTACCGACATCCCTGGATATTTTAATAAAATACTCCCCTGCCCTTTGGACATTTTCCCCAGATTGTTTTGAGTCTATGAATCATTCACATTTTTCTTTCAACAAATATTTTAATTTTTGACGCCAGGTCTTGCTAGGTAGCCCAGGCCAGTCTTAAACTAAGGTCAGTCTTCTTTCCCAGCCTCCCGAATGATGGGACGAGAGGGTAGGAACCACAGTTGGCTGTTCCTTCTTAAGTTTGTCAGAGCTGATTGCTCTTGCTTGTAGCCAGAAAGCTTTAGTTCCCAGTTGCTCCGTTGGCATTAGCTCGGCTGGGAGAATACCACAGCAAAGGGGACACGCGAGTGAGAGGAATTATAATGACCGAGCTTCTCTAATATATGCGCATGGCAATCTTCTCCCCAGGCATACCTCCACAGTGTGGAAAGTTAGAAAAGCGCTCTGGGAAGATGCCAGAACTTTCTGACGCACTGTACTGAGAGTTACTCCCTAAGGTCTGCCTGTATGAGTTGGGTGCCACAGGCAGGCAAGAGGGCTCAGGTAAAAAGCATTTGCCCTGGAGGCCAGAGTTTGATCCCTGGAACTAAGCTGCGGTGGGAGGAGAAAATCAACTCTTTTGAAACTTGTCCTCTGGTCTCCACGCGTGCACACGGTGGCACAAACACAGATTCTGCACACATACACAGGAATAATAATGACATGCACTGTGAAAGCCTCAGGGAAGTGTCGCTGGTGCAGACTGTGGTGTGAAGGGGCCCAAAAGAGGGCGGGGCACCAACAGCATGATGTCCATTCATTGATGGATGTATAGAGGCGCCCCTAAATGAAATATTGAGCCCCTAAATGAGTGAAGTGGCAGACGCTACACATGGATGAAGTCTGAAGGCATTGTGAAGGAAACAAAGGCCACGTACTACACGCTACTCCTAACGTGAAGTGTGGAGCGGGACGCGGAGCGGAGCTTGCCGAGGGCCAGGGGAAGAGACCGGAGAACGGCTGCCAATGAGCCTGCCGCTTCTCTTGGGGGTAATAAAATTTTCCTGGAGTTTGATAGCGACAGTGGTTGCACAACCTTATGTAAAGGTACATATTATGTACTCGGGAGGGTGAATTTGATAGTGTGTGAACTGTGTGTTGATAAAGAACACCAGAAATGATAGTGAGGTGATTCCAGGGCTTGCGGACTTTGGTAACACCACCCGGCATCGTTTTCCATCAAACTGTTCAGGGAGAAGGAAAGCCTAAGGGTTTGGGGATGCAGTCAGTAGCAGCGCCTCCACGAGCACGCATGTGGTTCTATATCCAGCACTGCCCAAGAGGTTATTGCTAGAACAAGATTATGGATTACGAGCCTCTAACTTTGAAAAGCATGTACAGTTCTAATTACGAATGTAACACAAAGTTCTGCAAAACGTAGGCAATGCCTGCACAGATAGTGTAGAAAGTCAGCGTCTCCTTTAACTCTACCAGGAAAATTAGAGACACGTTCATACTGAACACAGCAATCCCAATATCTCAGATGCATAGTCGATGCCTTTCCTTTTAACATTTATGTATCTATTTGTATATGTGAATATGTATGTGTGTGGGAACATGTGTACAACAGCACATATGTGGCAGTCCCAGGACAGCTTGTGGGATCAGGTTCTGTTTTTTCCACCATGTGGGTTCTGGGGATTGAACTTAGGTCTTCATTCTTGGTGGCAAGCGCCTTTCCGTGCTGAGCCCTCTCGCCAGCCTTGCTTTAGTTTGAGTCTAAAATCCAAAACAGGATGACAATAGCTTGTACTTCTTTTTAAAGTTTGGGGTATGTGAAGCCTGGTGGTGGTGGCACACGCCTTTAATCCAGCACTCGGGAGGCAGAGGCAGAGGCAGGTGGATCTCTGTGAATTCGAGACCAGCCTGGTCTACAAGAGCTAGTTCCAGGACAGGCTCCAAAGCTACTGAGAAACCCTGTCTCGAAAAACAAAACAGAACAAAAAAAAAAAAAAAATTAAAAAAATCTGTAAGGTTGCACAACCATTGTCAATACCATATTTCCGATTTACCGTTCAGGAGGTAATTCAGCGGTCACGACTGGAAGTGTGTGGCACTCATAAAGCCTAGAGCAGCAGCTCCTGGCCCTGGCAGCTGGAGCATGCAGTTTGGCTTGCTATATTCTGGCAAATCAGGGAAGGGACGACTCAGGTGGGAAGTGGAGCCTGTCTGTAACCCTCACAGCCCACACCCATATCTCTGATTGCCAGTTAGGGCCCATGTGCAAAAGGCTTCTTACCTGTTCAAAACTGTCATCTGAGGACCAAGCAGCAAACATGCAAACACGTGCATGGGGGTGGGGGAGGGGCACTTTATAACCAAACTTTAAAGAGAAAATTACTCTGGCAGAGTTTTTATCATATAGGGCCTATAAAGACATAGGCAGATTAGATGAAGTGAGAGAGGCCTTTGCCCCTACCCTCCTAGAGGCAGGAAGCAGACTGCGCGGCCTAGGCATTCGTAAACTTAGTTTCCCTTTGGAAGAGAAGGGATGATTCCAGAGGGGGTGACTGAAAGTCCAGATGTTGGAATCAAAGCCACAGGAAGTGACCCTCAGACAGGAGAGAGGCCTAGGGTTTCAGAATTGTCTTGGCTCCCAGTTTGCTCTGTTTTTGAGAGTACTACTACAGAGGTTACCCCATGCCTTTCCGGTTTGTGGAAGAGGCAGAAGAAACCTGCCTGTTCAGTTCACTGTGTAAGGAAGGGCTGTCCATCTAGGAGACAAACCAAGGAGTATTATGATCGACTAAGTAGGAGATGACGGTGGCGTGGAGCAGATAGCTGGCGATAAAATGACTATGTGATGAGACTCAGAACACGTCTTGAAATTTAGAGCCCACAGGCTTCCTTGGTTTATAGGAAATGATACGCAGTGGGGTGGGGCATTGAATATGACTCAGCAATCTTTACCTTGAAGAACTAGGTACTCTGTGATTCTTTAAACATTTTAGATATTCCCAAGTACTGAGACTAAAGGTGTGCACCACCATGCCCAGCTAGGTTTATTTATTTTTATGTGTATGAGTGTTTTACCTGTGTGTATGTATGCACCCTGATCCGTGTGCCTGGTGACCGAAGTTGTGAGCTGTCACATGGGGATCGAGAACTGGACCCAGGTCCCCTGAAAGAGCATCAAATACTCTAGTTGTTGAGTCACTTCTTTTTTTTTTTTTTAAAGATTTATTTATTATGTACAATATTCTGTCTGTATGCCTGCAGGCCAGAAGAGGGCACCAGACCCCATTACATATGGTTGTGAGCCACCATGTGGTTGCTGGGAATTGAACTCAGGACCTTCGGAAGAGCAGGCAATGCTCTCAACCTCTGAGCCATCTCTCCAGCCCTTGTTGAGGCACTTCTTTAGCCCCTCCTTCATGACTCTTTAGGACCGTTCCTTTTCAGATGAGGATTTTACTTATTTATTTATTTTCTATTTATTTTTGGTTTTTTGAGACAGGATTTCTCTGTAGCTTTAGAGCCTGTCCTGGAACTAGCTCTTGTAGACCAGGCTGGCCTCAAACTCACAAAGATCCGCCTGCCTCTGCCTCCTGAGTGCTGGAATTAAAGGCGTGTGCCACCACTGCCTGGCTCAAAAAAAAAAAAAAAAAAAGGTAAAGATACATCATTTTAGATTTATGATCTTCCTTGCTAGGCAACATTGGCACGAGCCTTTAAACCCAGGCCGAGGCGGGAGGACAACAGATTGAAGCCTTGGCTAAGAAATGAGCTCAAGATCAGGCTGAGCAGCTCTGGGAAGGTTTCACAGAGATACAGGATGGTGGCACTCTGGCCCTCAAGCCCTGATCCACCTCTCCAACCCCACACGTGGGTCTTTATTTGATCGTCATTCTTGTTAGTCTGGTTACACTGCTCTGTCAGATTGGCCAGAATTAATTTTCCCTAACGTAATTTAAAAGAAAAGCTTAAATAACACCATTGCAGAATGAAATTTAATTCTTTAGTGGGAGATTGCCACCCATCTTTGGGTCAGAAAACTCTGGTTTCGATTTTAGACCCTGACTAAGTTGACTCAGGTCAACTTTAGTTTCATTGTCTGAGAAGGGGATTAACCCAAATTTTTCAAAATTAAAAACAAAAGCTTCTTCTATATATTGAAAGACTCAGGAGAACAGGGTCTCAAGAAGTCTTAAGATTTAAGACCTAGAAGCTTCTTTAATATTGAAGGTTACAGGACTCCTTGAAGCCAGAACTGGCAAGGCTGCCATCTTGTGGCCATTTAAGTGTGTGCTCCCAGCAACTAGAAGAAGTGAAGCTCTACCTAAGTAAATCAGACACTCCAGAGAGAAGCTGAGATAAAGATAACAACAAAACAAAAAAACAAGGTTGCGCCATGAAATAAAGGACCTAAGAGGGGATCTTTAAAAATGAAATCCTAGCCGAGTGGTGGTGGTGTGCCTTTAATCCCAGCACTGGGAAGGCCGAGGCAGAGGCAGATCTCTGTGAGTTTGAGGCCAGCCTGGTCTACAGAGTGAGTTCCAGGACAGTCAGAAATACACAAGAAACACTGCCTCAAAAAACCAAAATAAAAGAAAAAGAATGAATCCTAGTAGGGCGAAGGCAGCCCACGCCTTTAATCCCAGCATTTGGGAGCCAGAGGCAGAAGGATCTTAGTGAATTCAAGGCCACCCTGGTTTACAGAGGGAGTTCCAGGTCAGCCAGGGCTACACAGAGAAACCCCAATTCGAAAAACAAAATAAAAACCCAAAAACAAAAAAAAATGAATCATCTCATCTGCTCAGAGCAGTGGTTCCTTTAATCCCAACACTCCTGAGGAAGAGGTTTAGCCACTTTGGTTTCCTCTGCCCTCAGGCTCGGGAGGGTGTACGCCTCATCAGCTTTCTCACCTGTTGAAATAAACTTTGCTTACTCTTAAAACAAAACAAACAAAAAAACAAACTCAAACAAAACACACCGTGTCCCAACAACAACAACAACAACGTTTATATCTAGTAGGGAACTCTGAAAAGGGGAAGAAACAGTTGATTTGGGCTGAGAGGTGGCTCAGAGGTTAAGAGCACTTCCTGCCCTTGCAGAAGTCCCAGGTCCCAGCACCACAAGACAGCTGGATTCCAGTCAGCAAAGAACAGGAGTGAGTTCGCGTGACCAGGAGATTCAATTGCCACAGAGCTTCTCCAGCTTTAACGTTGACTGGGAAAACAGAAGTTGCCGATGCTGATGTAGGGCAGTGCACTCCAGAAGAGAACTTTATCTGTAACTCGGGGTCCAAAGGAGTCCACGTCCTCTTCTGGCCTCCGCAGGTCCTAGACACACATGTGGTGTGCAAACAAAATCAGTCATGATGCTCATAAAACGAAGTCAAATGTTTCCTTCGTCCTGGGGATTTCTCTGAAGGGTTCCTTCTCTGGGACTTCCCATCATTCAGTCATGAAGGCTGTCTCTTTTACTTCCTTTCAGCTGTCTGGCTTACTAAAGCTCCAGGTTTTAAAGGAAATCCTCTCCTTCCCTTTATGGTCCTGTTACTCTGTTGTCCATACATTGTACTTTTCTTTTTAATGCTGTTTCATCTCAGCATCCATCATGAGACCATGATCCAGGCCCTTTCTCCCAATAAAGTGGTAGTCCAAAAGGGTAATTAATGTGTTAGCTCCTTTTCCCTAACGAACCGATCATCTGTGCCCTGCCTCCATGCAACACTGAGGATTGAATTTAGGACCCAGAGAAGGCCAGAGAAACCACACACACACACACACACACACACACACACACACACGCACGCACGCACGCACGCGCGCGCACACACACACACACACACACAGGAGGAGGGAGAGACAGAGGGGGATGTATGGATAAAGACAGATTCGGTCCACACATGACAAACTCAGCCATTGTCTCAACCTGAAGCTGTGTAAAATGCACTCTACTGGATTTGATAGAAACACAGGGATGTGTGCTATGGCAGGAGCGGGGCTTTTAGGACGTGGTATGCCTATTTCATGTCTTCTTTCTGTTTTCATTGTTGAATGAAGATGAAGAGAGTATAGAACGGACAGGGGACGCGGGACGCGTGCAGTGAAAAGCTACTGACTGAGGCCTTGCGGCGATCAGTCACTGGAAGGTTTCTTGATATGCTGCTTGGTATTTACGCATTGGACCTAACTCTGTCCTCCTTCCCTGGTCCCTTACTGCAGTTGTGGCATATCGGGAGTGGCTCACTTTAAAGTCCATAGTCGGCAGAGCATGAAGGTGGGGGGGGGGGTCTTTTTTCTTTTTCTTTTTAAATTGTTTTTATTGAGCTATACATTTTTCTCTGCTCCCCTCCCTTCCTCTCCCCTCCCCTTCTACCCTCTCCCATGGTCCCCATGCTCCCAATTTACTCAGGAGATCTTGTCTTTTTCTACTTCCCATGTAGATTAGATTCATGTATGTCTCTCTTAGGGTTCTCATTTTTGTCTAGGTTCTCTGGGATTGTGAACTGCAGGCTGGTTTTCTTTGCTTTATGTCGAAAAGTCACGTATGAGAGAGTACATGTGATATTTATGTTTCTGGTTCTGGGTTGCTGCCTCACTCAATATGATGTTTTCTAGATCTACCTATTTGCCTGCAAATTTCAAGATGTCAGTTTTATTCCACTGTGTAGTACTCCATTGTGTAAATGAACCACATGTTCTTTATCCATTCTATGGTCGAGGGGCATTTGTTTCCAGGTTCTGGCTATGACAAACAATGCTGCTATGAACATAGTTGAGCAGGTGGGGGTCTTTATGGAACTGGAAGAAGCATGAACATTACCTGGAGACCCTGGACTCCTTGCTGGATGAAATACTGGAAGGGGCTTTGCATTGCTTCCATTGTTAGGGTAGAAAGTGGGTGTGGGACATGTTATTGGATTATAAAGGAATTGTTTGAGGTCTTGGGGGTTGTTTTAGCTTTTGCACTGTAAGAATAGAGAGAAGGGTGTATGCTGATGGGAGGCTCTCACAAAGGTTTAGCATATGTACATCTGTCACTCTCATGGGGCGTCACCTGCATTCCCTTCACACTGGCCTTGTGCTGCTGTCTCAGCCTGCTTGCCAGAAACAACCGAAGCGGAGAAAGGTTCGCTTTGAATCACAGTTTCAGAGGGATCTTAGTCCATCACAACAGAAAGGGACAGGAACGTGCTGCGGCCATCACAGAGGAGGGATCATATGGCAGAGCTGTTCACAATGGCGGCCACCCAGGCGGCAGAGAAGGCAAATGAGAACTGTGGGTGAGCAGGACCTTCAAAGATAGCCTTCTACTCATCCATTTCCACCCGCCAGGACCCGCAACTGAAAGGCTCCATCCACAGCCTTCAAAATAGGGCCGCAAGCGGGGACCAGGTATGCTCAAAGGGAGCACCTGTTGGGGCACATTCCAGATTTCAGTCAGAGCAGGAGCTATCCCACATTTGAGAGTCTGAGAGCGGCCTCCTTCTCCTACCAAAGCTGCCACTGCTCACCGTGGATTTCCTAGTGTGCTAGGCCCAACCAATTCCACTCTCTTCTAAATGGACTTTATTTGTATGTATGTGTGCCTCCTTGTCTGTAGGTACACACATGTGTACAGGTGCCCATGGAGGACAAAAGAGGCTGCTGGAGCCCCTGGAATTAATTATAGGTGGCTGTGTGCCATCCAGTGTGGGTGCTGGGAACCGAACCTGGGTCCTCTGTGAGCAAGCGTTTTTTAACCACGGAGCCATTTCTCTCGTCCTTTTGCTCTCTCTTTCCACAGTCAGCTGTAATTACTGTTATTTAGTGGCGTGTGCATTTGGAGGTTGGAGGGACACCACGACATGTCACAGTACATGTGGAGGTCAGGGGACAACTCTGTGGAATCAGTTCCCTCCTTCCCATTTCTGTAGGTTCTAGGCACCAAACTCAGATCACCCAGCTTCTGCAGCAAGTATGTTTACCCACTGAACCATCTCTCTGAGTTCCCAAAGACAAATGAGTTCAAGCAAGTTTGAGTTATCTGACCTGTTTGTTTAAAGACAGAATTGCTTCTCACACTAGCCCGGAACTCACTTTGTAGCCCAGGATGACCTTGAACGTCTGCCCCTCCTGCCCCCACCTCTCTAAGGCTAGGATTAGAGTCAGGAGCCAGTATATCTGGTTTATGCAGTACTGAGAATCAAATCCAGGGCTTCGGCCCTGTTAGGCAAACACTTTACCAGCTGGGCTATCCCTCCAGCCTGACAAACGACGGGAGAAAAGACAACACAGAATTTGTGAGTGTCCTGGCTGGTCAACTTGACACACAAACCAGAGGTATCGGAAAGGAGCGAAACTTAACGGAGAAAGGGATGCCATAAGACCCAGCTGTAGGGCATCTTCTGAATCAGTGATTGATGGGGGAGGGCCAGTCCATGGGAGGTGGTGCCTTCCCTGGGCTGGTGGGCCTGGGTTCTATAAGAAAGCGGAGGGAGTAAGCCATGGAAAGCAAGGCAGTTATTAGCACTCCTTTATGGCCCCTGCAGCAGCTCCTGCCTCCAGGTTTCTGCCCTGTTCGAGCTCCTGTTCTGACTTCCTTCGATGATGAACTGCAATGTGGCAATGTAAGGAAAATAGACCCTTTCCTCTTCACCTTGTTTTTTTGGTCATGGTGTTTCATTGCAACCATAGAAACCCTAAGACAGCGAATGAGAGGTTATAGCTACCGGCAAGTGGGCTCAGGGCCTTTAGGGGAGGAAACACTGAAACAACTCAGAAGGGTCCCTCTGAGAGACAGGGAAGCTGAACTCAGCTCACCGAGATATCTGGCTATGGGACCGGAAACAGGGTCTGCGTTGTGGGTTCTTGAGAAAACTTCAGCTTTCCAATTTCAGACACTGCCTCTTCTTCCCTTTCCTCTTTCCTTAAATATGATAAGACAGCTTCGGCTGCTGCAGCTCACTTGCAGCGGAAAGGGTAAAGATGGGAGTCAGTGGGGGTGGGGACGCACATGCCTTTAATTCCAGGACTCAGGAAGCAGAGGCAGGTGGATGAATTAATCCCAGGTCAGCTGAGGCTGAAGCACGAGACCCTGTCTTAAAAAAAAAAAAAAAAAGTGGCAAGGGGAGGGTCAGAAGATACTGGCTTTGCCTGGGCAGCACGCCTTTAATCCCAGCACTCGGGAGGCAGAAGCAGGCGGATCTCTGTGAGTTTGAGGCCAGCCTGGTCTACAAGAGTTAGTGCCAGGACAGGCTCCAAAACCACAGAGAAACCCTGTCTCAAAAAACTAAAAAAAAAAAAAAAAAAAAAAAAAGATACTGGCTTTGAAACTGAGCCACTAAAACATTTTTTAAATGCCATTGCAGCCAGGTTTTCTGTTATTTGTGGGCAAAGCATTTCAGACTCCTAGCTGATTTGCTTTGGTCTCACTTGCAGCCAAGAGCACAGTCCCTGACCCTGACCATCAGATAGCCATGAAAGCAAACAGGGATGGTGGAAATCTTTCTGGTGAGACAGCAGTGGCAGTTCTGGAGGCACCAGCCCGTGTGTTGACACTTCAGATCCTATTTTGCTCTCTGGTGGCCTTCACCAGGGGCACAGACAATGGGTTCTTTGTTCTGAGTACTAGCTGTTAACATTCATTGTTTCCTAAGACCCAACTGTTTTTATAAACGGTATAAATTTGCTTTCTTAATTTTTATCAGCCATTTCAGCTGGGTATGAATTTCCTTCGTGGAGGTTAAGTGAGGATAATTCCAAGATCACACAGTAAGTAGCAGATTCAGGATTCATTTCCAGGTCCGGTGACCCCGAAGTCAGATTTTAACCATCACATTTCATCCTGGCTCTTTCTGTTGGCAACTCCTAAGTGTGGCCCAAGAGTACCCTTTCTCACACTGCAGCCTGGGGCCCCCGCCTTAGGAAGGGGAGAAGGACGGCAGTCTCTGGAAGACTGTTGTCTGCCCCTCCTAGCAGAGGATACAGGATCTGCCCGGATGCTGCAGGCACTGTGCCAGGCTACACAGATCACAGATGCACCCAGTCCTCTGAGCCAGGCTGCAGGGATCCACACTGTCCGTGAGCCAGGCTGGGAAGTGCTCCAGATGAACTGTCAGAATTCTGGGTCTGAAACCCTGAGAGATAAGGAGGGGACTTGGGTACCCAGCCCTCCCCAGACAAAGCGATTCTGCAGATCTAGAATGTGCTGATACCCAGCCCCCACCCCAGCAAAAAAGAAAGAAAGAAAGAAAGAGAGAGAGAGAGAGAAAGAAAGGATAATGTATGCAAAGAGTGAGGGCAATTCCTCTTTGTAAACTGATCCACCACAAGTCTTTCTTCCCTTCTCCCACCCCAGACCAGAGTTTAAGTTCTCTAACTCAAAGCCTCCAAACCCCCAAATCCTGTTCTGCTCGCTTGCCATTACCAGCACCCCAAGTCTCAGGGCCACCTTCCTACCCTTTTCATTTAGTCAAATTTTTTCCCATAAATATTTATTATCAGTTCTGTGCCAATCACACAAAGAATTGCAAGGAGAAAGAAACCAACAGGGGGAGAAAGACATTCAAAGAGAATTGCTTGCGCCCAGCATTTGGGAAGCAGCAGCAGGTGGATCTCTGTGAGTTTGAGGCCAGCCTGGTTTATATAGTGATTTTCAGGCTAGGCTGTGCTACATAGTGAGACTCCGTCTCAAAACAAACAAGCAAGCAAGCAACACCCCCCCCCACCACCACCAATTAGGATTTTAGTGCTCACTGAGGAGGAAATGCAATATTAAGTAAAAATATACACCCGATGTCAGTCCTTCCAGCTAGTATAGAAAAATGCCTGCGACTAAGAAATTATTTTCTAATAGTTTTGGAGGTTGGAAGTCCTCAAGCTGTCTGATAAGGTCCTACTCTGGGCTTCTGAGATGGTTTCTTGTTGCCAAGTCTTTAAAGGGTAGAAGGTAGGAAGGCAAGTATGCAAAGGTTTCAAGCTTTTCAAAGGCATCAGTGCCATCCATAAGGGCACAGTTCTCAGAGCCTAATCATATCCTAAGAGGTCCATCACTTGCTATTGATGAGGATTGTTTCTATGTGCGTTAGAGGAATACAGGCCTTCCAGTGGTAGTCCTGGGGGACCAAGTGTCCTCTAAAGGATCATATTCATCTGTCCTCTTTCTATCCTCATGATCAATATTCCTTTCATAAGAATGGTATATCAGGCCGGGTGGTGACGGTGCACGCCTTTAATCCCAGCACTCGGGAGGCAGAGGCAGGTGGATCACTGAGAGTTTGAGGCCAGGCTGGTCTACAAGAGCTAGTTCTGGGGCAGGCCCTAAAGCTACAGGGAAACCCTGTCTTGAAAAACCAAAATAAATTTTATTTATATATTTTAAGAATTATGTGCATTATGTATATCTCTGTGTGGGTGTGTGCATATGAATGCATGTGTTCATGGGGGCCAGGGATGTCAGATCCTCCTGGAGCTGGAGTTACAGGCAGTGGTGAATCACCAGATATGGGTGCTAGGAACCAAATTTAGATCCACAAGCGCAATACACACTTTTAACTGCTGAACCATCTCTCCAGTGCCTGTCCTCTTTAAAAGGATAGAAATTAACAGGTTATTATCGTGTTATGTGCATGTGATGTATATGTATATGTGTATGCACGCCACAGAGCCATGCAGAGGTCGGAGAACAGTTTTGTGGCGTTTCTCTCCTCCCATCCTTCTGGAGGTTCCAGGGATAGGACTCAGGTTACCAGGTCTCTGCAGCAAGTACTCTTACTCACTGAGTCACTGTGCTGGCCCTCTTTCTGCCCCTGTCTCTCTGTCTTGCTTACTCAAGTCCATGCTCTACAGCACAGTGCTAAAATGTAACTGAATAGCTCTCCCATTAAAGTCCATCTTGCCAGTGGGGGCACAGCCCAGGACTGCACTGGACCACAGCAAGGTCTGCACGTTCGACTCTGGTTTAGCCTCTTCGCCCAGCCGTGTGTTGAAGTCGTCTTCTTCAGGAACTACTCACCTCATCTTGGCCGAATTCCTGTCTCCACTGTTTTACCTCTCCGCCTTAGCTCAGGAAATGACACTTCTGCATCATCCAAGGCACTTACTAAACACGTGCTAGACGTGAGCAGGCTGTGGACAAGACATGGTGGCCTGGGCACAGAACAGCATCCGTGAGGAAAAAGAACCCTGGAAGCTACTGTTCTATCACAGTTGTGGAACTTGAAGAAAAACCGTAGCTCTTGGTACATAGGAAGAGCTGAATACGTTTCCTTCAATATCTAGACAAACATGCGATGGGTAATGTTTTTATTCTGTGACTGGACTTACAAGTGCATGCGTCTATGTATGCATTCCAAACAAGCAGTTTCTTAGGTATGGGCTGTAAGTCGTGTGTTCATTTTCTATAATAATGTTAGAAAATGACTTCAAAAAGGTCCTTGTTTTTATTTCTCATTGCAACCTGGTGAATTACCATTAGCTGCCAGCTTAGGTAAGAAAACAGTCTTTCACTTATGTATGTGTTATGCATGCATGTATGTGGGCAGACATGCCATTTCAAGTGTGTGGAGGTCGGGGAACAACTTTGGGAGGTGGTTTTTCTCCTTCCACCTTTTTTTTTTTTAAATGTTTGTTTATTTATTTATTTATTATGTATACAATATTCTCTCTGTGTGTATGTCTGCAGGCCCGAAGAGGGCACCAGACCTCATTGCAGATGGTTGTGAGCCACCACGTGATTGCTGGGAATTGAACTCAGAACCTTTGGAAGAGCAGGCAGTGCTCTTAACCACTGAGCCATCTCTCCAGCCGCCTCTCCTTCCACCTTTATGTGGGTTACAGGCATCTTCAGGCGTGCATAAGCACTTTTAGCCCATGAGCCGTCTCACTGGCTCTGTTCATCCCTTTTCTTCCTCTTTCTCCTATTGCTCTTAGATGTATGTGCGATCTGCACATTTCCTGCCCCTATTCAAGAAAGGGATTTAGGAGGGTGAGATAGATTGGGGGGGGTTGGGTCTGAGCTTCATACACACTTAAGTTTAACCTTTTGAATTTTTGTTTTGTTTTCAGATAGGTTGTTGCTATGTAGCCCAAGCTGGCCTCAAACTCAGAATCATCCTACCTCAGCCTCCCAAGAGCTAAGATCACAGGTGTGCACCACACCTGCCTAATCTTCTGATGCCAAGACAGTATTTCTGATCAGGTGGTGGCGGTGCATGCTTTTTTTGGGTGTGGGGTGGGGAAACTCAAGACTTTATTAAAGGAGACAAAAATACATGCACATCCTAACAGGGGCAGCCATTCTCAGGAGGGATCAACATCACAAGTGTCACTGCTCACAGAAAATCACAGTTTTGCTGGGATTGTTCTCACTTCAGCACCCAAATGTTTGTGGAAGAAAGTCTGGAGATTCTGCCATGCATCCACTTGGGCCATAGCATGAGCCCTGGGCTCTCCCCCAAAGAGGACAGGCATGTTAAAATTGGCATGTAAGGAAGCCTTGCACCAAGGGAAGTAAGGAGGCTCAATATAGTGCCCTGCTTCTGGGTAGCAGATGATCTGGGGCTTCTGTTGCAATAGGGCTGCGTCCCCAGCACCCCTGCCGCCTGGATAGCTTATGCCCCGAAATAACAACACACAAACTGTATTCATTTAAACACTGCTTGTCCATTATATCTAGCCTCTTCTCAGCTAACTCTCGCACCTGGACTAGCCCATTTCTATTAATGTGTGTAAGCACCCCAAGGTACGCTTACCGGGAAGATTCTAGCCTAGGTCCATCCTGGGTTGGAGCTTCATCGCGTGTGCCTCAGAGAGCAGAGCTATGGCGTGTATCCGGGAGAGCGGAGCATGACGCCTCCAGAGAGCAGAGCTGTCGAGTCTGAGCTCACTTCCTCTTCCTCCCAGCATTCTGTTCTGTTTACTCCTCCCACCTATGTTTTAACCAATCAGGGCCAAGCAGTTTCTGTATTACTTAACCAATGAAATCAACAGATTGATATGACACTCCCACATCAGGCTTCTCCTTCCCATGGGCCTGTAAGCATTTGGAGATCTCACTGGCAAAGAATTCACTCTTCCAGTTGCAGTCATCCTGACCCACAAGGAACAGGAAGGTGGAGTCAGACCTTTCCACAGGGATGATGCTCTTCTGGTCAGGGCCTTCTAAAGGGCAATTCAGGGCTTCCAAAATATCTCTAAGGCCATCTTTGGTCACTCTGATTCATGTTAATGCTCAAAGGGGGCAGGGTCTTATCCTTATAGTGCAATGTTCCAGTAACGTTGGCCATGGAGCCATTGATTACGACAGCTGCTGTAATGCCTTTCAGGAAAGAGGCCTTGGAGAGGCAGAGGTCAGCCCCTTTGGAAATCCCCAGCAGGCCAATTCCTGGTCCCTTGACCTGAGGGTGACTGCTTAGGCGGTGTACGCTTTTAATCCCAGCACCTGGAAGGCAAAAGCAGGTGGATCTCTGAGAGTTCAAGGGCAGCCTGAAAACTCTGCCTCGAAAAAAAAAGTATTTTTGGTTAAATATACATATACACTTTTAAATTAAAAATATTTATTGACCATTACACCTTTAATTTTAGTACTCAGGAGGCAGAAGCAGGCATATTTTTGTGAGTTTGAGGCCAGTCTGGTTTACATGGTACGCTCCAGGCCAGCCAAGGGTATGAGAAGTTGTCTCAAACTTTAAAATTTTATTTGTGTGTGGGAACTGAGGGCACATGATTTGATTTAAGTCATCAGACTTTGTAGCAGGTGTCTTCATCCCACTGAATAATTTTTCCAGTCCAAATATATTTGTTTGAGATAGGGTCTCACTGGTTTGGAACTCACTATGTATATCAGGCTGGCCTTGAACTCACAAAGGTCTATCTGCTTCTCCTTTCTGAGTGCTAGAACTAAAGGTGAGAGTCACTACCCCTGCCTCCAAAATGTACATATTTTAAATATACACTTTGTCAGTTTGCCATGTTGTCATTTTTCTTTCAAATGTACTAGGATCATAGAATTGGGAGAGGCCAGTAAGGTGTCCGAATTCAGACCCCTAGTAACAGGCTCAAATCAGGAATGGAACCCATGTGTATCTAGAGCCAGAGGCATCTAATGCCTCAAATGATTCCAGATCGATCTATCACTGGGGTTAATTAAACTAATTGGTTTTAAGAATCAGTTCTGTCTTCCATTCGAAGTTCCAACATGTACTTTGTGACCTTGGCAAATTATTCAGCTTCCTCCTTTGAAATTCCGAGGATGCAATGGTACCTACCACAGAGAATTGCTATTAGGATTAAATGAAAATGGTTTGAGCACTCAGCACAAGCCTGGCGTGTAGTCAGCACGCAGTAAATGGTAGCTATTATTACAAGAACTGGGTTTATTGAGTGATTGACTCTGGCATATAACACCTGCATTCAACTTGAACATGGAGCTGTCAGTCACTCAGTCTAAGGGGTAAGAACCCTAGAACAGCGCTCACCAATTTTTTTTTTTCTAGAAATAAATCTTTGTGGGAGGATAATGACCGGTTGGGAAGTGTTAAGTCCGGAGAAAACAAAGACGTGACATCCTGTCTAAGCAGGGAGGCGAGGACTGCCCAGCAGGGTACAATTCTCAGTGGCACGTGAATTCATTAGCGGGCACCTGAGACTACGTAGCCCGGGGCGAGGACGCCTCAAACGCAAGATTTTTGAGGAATGGGACAGATCTCTAATTCTGCTCATTTCATTCTCAGGGACCACACCCCGCTGGATGGGAGGAAGGACTCCAAAGCCTCGGGGCGGAAGCTTTCAAGCGGCCACAGACCTGACCATCTATGGTCACAAAGCGCACAAAGCAAACAGGAAGTTGGGGCGCGAGTGGAAGGTTTTCTCCACCTTCCCCGCCGTAGCCACAGAGCCGAGCAAGGGTGGGCACGCCCAGACGCTCAAAGCCGAGCCTGCTACGCTCAGCCTCTGGGAGTCCAGTGCTTTTCCGCACCACAGACAGGAAACCAAAGTTCGTGCGCCCAGCGAAGGGTGGAGCTCGGCTACGATCCCCACCACCAGAGGCTCTGGCTCTCGGAGCCTTCAGCGTTACTGTTGTTCCCTGAGCCGCTTCCGGAGTGAGGGCAAAAAAAAAAAAAAAAAAAAAAGACCAGCAACAAACAACAAAAAACCCTATGCCAGCCAACACCCATCTCAGCTACCTAAGCCCAGACGCTCAAAGCCGAGCCTGCTACGCTCAGCCTCTGGGAGTCCAGTGCTTTTCCGCACCACAGACAGGAAACCAAAGTTCGTGCGCCCAGCGAAGGGTGGAGCTCGGCTACGATCCCCACCACCAGAGGCTCTGGCTCTCGGAGCCTTCAGCGTTACTGTTGTTCCCTGAGCCGCTTCCGGAGTGAGGGCAAAAAAAAAAAAAAAAAAAAAAAAGGACCAGCCTCAGTCACCGAGCACAAACTGACAGGAGACTCAGCCACTCATCTGTCCTCCTTTGCGGAGGCGGGGCTTGGCCAGGGACTTCTGATTCTCATTGGTCCGGGCTTCGGGGCGTGCCCAATCTGCAAACCCGCCCCTTCTCCTAGTCGCCCCCGCCTTGGAGGCGGAGCCCTTCCCCAAGTGCTCCTGGGCCGGAATCTCTCTCCGGTGGCGGGGAATGAGGGCGGAGTCACGAGCCGGGCGGCCAAACTTCTTCCTCTCTCCGGGGCTAG
This sequence comes from Alexandromys fortis, assembly GCF_014885135.2. Classification (NCBI taxonomy): domain Eukaryota; kingdom Metazoa; phylum Chordata; class Mammalia; order Rodentia; family Cricetidae; genus Alexandromys; species Alexandromys fortis. The sequence goes on from NW_026068004.1 coordinate 1,893,238, forward strand.
CATTTCAGCCGGTGCTTCATTTCCGGTGGGGGTGCCACGCCCAGTGAGGGCCCGGAAGTGGGTCGCGCGAAGACCGCTGGGCGGTTCTTGCCGGAAGTGGAGAGCGGCTGATCGCAGTCCGGAGGTGAGGCGGAACTCTTAAGGTGAGGGTTGGTGTTTGGTTAAGGATTGGGGTGGTCTTTGGGGCCCACCCGTTCCTGGTGTTGGTAATGGCCTTGTTAGCCTACTCGTGTATGGGGAGCCCTGTCGAGGGGACCGTGGTTCTTTGGCGATCTCGGGTTCCTGGGTGCGGTCTCTTGAGGTGGGGCCGGGGTATCAGAATGAGCCGGGAGATCCCGAGGAAGCCACTTTCCTCTCGATTTCGCAGCACTACCTACAGCCTCCGCTGAGGCTGGACTCTGCGAGACCTTAGCATTTTATTCTGATCGGGTCTCATTCCCATTGCACGGATGGGTAAATTGATCTCGGAGAAGAAAAGAATCTGGTTTTAGAGAGAGATTTCCAGTTTCGGGTCCTTCCTACGTTCGTTTCTTTCGGACCGCTCTAACTTGGGGTAGTTTTTCGAACTGGGCAGCTGCAGGTTAAAGGCTACCTGCTTTGTGGAACTAAAAAAATAAATCAATAAATTTTTGGAATGCCTGTTTAAAATAGTAAGCCCTGCGTTTACTTTCAGAGAGCTCCCCTTGCTCTTAGACTGCCGCTATTAATAGGAAGCCGAGCTTAACTTTATGGGAGGTGCTGTCCACTTCTGGATCCGAAGTCAGATGGTTCAGATTGGGTCTGGCTCAGTCGTCCGGTGCCTGTAGCCGTAGGATTCCGTGTTTAACTTTTTTTAACGCCGTGTTTCGCTCATCTTTCACGTGGAGGTGTTTGATCTCCTCACAGGACTAAATTCAACAGATAACAAAATTGTGTTTATTCTGTGTCAGCAATGCGGAAGTTTCGTCACATACAGCTTTGGAAAGTCTAGTCCTTGCCCCTGTGGAGTTAGCAGGGCAAAGCCGGTTAAGAAGTAGTTATAGATGTGTTGAGGGTGCTGTGGAAGGACGTAGCAGGAGAGTCAGAAACACTGTGGAAGATGAGATGGGGCTGAGGATATTTTAGACAGAGGTTAGTATCAGAACTGCCCGCTGTAGCTCTTTGTACTGTTCCCCTTGAAGCGAAGTTCCATGCTGAGGCCAGACGGCACATTCATCATTCGCTAAGCATTTGTTGGACCTTACTATGTATGAAACACATTAGTTGAGGCACTTAGCCTTTGTAGCTAGGAATACACTTGTGGGGTTTACAGCATGGGAAGGGGCCAACAAATCAAGGATGGCTGAGTGTGTGCACTGTGTGCGCACAGAGCTGCTGAGAGCATAGAGGAGATATATCCGAGCCACACTTCTAGGCAGAAGTGGAAGACTTAAGTCTTTCAAGATTTCCTTAGGCATATAAAGAACCTAGAAAACACATCTCTAGGCAAAGAGTACTATGGGTACTCTATGGGACATAGAGACCTGAGCCTGTGGAAGACAGTGACCAGTCAGCCTTGTTACTTAGACAAGTGGAGAGAATGAAAGGTACTGATCACATTCTGGAGCTCTTGGAAGCATGCAAAAGAACTGGATGTTAGCCCGGAGGCTATGAGGGGTTTGAAGGGTTTTCTCACTTGACAGAATGGGAAGGACACTGCTTAGACTAATATGTAAAAGAGGCTGCCATGTCAGGACTTGAACTAGAGAGGGGAAGTGGAAATGGCCAGGAGGGGTTGGTTGTGTTTGAGCAGTGTGCGTGTCTGTAATGCAGTTTGAGGCAGGAGAATCACAAGTTGAAGGCCAGTCAGGGGCAGATATCAAGGCTGGAATCCAGAGAACTGGAGGCTTGTTATTTCTAGGCGTGAAGAAGTAGTTGTAGTCTAGACATTGCTGGTATTCTGGCCTAAGGAACTGGGTGGTACCATTCAGACAAGGAATGTAAAAGGCTCGATGGAAGGAGGACTGAAGTTGTGGCGTGGCCAAGCAGAACAAAATCCAGAGCCTCCCAGGTATTTGTAGTTCAGCCAGCCAGGCCAAAAACGTCTCGTATGGTGGTCCAGGCAGAGCACGCTGCAGGAGCACAGGTGAGGGGGCAGCAGCGGGGCTGGTCTGTACTGCTTAGAGAAGTACTCAGACCTGGAGTTGGGCAGAAACTGGGGCTGGGGGGATCTGCCAGGTTGTTAGGGGCTTTCGGTGTCCAATCCGAATGGGTTTGGGTTTTAGTTTGTGGTTGTCAGTTTGCTGGTTGGGTGGGTCAGCTAGAAGAGCTTTCTGTAGTAAAGTATTTCCTAGTCTTCCGGAAATACTTCAGAGATCACCTGAGTATAACTGATGACTCAGAGAAGTTTAATAAAAATGGTAGCAATAAAATACTTTAAAGTATCGCCTAGCCTTCAGGCCAAGAGGTAGCTAGCCCTGTACACTCCCTTAGGGCATCCAGCTCTGAGGAGGCAGTGTTTGAAATGTTTCCATCCTGACTGGGACCTCTTCATTCATGTTCTTGGTAGAGCATGCAACTTTTAGTTGATTTAAAAAACAAAACAAAAACAAAAAAGCCGGGCGGTGGTGGTTGTGCACACCTTTAATCGCAGCACTCAGGAGGGAGGCAGAGGCAGGTGGATCTCTGAGTTTGAGGCCAGGCTGGTCTACAAGAGCTAGTTCCAGGGCAGGCTCCAAAGCTACAGAGAAACTGTTTTGAAAAACAAACAAACAAACAAAAAACAGAGACTGAGCCTTTACTTCATTTCAGTTTTCTGTGAGACAAGATTCATTGTGCTTAGAAAAGCAAATAGAGTGTTACTGGAAGTTAAACCCTTTGGTTTGAAATTTAATGCCGAGGTTTGAAATCTGAGGGCCATATACTTTATCTCACCCAGTGGTTGTGATATTCCTTTAGATACCTCCATCAGTTTATTTACCACTAGCCTGTCTTCTGTTCCTGCCATTCCACTTTCTGCACCAGAGTGAGTCTTTGAAAATTCTTTAGCCGGGCGATAGTGGCGCACGCCTTTAATCTCAGCACTTGGGAGGCAGAGGCAGGCGGATCTCTGCGAGTTCAAGACCAGCCTGGTCTACAGAGCTAGTTCCAGGACAGGCTCCAAAGCCACAGAGAAACCCTGTCTCGAAAACAAACAAACAAACAAAAAACCAACAACAACAAAAAAATGAAAATTCTTTAAAATGAATAGGTTTTTTTCTGTCCATTATTCGCGTTATTATTGAAAACTTCACATCCCAAAGAATCAAGTCTAAATTCCTTTTCCAATTTATAGTGTCTCCACTAGACTCTTACGAGTTGTCTTGTGCTGTGCCATTTTGTGTTGTGTTTTAGAAGTGCTGGGTATTAGTCTGGGCCTTGCGCTTGCTTGTCTACCACTGAGCTGTAGCCGCCCCACTCAGACACTTACCTAAATTAATATGCACACTTGACTTTCTAACGCAGATTAGCATTTTATGTGAGTCATTTGTACTCCCCTTATGCTTCTTATATTAGAACAGTTTTTTTCAGCCTTGGCACAGTTGACACTTGGGGCCATCCTATAAAGATGTTTTGGCAGCACCCTTGGCTTCTATCAATTGCATGCTGGTAGCACTTCCTCAATTGTGACAACCAAAAATGTCTTCAGACATTGCTAAATGTTCTGTGGAGGAAAGAATTTCTCCTGGTGGAGAACTGCTGAAGACAACTCCGTAGGCGCTGGTGAGGTGGCTCATGATGCAAAGGCCCTCACTGCTGAGCATGGCCACCTGAGGTGTATTCCTGGGACTCACGTGGTGGGAGAGAACCGACTCCTGCAAGCTGTCCTCTGACCTCGACACATGCACTATAACGTGCGCACCCACACACAACACATAAGTGTAATAGACAGCGTAGCTGTGCTTTCTTCAGGGGCTTCTTTCCCCCACTTAGGGATCTGTGGCGGCTCTGTAGCTACATTGAGCACATTATAATCATTTCGTACTCTGGAACGAAGGAATCACTTGTTTTCATTGAGGCACCGGAAAGTTATTGTGCTTTCAAGAAAGTCCTTGGTTGTCTTCAAAGAACTTGCCACCCTCTAGGGTATCCCTCTGTTTCAGTTATTATTTATTTATTTATTTATTTTGGTTTTTCGAGACAGGGTTTCTCTGTGGCTTTGGAGCCTTTCCTGGCACTAGCTCTGTAGACCAGGCTGGTCTCAAGCTCACAGAGATCCGCCTGCCTCTGCCTCCCAACTGCTGGGATTAAAGGCGTGCGCCACCATCGCCCGGCATAGTTATTATTTTTTTTAACATTTATTTATTTTATGTGGATGTGTGCCCAGGTGATGTATGTAAATCACACTCTTGCTGCTTGTAGAGGCCAGAAGGCAGCACTGGATCCCCTGGAGCTGGTTACGAATAGTTGTGAGCTGCCTGATGTGGGGCTGGCAACCTCAGGGTCCTTTGTGAGAGCAGCAAGTGCTCATAACTGCTGAGCCATCTCTCCAGCACCCCAGTTGCATCTTTTCATAGAGAAAGGCCTATGATTGGCAGGTGCTAGCAGCAAAGTTTGCGTTACTTACCTGCAGGTTAGCAGGTTTGCCTCTCCCAGTGCTGTGGCTATGTAAACTCCTGCTTTGTTCGTGTTCATACTGCTAGCCTGCTTGGTCTAGAGGATGGGGATTATAGAGCTGATAGGCTTGTAGTTCCTCTGTTTTTAAATTAGTATAACTTCAGCACTCACCATGAAATTATTTCTTCTTGATATACCATTATATAAGCCCAATTAAAAACAACCAGCCAAAGCTCTGAAAATATTCCTGTGCTACAGTGCAGCTCTGTTTGCCTTCTATTACCAGACATGTGCCAAACTTTTCCATTTGGCTGGAAAATAGTTGAAATGTTTAATGGAAGGAATAAGCAGCCTTGCTATTTTTGTTTGAGGTTCTTTTTTCGGGGGAGAGTGTTTCAGTTCTTTTTCCTCCAGAGGCCATTACAATTCCTATATTTAAGTTAATTAGAGACTTAGAATCGCAGATCTTTTCATATCTCTCGTTGTAGCTGAATCATGGCTAAGGATGGATTTCATCTTTGAATCTATCTTTATATTTGTGAGCAGGGAATGCTGTTCTATTAAAGCAACCATCCAGGCAGAAATCAGCAGTGTGGTTGTTCGCTGTGCAGTATAAACAAGGAGGTAACAAGGGCCTGCTGAATGTTCATAATACTCTTCTCAGGGTGAGGGCGAGGGGGCCCCATAGCCACACAGAGTTGTCTGTTAGCCCCAAACACTGAAACAGCTGGTTCCCCAGTCTGACTGCGGCTCTTGGCGATATTACCTGTTTCACCTAACACTCGTGGAGTCTCAGAGGACCATGGCAGGAGGGAATAGGAGACAAGCCCTGATACTGGGTTGGATCCCTTCCCTCCCTAGAAGATAGGCCTTTCTTTTCTCTTTTAATCTAATCCTCAGGTGGCAGTGACTTGGGCACTAAATGTCATTGGTATCATCAGTGAAACCGAAATCTTAGGGAAGAACAGTGGCTCCTCATTTCGGTTAGATTTAGATGACATCTTTACTCTGCAGAGTCGATTCTTTGGTTTCTGGGTTAAGTCAGCTGGCTTAGTCAGGGTTTCTATTGCTGCGGCAAAACTCCATGACCAGAAAGCAAATTTGAGAGGAAAGGGTTTATTCTGTTTCATGATAGACTTCCAGATCATAGTCTATCATTGAAGGAAGTCAGGACAGGAATTCCAATGGCAGGAGCTGGGAATGAATGGAGGTCCTTGAGGGGTGCTGCTTACTGGCTTGCTTACCATGGCTTGCTCAGCCTGCTCTCTTAGAGAACCCAGGACCACCAGCCCAGGGATGGTACCCCCCACCATGGGTTGACCACTCCTTCATCAATCACGATGGATCTTATGGAGGCATTTTTCTTAATTGAAATCCTCCTTAGATGGCTCTAACTTGTGTCAGGTTGACATAAAACCAACCAGCACTCCAGCCTGTATGTAGGCATCTCCTGTTAGCATGTCTAGAGTCTAGTCCTAAGGGTTTCTGTATTGTTAGAGATAAAAGAAAATAATATAACTTTGTGGTAGCTTGAAAAAGATGTCCTGAGAGATAGTGTTCTCCCTCATCCCTTAACCCCTTTTTGAAACAGTGTCTCACTCTGTAGACCAGCTGGCCTCAAACTCGGATATCAGCCTGCCCTGCTTCCTGGTGCTGGGATTAAAGATGTTCTCTCTCTCTCTTGGTTTTTTGAGACAGGGTTTCTCTGTAGCTCTGGTGCCTGTCCTGGAACTAGCTCTTGTGTAGACCAGGCTGGGCTCCAACTCACAGAGATCTTCCTGCCTCTGCCTTCCGAGTGCTGGGATTAAAGGCGTGCGCCACCACTGCCCGGCAATAAGTTTTCCCTCTTTTTTTCATTCTAAAAAGTGATACTTTTTTTTTTTTTTTTGATTTTCGAGACGGTTTCTCTGTGGTTTTGGAGCCTGTCCTGGAACTAGCTCTTGTAGACCAGGCTGGTCTCGAACTCACAGAGATCCACCTGCCTCTGCCTCCCGAGTGCTGGGGTTAAAGGCGTGCGCCACTACCGCCCGGCTGATACTTTTTTTTTTTTTTAAGTTTTGGAAAAAGAGAATTTGCTGAAAAGTCCCTCACCGTAATGTGATAGCCACTGTAAATCTTTGTTTTTCTCCTCAGTGTGTTCAGCTGCTCCCCATAACCAGGAGCCTCGGGCGCAGTTACTGTCCATGGGTACATAAATAAATAGGTAACCCTGAGCAAACCTCTTGGTGCGGCTACTTCCACTGCATCGCAATAGTTCCTTTCTTAAGATGAAGTCTCAGCAGGCTTACAGAGGAAAGTCCAAGGACAGCTGGGTTATTAGGAATAGAGGCTGACTTGGACGGTTGCTTTCATTTCCGTTTTATTTGAGTTGATGACTTAGAACTCCCACGGGACAAAGTAGAAACCATTTCTTAGGCCTGGCTCTGGAGTTGTGATCAGAGCTGCTGGAGTAGCCCAGCCTGTTGCCTTCTGTATGAGTTAGTGAGCTGCAAGAAGTTGTTGGAATGAAGAGGTTGGGAGTTTTCACAGGAAGCTCAGCGGCAGTATTTGTGTAGCGTGTACGAGGCCAGGCGTGGCTTCTGTCCCCAGTGCTACAAAATGCAGAATGAGGAAAAAGATGTAACTTCTGCAAGAATCTCTAGCCATTTCTAGTTTTTCTTGGTTTCAGGCCACAAAAAAAATTGCTGGAGAATCAAGCTCATCGTTTCCTTCTGCTCTGCATGGTGATGTCATGAAGTTCTTCTTGCCAGTGACTTGTAAACATTATCTCCAGCCTTGATCCTTTCCCAGGCCCTCTTTCTAAATACTTACCCGACATTTTTATTCAGAAGCTTAGTCTTCTCTTCAGACTCAGTACATTCAAAATGGACATCATCTTCTGGCCCTCACTAGAACCGGATAGAATCTGCTACTGCCTTAGCCTCATCATTCTGAGCCCCCCATGCCTGTAACTCCAGACTGCCTTTCTCTCCCTCCTCTGAATGCTGTTGTGCTTTCAGTCAGGCCCACGGTCACCCTTGTTCTCTGTCTGGTTCCTCTTGTGTGTGCCCTCCAAGGGCAGAGCTGAGAGCAGTGGGTGGAAACTGCAGGGAGGCAACTTTGCCTCCATATAAGGAATACTTTGAGCTGTTAAATAGAATGGCTGTCTCAGAAGTCTAGGCTCTCCATCACTGAAGGTGCTTGGTCGGAGGCTGCCCAGCTAATTGCTAAGAACATTGAAAAGACTGTTCTGGCATCCAAGGTGATTTCTACAGTGACTTTCAATCAAGAGGCGCCGATTCTATGGAAGGTAGCTTTGCCTCTCCCCTTTGGGGCAGGGAAACTATTTTAACCTTAAAGAAAAATATCCCAGCCCTTAATTTAGGTGCTAGTTACCCAGTTGCCTATAGTTTGTAGGCTAATTGATGGTTTTCATTTAGTTTGAATGCCCAGGCACCAATTACTATAGGTTTTTTTTTTTTTTCCATTGAAACATCATTTATGATGAGTTGGGCATGTTGGCACGTCTTTAATCCCAGCACTTCAGGCAGAGGCAGGTGGATCTCTGTAAGTTTGAGGCCAGCTTGGTCTACATAGTGAGTTCCAGGTCAACCAATGCTACATAATAAGACCGTGTCTTGAAAAGAGAAAGAAAGAAAAAAAGAAAGGAAAAAAGAAACCATCTTTTTGTAGTAACCTTTTTTTTCCTGAACAGCTAAAAGATGATCTTACGAACCCTGTTTTTTTCTTTCATTCAAATCCTGTTCCGTTTACTACATAGTACCTAGAAATACTTTTCTTTCTTTTATCTTTTTTCATTTCATTATTATATCAAGC
>NW_026068004.1:1903527-1938761 GCF_014885135.2 Alexandromys fortis
AATAAATAAATATGAAAAAAAAAAAAAAAGAAATGACTTTAGGGGACTGGAGAGATGGCTCAGAGGTTAAGAGCCTGACTGCTCTTCCAGAGGTCCTGGGTTCAGTTCCCAGCAACCATATGGTGACTCACAACCATTCATAATGAGATCTGGTGCTTGCTTCTGGCATACAGGCAGAACGGTATATATGTAATAAGTAAGTAAACACTTAAAAATATTTTTAAAGCCAGGCGGTGGTGGCTCACGCCTTTAATCCCAGTACTCAGGAGGCAGAGGCAGGCAGATCACTGTGAGTTTGAGGCCAGCCTGGTCTATAAGAGCTAGTTCCAGGACAGGCTCCAAAAGCTACAGAGAAACCCTGTCTCGAAAAACCAAATAGACACACACACACACACACAAATAAATAAATAAAGAAGAAATGGTTTTAAACCTCTGTGTGGTGGCAGAGATAAATCCACAGTATCATGAAAGTACATACGTGGACACGCTCTTTTAGGTAGGTGATATCTTACCTGAGTCTTAAAGGACAATAAGAGTTCCTGAGATAGGGCAAAGTGCAACCAGGCCAATAAATGAAAGAAGACATGGCTTTTTATGGAAATGCAAGAAAGTCCTGGTTGCTGTAGCGTGGTTGAGCTAGGTGGAGTGAGAGATGGAACCAGGTGAGCACAGGTGAGAATGAAAGGCTCGCTTAGGGAAAGGCTCATTTCAACTTCAGCCTGATGCTGAGGGCAAAGCTAAATGGGATCAAACAAAAACATGTTAGTTTTATGGGCCAGGGCAATAGTTCGTGAGTAAACGCTCACACTGCTCAAACCTGTTGCCTGAGTTTGACTCCTGAAACCCATATTGGAAAAAAAACCAGATGCTGGATGCTAGAGCTCACATTTGTAATCTAGGCATTCTTACAGCAAGGTGGGAGGCGGAGGCAAGAGAGTCAACCAAAGATCACATACATGATGCAACTGCAAGAAACACTGAGAGACCCTGCCTCAAAACCTCCTACCTAGAAGGAGAGAATCAACACCCGAAAATTGTCCTCTGCACCCCCCCCCCCATCCACACACATCTACACAAAATAAAAAATAGGTCCTAATGACATGTGCCTGTGAGATGGGTGAAGTGCATGGTGCTGACTTCCAGGGAGACTAGCTAGGAGGTCACGGCAGCAGTCACGGCAACGCCTCAGTGGTTTCTCCTAGTCAGGATGAAGGCAAGGGACATCTATCTGTTCTTGAGATATACAAAATAGAGGCTGTAATGGGTTTATTTCAGACAATATTTCATGAAGCTGATGGTTTCCAGGTTACAGCTTGGGCCGTTATGTGACTGTCAGGCAGTGCAGGATCACTGAGACAGTGTGGACAGGGATTGCTGGGAAGATGAGGGGTTGTATTTCAGTTTGAGGTGCCTTAGGGACAGTCAGGTATAGATGTCTAAGTGGAAGGTGGCTCTGAGTTAACTCTGAGTCCCAGAAGGATGGCCTGATTTGGATATGCTGCTCTGAAGTTTTAACGGATGGTGCTTGCGAGTGGATTGGGTGTGCTTCTACAGTGACAACAGTTGAAGGCGGGGGTCAAGTGGACATGGCCACCCTGAAGGGGGTGTATAGGGTGAGAAGTGTGTCTTGCCGGAAGTGGTGGCTCACCTGTAATCTGAGTTCTTGGGAGGAGAGAGTTGTGTCATTTGGTTTGTCTTTCAGACCCTTTACTTCTGGACATTCCTTCCCATAACATATCAAATCTCACCCTATTCCCACAAAACAAACAGAAACAACCCCGAAGTCCTGGGGTTCTGTCTTTGGTTAGTGGGAAGAGATTAGCTATAAATAGTAGCCTTAGCCAGGTAGGTGGTTCATGCCTGTAATCTTAGCATGTGGGCGGTGCAGGCAGGAGGACCTGGAGTTTAGAGTCATCTTTAGCATCTTGGGAGTTGGAGGAAAATGATTTCTTTTTTTCTTTAATTATGTGTATTTGTGTAAGTATGTGTCCCAGGGGCTGGAAGTCACTGGATCCCCTGGAGTTGGAATTCCAGGGCATTAGGAACTGTCTGAAGTGGTGCTAGCAACAGAACTCAGGTCCTGTGAAAGAGAAGTACACACTTTTAACCATGGAACGTCTTTCTAGCCCCTGAAGAGTTATTATTGAACTTTTAAAATGAGTGTTCAGGGTTGAAGAGATGGCTCAGTGGTTAAGAGCACTGGCTGCTCTTCCTGAGGACCTGGGTTCAATTATCCACCCAGATAGCAGCTCACAGCTATCTGTAGCTTCAGTTCTAGGAGATCTGACCCCCTGTTGTAGCCTCTGAAGGCCATCTACATACATAATGTCCTTGTAAGCAAAACACCCATTCATGTAAAATAAAAACCAATCTTAAAATAAAATGATACTAGTTTTCAGAGCTGTGGTTAGCATGTACAGTCCTACGCAGTTTGTATTGCATTTTCTGTATTAGCACTGGCCTCACTGGTTGCCTTTGTGTGTGACAGAGCACATTGTACAGTTGAGCGCTGTGCATGGATGAGAGCTTCGGGATTTAGTTTCTTCCCCTAGATTTATAGTGTGGATTGTGTATGAGTGCCCTGCCCAGAATGGAGCAGGGAAGCAGGATGGCTATTGCTTGATGCTTTTGCTAACGTGAGGGAGAGCGAGTGTCTGCTGTTCCCGGTCTGTGCTTGTGAGTAGGGTTAGGCCTAGAGGTTTATCCGCTTCTTCAGGTCAGGAAACAGAAAGGCTGCATCGATTTCTCACGCTTATTTTTTTTCTCACTAACACTCTTAAATAACGTTTGGTAACAAGCGCCTGGGTCCAGGGAGACAGGACCTGCAAACCGAACAGACAGGGGCTGTATTGTCTGGTCAGCTGCTTTTCGCCTGCACAGGGAGGCCAGTGTGGAAGAGGGAGACACCTGGTGTGCCAACTCTGATTTTGTGGAAGAATCACAATTGTTGTGGGAGTCACCGAGTCGGGTCAGCTTCATTTATTTGAACTACTTAATGTTTTGATTAATCGGAATTTAAGTCAAGGCTTTAGCTGAAATTCTGCACTCCCAGTTACCTTGTATGGGTGCAGATAGGAAATGCTTCACACGTGGGTGTGTAGTCGGGGCCCTTGTCCCTCTGTGGTTGCACAGTGTGTATGGTTCATAAAGACGGACTGCACACCTCCAGCCTAACCTGCAGGGTGAGTGATCTGGATGGGAGAGTAGAGTAAGAGTCCAATTAGATCAGCAACTTTCTCCTTCTTTAGGGTCTTAGTGAACAAGGCTGGTTCAGGAAGGGACAAGTCTATAACAAACCGTCAGGTCTGTCCTCTTCTTCCTGGCTGCATATCTAGACCCTACCCATTCTCTTTGGAGCCTGGCTCAGATAGCAGCTTCATGATAGCCTCATCTGACCTCCCAGCTGATGCATTCGCCCTTCTCCGCAACCCCATGCCACCCTGTCTGCAGCTTTTGTCATCTTCAGCTTTTCCCATTCGCTGGGTAGTTGTTAATGTATACGTTAAATACCCTCTCTCAACCTTCAAGTCAGCAAGGATGCTATTTATCTTGGTCTGTGACGTCCCACTGCAGACAGCAGAGAATTGGGGGTGGGGTACAAACATGTAGCAGGAGATCTGAATGTTGGCTTCTGTGGTGATCAGTGACTGGAGACATGTCATTGGCTGTCGCTCAAAATAAATTTCAGTAGATAAGAATTCAGTAATGGGTTGGGGGTATGACTAAGTGGGAGAGTGCTTGCCTAGCATTGAAGACCTGGGCTCCCCCCCACCTCAAAGGAGTATTGTTATTATCCCAGATAGTTGTAGGGGAAGCTTAACCTGAGAAAATTTATATGACCATACTTTGTAAATTCTAAATTCCCACACAAATAATTGTTAGTATATGCTAAGTACTCAATAAGTATTTGAATAAGATTTGCATTAATGGACACTTTTTTTCTGAGTTGTTTTCTTACGTAATGAAGTCTGCTTAGTTTTGCAAATTTTCTAGATGACTTTCCCACTGTATTTTATTACTAAATTATCCTGTTCCGCAGAACTGGCATCCTTCTCACCCCATGTGGGTATAATATTAAAATAGCACATAACATCTGATCTGTTCCAGCAGGTGGAACATTATGGCCGACATGCAAAATCTTGTAGAAAGATTGGAGAGGGCAGTGGGCCGCCTGGAGGCGGTGTCACACTCCTCGGACATGCACTGTGGCTACGGAGACAGCTCTTCAAAAGGTAAGCCAGACCCGTCAGGTGCTTGTGTTGTCCCTGCCTGGTGAACTCTCTTCTTTAGAGCCCACCTCCCTTCATCTCCTGTGACAGATCAGGAAGGAAGTGACTTGGCACAGGGAGGTCTGTGGTTAAGTAGTTTTAACACAAGAACTTCCTGCTTGTGTGATGTTTCCTGTCCTTTAGCAGGATGACTTCAGTCATTCTGTCAAATGATAGATGATATTAAAGTTTTTTATTTCTAAATGATTTGGCCGATTAACCATTTGCCGATACAGTAGTGGACACAGAGCGCTGGAGCTGAAGGAATCCTGGGGGGGGGGTCATTATGTTTCTTTTCACTTCATAGATGAAGAACTTAGCCTAGAGAGGAAGGATGCCACAGAGGCCGTTAGTGATGGCGGTAGAGACAGAGCTCTGCTGCCCGGCTGCTGCTCTAGTTTTTTCTGCACTGTGTCTCCTTGACTTTCCCCTTTTAAGAACCATGTCCTGTCTGGGGAGATAGCTCAGCAGGTTAAATGCTTGCCAAACAAGCTTGAGAACTCGGTTCAGATCCTCAGACCCCACTTAGTGCTGGCCACAGGAGCATGTGTCTGTGATCCCAGGACTCCGTGTCGAGATGGGCAGCAGAGACAGGAACTTGCCTCCTTGGGAGCTCATGGGCTTGTCAGCCAGGTGTGTGCAGTCCTGAGCAAGAAGGGTTGCTGTGTCAAAGCAGATGGCAAGGACAGAGACCTGAAGCTGTCCTCTGATGTCCACATACATGCCAGCACACACCACCCACGGAAGTTTTTAAGCCTTCTGTTGCGTGACTGATGGTTCCTCTTGTATGTCTGCCTCCCCAGGAGCTGTTCCATATGTGCAAGCCTTTGACTCGCTGCTTGCCAATCCCGTGGCAGAGTACTTGAAGATGAGTAAGGAGATTGGGGGAGACGTGCAGAAACACGTAAGGATGCGGGCCTTTCTTTTCCTTCCTGTGTAAGGACTGGCGGCTTTCCTCACATCTCCTTCACCCTCGGCTTACGAGCCCTCTGGAACCTCCTGACTCCTTCTACCTTCTTTGTTCCGGGCACAGAAACGATTTCATTTTTCTAGGCTCCTGTTTTTATTACATGGTCTGTGTGTTTCTTTTATGAGAAAGCTTGTTTGTTCATAAATATAGCCATGTTCATCTTTGTGGTGAAGAAGGCATTTGTAGTCTTATCTTCATGTTATATAACCAAGCGGGGGGGGGGGGGGCCTTACTCAAAAGGCTCATTATCCTGATTTAGCACTTATGAAGCCATGCTTGATAGTTATTAGCTAATGCTAATATGGGTTACTTATAGTCCCCTGTGAGAAACAGAGTAGGCAGTGGCAGATGCCTGTCCTCCCACCACCCTTCATGCGCTGCCTCCTTCATTGTCATCACCACCGGCACATATACATCCCACACTCACATATACATTCTGCTTCTCTGGGGCCAGCACCTTTCTGCCGGGGCACTGAATGATCATCTGGGAACAGTAACCATATGAGGACCTTTCTAGCTGGCCCTGAGCAGCTCTGTGGAGCTTCGGACAGTTCTGTAACATTTGGGAAAGAACTTAAGAAATTAAGTTTTTTTTTTTTTTATGCATCCAGGTGTTTTGCCTGCATGCATGTCTGTATACCCCTTGTATGCATTGTGCCCGTGGTCTAGAAGAAGGCATCAGATCCCCTGGAAGTGGGAGTTAGGGATGGTGTGAGCCCCGGTGGGTTCTAGGAATTAACTGTGGGTCGGTCTCTTGGAAGAACAGCTGCAGCTCTTAACTGTTGAGTCCTCTTCAGCCCCTTGAACAAAATTTCAAAACATATGTCATTTTTATCTTTGAAAGTACAGATCCAGATGTATGTAGTAGCTCCTGCCTGTCATCCTAGTCTTGGGAGACTAAGGCAGGAGGATGCCACAGTCTTTAGGTTTCCTTAGGTAGGCTAGAAAGTAAGACCCCATCTCAAAACATCAAAATTAAAGTAAGGAGCTGGAGAGATGCTGCTGCTCTTGCAGATGGCTCGAGCTCTCTCCCTAGCGTCCACATCAGGTGGTTCACAGCCACTTATGGCTCCAGTGCAGGGGGTCTGACGCCTTCTTGTGGCCTAATTGGGATCTGCACACAAGGAAGGGTATGCACACAGAGACACATGGATAAAAATAAAAATAAATTTAAACACATTTTCATGGGCCGGGGATATTATTAGCTCGGTGGTAGAGCATTTGCTTAGCACTCACAGGCCCTGGGTTCTGTGCCAAGCTCCTCACCAAACAAACCCCAAAGCACCTCATATGAACTCACTGACCCTCCTTCACCTAAGCTGTCATGATTATCCTCATTTCCAGCCCTGGCGATCTGACCTTAACAGTTCCAACAAGAACAGTAGTAAACTGATTCTGGTATCTGTCCCTGAACTCTAGAATCCACAAGGCAGACCGCATGCTAGGCTTGGATACTGCCAGAGCCTGTGGACATGGAAGTTATACTTAGCAGGACCTCTCCAGTTGTCATGTGTCATGGATAGCTGATTGTTTTCTCCTGCAGGCAGAGATGGTCCACACAGGCCTGAAGTTGGAACGAGCTCTCCTGGTTACAGCTTCTCAGTGCCAGCAGCCAGCCGGTGTAAGTTCATTACAAGGTGGTTTAGTTTGTTCTAGGGCTCAAGGCAAACTGAGAAACCTCCAAGCGGCTGTCACAACATGCTCTAATAGACCTATCATACTTGTAGTAATACCCAGTCATTCCGCATCGAGCGCCCTCAAGGGGAAGTGCCTTGGGTACTTACCGGTCCCTGCTGACTTTTGTTTTCTGCCATTTTGTTCATAACTTGAGTTGCCCCTGGGACGTTGCTGCTTCTCTCAGCAAACAGAGGTGGTTCTGGTTTTATGCTGGGTGGACAAGGCTGTGGTGGAGCACCCAAGCCTCTGGAACTTTCTTTACTGCTTTCTCCCTTTCTCCTTTACTGCTCTCAGAGTCTCCCTTTAACTCGACTTTTACTTCGGCATTTTGTGCTACCAGATGTGGAAAGTCAAGTTAGAGAAATGAGGGTTTTCTCAGAAGGAAAGATTCTTCTGTCCTAGGCTTTCCTAATCATAGAAGCTTATAAACAAACCTTGCTAAAGCTAGAGTAAAACGCTTGATCCATGCCATGCCTAAGTGATGTGAAAATAATGCAGGGTAATTTAAGTGTCTGTCTTCAGTGACAAATGTTTTATCTAAGTCTTTTCTCCAAGCTCATACTTTCTTAAATAAATAAAGCAGCCAAGATGTAATGTTTTAGACCAAGGATTAGCAAAGCCACAGGTTGCAAGCCAATCTGACCTGCTCCCCATGAATGGAAAGAAGTTTCTTTTCTTTCCTTTTTTTTTTTTGTTTTTTTGAGACAGGGTTTCTCTGTGAAATAAGCCCGGCTGTCCTGGAACTCGATCTGCAGACCAGGCTGAATCAAACTCACAAGAAATCTGCCTGCCTCTGCCTCCAAGCGCTGAAATTAAAGGGCCTGGGCCACTACTGCCCGGCTGGAAGTGAAGTTCTCTGGGAACAGATATTTACTGACTGGTCCTGTAGAGAAGACGTTCTCAGGCTTCTGTTAGGCTGTGTGCATGTAGGAGCTGAGAACTGACATGGTTAGGAAACTTAGTTTTGAAGGGAGGATCAAAAAATGGAAACACGAGGTTCATCCATTTTGCTAAGCAGCTTGGAGAGGCAGCATTACTGACGGCATTTGACACCAGATCTCTATTCAGCAGCTGCTGTGTGGTGCGGGGTGCCTTGAGGACAAAGGAGAACCCAGACAAAGACACAGAAAAAGAAAAGCATATTTGCAGCAGGCTTGGTATTACATTGTTAATTCTAACATTTGGGAGGTAGAGACAGACGATCAGGAGGAGTTTAGGACATCCTTTGTTAACGTAAAGAGTAGCCCGGGCTGCATAAGACCCTGTCCCACAGAGAAACAAAGGAAAGGAAGAACATTCTTGGGTCCAGTGACAGTTTGCAGTGCTGTGTATGGTAAGGTGCCAAGATTGCTTATAGGGACACATGATACCGGCGCTTGCAGTGGCTGCACGTGAAGCATTTGCATAGGTGGAAAAAGAGAACATTAGTAAAAAGACAAAAATAAAGTGGCATCTTCTTTTAGTGGGTCAGAAGAGACAAGTGGCCGGAATGGTGGGCTTTCCTGGTAGAGAATATGGATCCTGAGCACAGTCCCTCCTGAGGAGTTGAAACTTTATGCAGAGGAAGGGTGTGAGCAGTGTCTTAGCTATATGACTCAAGGCAGGAGGGCTACGAAGCCTAGCTGTGTGCTCGTTGTAGACTGTAACAAATTCTTGCATCATCTGGCATTTTGGCACATGGTTATAATTCCAGGCAGGAGTATCTGGAGTCTAGGCTACGTAGAAGAGTCTCTACCTTCAGAATCAAGAGTTGATGAGCACACACAGCTTTTATAGAAATACTAACCACAGTCTTCCCTCATCTCTTCTAGAATAAGCTTTCTGATTTGTTGGCACCCATCTCGGAGCAGATCCAAGAAGTCATAACCTTCCGGGAGAAGAACCGAGGCAGCAAGTTTTTCAATCACTTGTCAGCTGTCAGTGAAAGCATCCAGGCCCTGGGCTGGGTGGCTCTGGTAAGAGGGAAGGGAGCGACTAAGGGCAGGGAGTTAACAGCTGCTGGGGCTCTTGGTCACCGACTGCTTCTTTCTCTGCAGGCTGCAAAGCCCGGCCCCTTTGTGAAAGAGATGACTGATGCTGCCATGTTTTACACAAACCGCGTCCTCAAGGAGTACAAAGATGTGTGAGTCTGCCTCTGCCCAGGTGGCTCCTGCAGAGGTCTTCTGAGCTGGCTCTCCCACTTCAGGGCTGTTCTGTGGGAAGCTAGGTGGACCCCAGCTCACAGAAAGTACATTTGCAGGCAGGGGCCTTCATTTCTTTTCCGCCCTGAACGCAGACACGCTTCAGCTTCTAGTCTTTAGTTTTCCCAGAGTAGGGGTTGTGCTGGAGATAACATGGATTAATGCCTTTTGAGTTGCCCCTCTTTAATTATTCTGATTTGGTTGTTTACCTGTATGTGCGTCTGCACTTTGTATGTGCCTGGTACCTTCAGAGCCAGAAGAGAGCTTCAGATCCCCTGGAGCTGGAGTTGCAGATTTTGTGAGCTGCCTTGTGGGTGCTGGGAACTGACTATGGGTTCTCTGGAGCAGGAACCATTGCTCTTAACCACCAAGCCATCTCTCCAGGCCTAGGAGTTGCTTGTTTGAATCAGATTTTGTTCTTCTGTTGGTGTGTCTCAGTAGTGGTATTGTGGCAAAGGGGTCAGTAGGACTTAACTAGAAAATTATCTTGTATATTCACATATTCAGATAAGGCTGCCTAGCCAACGTCGGTGTTAAGTAGAAGGGAGTTATTGCATTCTAACCACATAGTTATGCTAGTCCTAAGTGACTTCTCATTGCTAATTTTGAGCTGGAGTGACTACAATTACTAGCTCTATAGCTATCCAGACCAGGATCAGTCAGGAGACATTTGTTGACTAGCTGTGTAAGAAATAAGTCTTCATTTGTGTGACGTGTATCCCACAACACCACAACTTTCTTTAATATTTCTAGCAGCCTGGAATTACCCATACTCTGCCTGGAATCTACCCTGTCATTTTATAGTTGACCAAAGTAGGTCTTGGGCTAAGTAATCACACAGTCTTCCAGCTAACATTTAGAAAGAGAAGGGATCATTCTGGACACAGTGTCTTCTATAATAAACACTTATTGTTCCGTTTTTGTTTTTGTTTTTGAGACAGGGTTTCTCTGTGTAGCCCTGGCTGTCCTGGAACTCACTCTGTAGACCAGGCTGGCCTCGAAGTCACAGAGATCTGTCTACCTCTGCTTCCTGAGTGCTGGGGTTAAAGGCATGTGCCTCCATTGCCCAGCTGGGAGCACATTTTGACAGAAGGCACTGGGCTCATGCAGTCCCTCAATTCCATGGCAATACTTGAGTAATCTTGGCTCCACTATGACTTCCTGCACAAATGTCTGCCTTTACCACTTTGCTACTAGGTTCTGCCTATGATATATTTTGAGAGAAACACATTTCTGGTCCTAAAAAAAACACTGATTAAACACTGCTGCCAAAGATAGAAATAAACACATTGTCCCTGTTCTCCTGGAGTTTATTCTAGTTAGAATAAGAGAGTAAGGTTTGGTTTTGGTTCTTTTGTTTTGTTTTGTTTCGAGACAGCATTTTTCTGTGTAACCCTGGCTCTCCTGGAACTTGATCTGTAGATCATTTGGGGTGGCATTGAATTAAAAATTCAAAATTAAATTAAAATTTAAAAATCCACTTCCTCTACCTCCCAAGTGCCGGGATTAAGGCATGCTCACTATGCCCAGTTTTTTTGTTTGTTTTGTTTTGTTTTAAGATAAACATCATTGATAAGAGGCTAAAGAGATGGCTTAGCAGTTATGAGCACCAACTGCTTTTGGGGAGGACTCTTGCTTTGATTCCCAACACCCACCTGGAGGCTCACAACCATCCATATCTCCAGTCAGGGAATCCAATACCCTATTCTGGCCTCCTCTGGCATCAGGCACACACGTGGTATATATACAAATATATAGGCAGAACATTCATACACATAAAATAATTAAAAACAAAACTATAATTGATAAAAGGGAAGCTGCCATTGAGCAGAGCCTAAGAAATGCCGCAGCAGGAAGATGTGAACTCATGGACGGGAGGGGTCTGGAGTTATTATCATTCTCTGGAATTTTTTTTCAATTTCCCCAGGGATAAGAAGCATGTCGACTGGGTCAAAGCTTACTTGAGTATATGGACAGAACTGCAGGCTTATATCAAGGAGTTCCACACCACTAGCCTGGCCTGGAGCAAGACGGTTAGTTAGTTCTCTTTCTTTCTCGTTCTCTCCAGGATAACCTTTGAACTTCTGATCCTCATGTTTCCCCTTGCCAAGTGCTAAGATGGCAGGTACACCCCCTCACGACAGCTTTTAAAGAGTGCTGGGAGTCGAACCCAGTGTTTCATGTACACCAGGCAAGCATCCAGCTGAAGTCCATCCCCAGGCCTGGATGCTAAATACTGATCAGGGACAATGGCTGGTGCTGGAAGACAGATACAGATGAATGAGTCATGCTATCCTAGCTTTCAAGGAATTAAAAAATACAGATAATAAAGGTGCATCTGCTCCCTTGCGTGCACATGCGAGTGCATGCGCACACACACAGACACACACACTACAAATACAAGGCTCTGGGAGTTGGTAGAGTGCTAGCCTAGCACGCAAGGAGCTCTGGGCTTAATTCCCAAGTCATGACGTCACACATGTGTTATCCCAGGGGATAGAGATCTGAGGATCAGGATTTCAAGGTTATGCCTCTGCTACATAGTAACTTCCAGGACAGTCTGGGATACATGAGACCTTGTCTCAGAAAAGAAAAAAAAATGTGTAAATAAGTGTATCAGCCCATATCACAGCCAGTCAGAATCTATTAAAAAAAAAAAATGGAAAGCCGGGCAGTGGTGGCACACGCCTTTAATCCCAGCACTCGTGAGGCGGAGGCAGGCAGATCTCTGTGAGTTTGAGGCCAGCCTGGTCTATAAGAGCTAGTTCCAGGACAGGCTTCAAAACCACAGAGAAACCCTGTCTCGGGGAAAAAAAAAAAAAAAAATGAGAGATGGGGCTGGACAGATGGCCCAGCAGTAAAGAGCACTGGCTGATCCCTGGTTTTGATTCTCTAGGCCCATAGGGCAACTTTGTCTGTAATTCCAACACCCTCTCTGTCCTCCCTGAGCACCAGGCACACATGTGGTGCACAGATATGCATGAGGCAAGATACCCATGTACATAAAATAATAAAATCAAAAAGTAATTTAAAAATAAATTTCAAAAGTACCAAGACAGACCCCTATTATAAATTACTAAGCTGAATGCTATAATAAATACCCAGAGCACAACAAATGAAGAAGGATGACTGTATTCCCTGCACTTCCTATTCAGGGGCCTGTGGCAAAAGAACTAAGTGGATTGCCATCCGGACCCTCCGTTGGATCAGGTCCCCCTCCACCCCCACCAGGCCCACCTCCTCCTCCAGTCCCTACCAGTTCCAGCTCCGACGACTCTGCTTCCCGCTCAGCGCTGTTTGCACAGATTAATCAGGGGGAAAGCATCACACATGGTGAGTATTTTGGCAGGAGCAGTTGTTAAAGCAAATTGTTTGGATTAGACTCCACCAACCAGACACAACAGCAGCTATTCTATCTAAACCAGAACTCTGGCTTGCATGTGGGAACATTCATTTGGGGTGCCACTTGCCTTCAAGTTATCCAAAGGGACATCAAACTTGAATTGAGTTGTGATTGAAGGGCCAGTGAGGTGGCTCAGTAGGTAGAGGTGCTTGCAGCACAAGCCTGGTAATCAGTCCCTGGAGCCCACAAAGTGAAGAGAAGTGTCAGGTTGTCTGCTCACCCTCACAGGCACACAGTGCATGAGTCCCTCCTGCCCACAAGAATCATTCTTAATGAAAGACCAGCTAGCTCAGTGGGTAATGGAGCTCACCCCCAAGCCTGACTGATGGATTGCGTGTGACCCCTGAGACCCACTTGGTGGAAGAAGAGATCTGACTCCTGGGAGTTGTCCTCTGACTCCCTTCTCTTCCTCTAATAAATGCAAAAGTGAATACTTAATTTTAAAGAGTAAAAATTCAACATGGGTAATGACAGTGAGTCCCTGGGCAGCGTGAGCAGCATGTCCAGGGCACCTTCTTAGCCAGCTCAGCACTAGCAGGTTTCCCGGAGCCTGCCACATTGTAAATACCCATGGTCTCTGAAGTCATTGTGTCGGGATGCTAACATCTCAGAGGATCTATACTTGCCTCATGGGAAATTCGCATACAAAGGACTACTGTTGGAGAAAGTGAACACTTCTCTACCTAGCTGGTGGAATTCTGAATTGTACAACCCTTGACTAAGAATGTACTGTAACAATATATGAAACAGTCATAGACTGTTATTTATAGACACCACTAGTGATGTGGTTAGGGAAACACAGCATTAGGGGAAATGCTGTTAACTGAGGTGTGGCCTCTTGATTGCAGACTGTGCAGCCATGTTACACTTTTTCCACCAAAGGAACCGTGTAATGTTTAAGGAGCAAACAATCTAGTATGTAACTGCTACCTCTTGGAACAGCTATGGGGATGCATAGATCCAGCTCCACTGAGGAAGGTAGATTGTACGGTCCTCCCACCAGCTGTAAGGTCCTCACAAAACAGCTTCTACCTCCAAAAGTGAATATATTACAACCACAAGCAGTGGTAGAGCTAAAACTGGCACTCACTTTTGGTTTATGTAGTCAGCATACTTTTGCCAGCCTGCTTACCAAAATTTTAAAAAAAAAGTTAAAAAATGAGTTTTTTTTTTAAAAAGTTGAATATTAACAATTTGTATGGCTGTAACCAAATACAACAGTATGAGTAGAAAAAGACTAGATCACAGAAAAGAGCTGATAGATAAATAAACTCTTACTCATGCTCCTATAAGCAAGCCTGATGAAGCTTATGTGTCACACATAGGGACGTGAAAGTAGAAGGGGCTTGTGGGGAAGGAAGGGAGCAGCAGGAGTGGAGGGGGACAGCAGAAGGTAATGGTGTGAATATGATCAAAACATATTTATACATGTATGAAAACCTCACAGTGTAACCTGTTATGTTTAATTAATACATAGTAACAAAATGCCCAATGGGTGGTGGTGGCACCTTTAATCCCAGCACTCAGGAGGCAGAGGCAGGCAGATCTCTGAGTTCGAGGTCAGCCTGGTCTACACGAGCTAGTTCCAGGACAGATTCCAAAGCCACAGAGAAACCCTGTCTCAAAAAAAAAAAAAAAAAAAAAAAAAAAAAAAAAAAAAAAAAAAAAAAAAAAAAAAAAAAAAAAAAAAAAAAAAAAAAAAAAGAAGAAGAAAAGAAGAAGAAAAAAAAAAGAACCACCAAAATGCCCACACTTGATTAGGAGGGGTTGCTATATAGGAGGCTTTTTTTCCTAGATTTTCTTCACTGTGACATAATTTCCTCTTTTTATTATGACATACATACATATTCTATGTGTATGTACTTGACACATACCTTTCTAGATTGTTTTTATGTATTTGCATATTCTTGTTCCTTCCTCACCTTTGACACACACAGCTGCCTTTGTTTTGCTTTTTAATAAAACCATATAACCGAGAGGACAAGAGAAATCATAAAAGCACTTCTCCAAAACTGCTTGCAAGATGGCCTCTCCCGAGTTTGGGTTCTTGAAGTTTCTGCTAAGGACTAGTGATAGCAGGCCTTGTTTATTGCCTCGGCCCCAGCTCTGGTATGAAGACTAGGAGCAAGGTAGCTGTTGTGTGTTCTTGCAGCCCTGAAACATGTATCTGACGACATGAAGACTCACAAGAACCCTGCCCTGAAAGCTCAGAGTGGTCCAGTTCGGAGTGGCCCCAAACCCTTCTCTGCACCTAAACCCCAAACCAGCCCCTCCCCCAAACCAGCCCCAAAGAAGGAGCCAGCTGTGCTGGAACTGGAAGGCAAGAAGTGGCGAGTGGTGAGTTAAAGGGGCTGGGCTCTGGGAAGGGGGCGGAGCAGTGGTGCTTTACCCAGAATTCAGCTGAAGTGTGCAGGGGATGGCTGATAGTGAGGAACAAAGGTTTGGGATGAGGTGTTGGTTTTGTGGATGTGTGCTTTGTGCTAAGAATCCTGGGGTGTGCCTTCATAGGAAAACCAGGAGAATGTCTCCAACCTGTTGATTGAGGACACTGAGCTGAAACAGGTGGCTTACATATACAAGTGTGTCAACACGACATTGCAAATCAAGGGCAAAATTAACTCCATTACAGTAGGTGAGTCTCCTTGCTGCCCTAGGCAGGTCTGACCTAGAGCCCGAGAGGGCTACAGTCATTTCCACCTCTTTGGAAGTGGAAGTCCTTCCACTCTGTCCTTTGCAGTTACACTGTTGATCTGCTTCTCCTAGATAACTGTAAGAAGCTCGGCCTGGTGTTTGATGACGTGGTGGGCATTGTGGAGATAATCAATAGTAGAGATGTCAAAGTTCAGGTAAATGATATCTCGGCTCCTCCTTTTGGTCCCTGAGGAATTAATTGATAGATACAGCAGACTCACAGATGCTCCTTGGGCAGGAATCTGATTCTCCAAAGTCTGTAAGCTGAGCTGGTTTGCATGTGGCAGAAGTCAGCTCTTTAAGGAAGCGCTTTCCAGGACTTAGCCCAGCGCATCTGTTTCTAATAGTTGTTGTGCAGGGGGGGGGGGGGGGGGGGGGGGGGGGGGGTAGTGCGATCACTTAAAACAGTGAACATTCTCTCCACAGCTTAGTCTGCCCTTCTCTGCTGGAACTCAGTTGTCTTGGTTTTCTCTACAGGTGATGGGAAAAGTGCCAACCATTTCCATTAACAAAACAGATGGCTGCCATGCTTACCTGAGCAAGAACTCCCTGGACTGTGAGATAGTCAGTGCCAAATCTTCTGAGATGAACGTCCTCATTCCTACAGAAGGCGGAGATTTTGTAAGTCCTCTCTCTCTCTCTCTCTCTCTCTCTCTCTCTCTCTCTCTCTCTCTCTCTCTCTCTTTCTGTGCCTCTGCCTCAGCCTCTTGTACTCCAGGCCGGCCTGGAGCTCTTTGGTGATCCTCCTGCCTCTGCCTCCCACATGCTGGGATATAGCACAGGGCCGTTTCTTTGCTGCTGAAGATTGAACCCAGGGCTTTGTTGCATGCTAGGCAAGCACTCTACCAATTAAATTATATCCCTGAGGAACATGATATTAAAACTGGAAGAAACGAGCTGAGCCTCTTGGTATGCACATGTATTCCCTACCTTCAGGAGGCTGAGCTAGGAGGAGTCTGAGTTTGAGGCCAGCCTGGGTTACGTAGTAAAACTGTCTCTTGAAACCAAAGACTTAAGGAATTAGAGAAAACTATTTGATGGACATTTTGCATTCTGTAGGTAAATCCAAAACAGTGCACACAGAAGCCAGCTAGTTCTGTGAAGGGACTCCAAGGGGAGGGTCGTTCCTGCCTTTCTCAGCTCACTGAGAGTCAGAGCCCCCCCCCCCCCATAAAGCTGGTGTCTAGGGCTAAGCCTGTCAGGGTCGTAGATCACCAGAGAGTGGGCAGCACAGTGCAGCATGGCTGCTGGTGAGGTTTGTCTCACACCACCCTACACTGCTCTCACGGTTAAGTGGAAGCCGGGCATTGGCAGAGGTGCGAAACAGAAACCGCCCAGCTCATTCTATAGGCAGGATTCCAACATGTTACCTCCTAAGTCTGTTGATTTGTGGATTTATTTTGTGGCTGAGTGCTTTGTCTGTATTACGTAGTTGCACCATATGTGTGACTGGTGCCTGAGGTTAGAAGAGGGTGTCGGATCACCCGGAACCAGAACTACAGATTGTTGGGAGCCACCCTGTGGGTGCCGGGAATCAAACCCAGGTCTCCAAGAGCAGCCAGGGCTCTTAACCGCTGAGCCATCTCTACTTCCATCGACTTGTTACCTCTTTTTTACAGAACGAGTTTCCAGTCCCTGAGCAGTTCAAGACCTTGTGGAATGGGCAGAAGTTGGTCACCACAGTGACAGAGATCGCTGGATAAGCGAATGCCCGCGGGTCCTGCGCCCTCCCCTTTCACACCATGGGATACATCTGTATGGAGACGGTTCTTTTCTAGATTTCCTCTACCTTTCTGCTCTTAAACTGCATCTCTGCTCTGAGAAGCCCAGCTACCTGCCTTCACTGAATATACCTCAGGCTGAGAATGGGCGGGACAGCAGGTCAGTGGATCTCTGGCGGGAAGGTGCATGGCTCCGCACCAGCGCAGCTGCACCGCAGTCCGTGCTTAAGAGCTGCGGGCCCAGGCTGGAGCTTTCAGCTTTGGGGGTCATTCTACCAACACACAGTCCTTGGGGGGAAACATCCTGGAAACAAAGAGATCAGAATGTGTTCTACTCTTAACAGCCAGCATGGCGGCAGCAGGAGCCAGTGTGACTCCGTAAGGTTCTAACCAATCTAATTGTTCATCGCTGAGAAGTGAGGCCAGGGTTGCACTGGACCAAAGGCTAAGGCTTGCCACACAGCATTCCAAGCAGACTTGTTTCCTAAAAGCATTCCTTCATTCTGCATTCCATTCTGGGTCAGCCTCAACCACAAAGTAGCAGGCTTTCTGCTCTCAGCTGCAGTAGCAGTACCATTTTTGAGGGGAAAAAGTCTCAACCCTTTTTCCTCCCTCTGGGATGACCACCTTGGTTCTCACGGGGCCAGCTTAAAAAGCAAAGCAAAGCAGCACACCATTCCAAGGAGTCTGGCGGTCCTCTTCCCTGCCCGTCATGCTCGGCAGCTTAGCGCCTCACTGCGGGCCCCTGAGCAGGGCGAGACCTCCACTGCAGGTTGTCTGGGTCTTGATTTCCGTACAAATCTTGCACAGCATTGCCATTGTAAATCCCAGCTCTCCCTCTAGGACACACTGACCAAAATATGCAAAGTTTTTGTTTTGTTTTTGGTGGGAAGAGAGATTGTCCTGTGACTTCTGCCCGTTTCCTGAGGCCTGTGGAAATAAACCTTTATGTACTTAAAGTTATACAGAAAATAGAATAAAGTTAATACCAAACTTGTTCAGTTATTTACCTCATCTGTACTGAGATGTGAAAGCACTGGAAAACGACACAAGGGTAAGAAACTACTCTTTATTTCAGACAGCCTGTAAAGTGAGCGTCACACCCTCCCACTGCCTGCCCCTACCCCGTATCTTGTTATTGAAGCGTAGATTTGAGAAAAGGGAAAACTGGCAAGGGGTGGATTCGGCCAGCTAGGGCTACAAAGTGAGTGAGATTCTGTCTCAAAAAAAAGTGCATTTCTTCTCTTAAGCCACCCTGCTAGCCGTTCCCTCGTTTTGTGACTAATTCTTATCACTGAGGGTTCAAGGTGAGTTCTGTGGAGACACGAAGGCAGGCCTGTGGAGCGACTGCTAGGAGCCACTAGAAGGCAACCCTTAGATGGGAAGACAGCCTTAGGAAATGATGCAGAATCGTGCAGGCAATGCTGTCCGAGCAGCAGCAGCGCCGAGAGTGCTGCACGAGCACCTCAGGCTTTTATTTGATCCAGATTTGTGTGGGTTTATGCCCTCAGCCTGTCTCCCTGCTTCATTTTCTTGTCTCCTTTGGACACAATGATTGATCTGCAACAGCAGACTCCCTTCTCAAGAGGAAGCCTGACCATATCACAAGGTCGTAAAACAATCGCCATGGTTATTAGCTAATTAAATTTGAATTCAACACCATATGGTTCTAGGAGGCGGCAAAGGATAAGATTCAGATCTTAGATCTTTCCAAGTAGGGCATGTTAGATAACAGGAGAGGAGGGCTGATTGCAAGCTAGGTTAGAGATCAGGGTCGGCCATGGAGAGCTGGGCTTTCCTGAGCTCTGCTGCAAAGCACAAGGGCTTCACTTAAGAAAAGGTATGATGTGGGCATGAAACCATTCTTTAGACAGTTGAAGATGGTCCCCCTCCTTAGCCAGAAACACCAGCTTTCCTGCTTTGTCCATTTGCTTTAGTCCCAGGCGGTCCTGTAGAGAGAAAGGCCATAATGAATTCAAGGGCTTAATGGAAGGTTTTAGACTAACAACAATGTGTACAGCATTCGTCTCAAAGTACATTTTCCCTTCAGTATTAAAATAGAGCTGTGTTGTTGGGGGGGGAGGGGAAAGGATGCTTCCTTTCAGGATTTTGTTTTGTTTTTTTTGAGCTAAGGTCTTGCTTTATAGCCCAGGCTGGCCTCGAACTTGCAGCAATCCTGCCTCAGCTTCCTGAGTGGCAAGGGGGATTTTACTGTTTTACTATTATGCCTGGCTCCTTCAGCTACCTCTAAGCATTAAAAATACATGGCAGCTGGAGAGATGGCTCAGTGGTTAAGAGCATGGGCAGCTTTTCCAGAGGTCCTGAGTTTAGTTCCCAGCAACAGCATAATGGCTCTCACACCGCTTCTATAATGCGATTTGATGCCCTCCTCTGCCATGCAGGTGTACTAGCAGATAAAGCACCGTATGCATTGGGGGGGGAGGGGGGGAGTAAGCCAGCATAGTGACCCATTCCCTTAATTTTACCATTCAGGAGCCAGAGACAGGTGGGTCTCTGGGTTCAAGACCAGCTGGGTTTATATAAAGAGTTCCAGGATAGCCAGGACTACATAGAGATGCTGTCTTTTTTTTTTTTTTTTTTTTAATATGCAGCTGAGATTGTTCTGATTCTGCTGCACTCCTAACCCCTGCAAGGTGCTAGAAATAACCCCTGGACCTGAGCTGCACCCCAGTGCCTGTAGTCAACTTTCTGAAAAGCAGCTGGACAAGCCCCAGGCAAACCCGGCACAGAACAGCTATTGTGAAGTGGGACTGAGCCAAAGACAGGAGAAAACTGGTCAAATGTTTTAAGATAAGCATATCCAATTCTCAGGATCATGAACTCGGGACCTGTTACTGGCTTGCAGTTAGAGTGCCATCCCCCAATAGCCAGGCTGTCAGTCTCTTGCCGGAAGAGACTAGAGGTAGAACAAGCCGCTGCTTGTCTGTCTACCCCTGGGTTTGAGTTTCATGATAAGGAGGATCTTGGCTGTAATTTCCAAGGCTGCCAGAAACTAGCTTCCCTTTCTTCCGACCTCACTCACCCATAGGCACACCACGTGTATGAGAAAAGCAGAGGAAACCATGCCTCTGAAACTGCGGGGACACACTGAAGTAAATGAGTCAGGTGTGGTTCTTGGGTGCTTGTGAGTCCAACTCCAGTATAAAGTATAAACTCTTCAGTTTGTGGCAAGCCACACTGGATGTGGTGAAACACTGTAACATCTGCTTGAAAAACAGCCCAGGTCCAGATCTTAAGGTAGCCTGACATCTCGCCCATTGTCTGCATTTACTTAGAGGCTTCTGGAATTTGTAGTAAACTCTGCAAAGGAAGCCAGCTCCAAACCTTTTCTTCAAAAGTAAAACAGATGCAGTAAAAAGCTGTAAACCAGCGCCTAGGAAGTTAGTGTGACAAGCACTAACAGTAAGGCCCAAGTCAGATGGCTCACGAGTATTCTAGGACAAACAAGGCAAGGGCCTGCCCTCAAACAGGGCCCAGCAGCTCCAGGAGCCAGGCTGATGACAGAAACAGTGTCAACCTCCCAAGGCAGATCACTCCCTCTCTTACCTCTTTTTTTTTTTTTTTTTTTTTTTTTTTTTGTGTGTGTGTACAGTTTTCTGACTGCATGTACACTTGCAGGCCAGAAGAGGGCACCAGATCTCATTACAGATGGTTGTCAGCCACCAAGTGGTTGCTGGGAATTGAACTCAGGACCTCTGGAAGAGCAGTCAGTGCTCTTAACCTCTGAGCCATCTCTCCAGCCCCTTCTCTTACCTCTTTGTATATAGTGCTCTCCTGGACAGGAATGGTTTCCTTAGCTTGGCCACTTATGTAAAATCCAAACCACTGCAGGAGAGAAGGAAAAAGAATAGGTCAGATTCGACGCTAGCTAGTACCTCAAACTACCAGCAAAATGAACACTGTAGCTAGTACCTGAAACTACCAGCAAAATGAACACTGTAATATATGCAACATAGCAAACAAGAAGGAAGAATGGGAGTGGGGCCTTGGTTTTGGGGACCTGGAACTCCCTTGTGTAGCCCAGGTTGATCTTAACCTGGTAAGCTATCCGTCTGAGCCTTCTGAATGCTAGAACTACAGCCATGTGCCAGCATACGTAACATACGGGTATATCGTGTCATCTCATTTTAACAGCCAATCCTGAGGGAGGACTCTTTCTCTGACAGCAAATGAAAGCCCCCGGGCCGCCCCAGTCATTCGAGGATAAATACATAAGCCCCTCCCCAGACTCCCAGTCTAGCAGGCACAGAAGCAGTTTGTTGTTCAGCACTGGGTCAGATAGAGAATCACGTGGTTGTGGCTTCTTACTTGGCACTGTGATGCAAAGGGAGCAACAGTATGAGCCCGAGCAAGGATTTCTAATGGAATGCATTTGGAAATTTGGCATTCATCTAGTTTTCATAGCATAAAATATCTTGATTTTTTTTCCTCCAGTCATTTATATATGTAAAAATTCTGAGCTCAGGGGCTGGAGAGATGGCTCAGAGGTTAAGAGCATTGCCTGCTCTTCCAAAGGTCTGAGTTCAATTCCCAGCAACCACATGGTGGCTCACAACCATCTGGAATGAGGTCTGGTGCCCTCTTCTGGCCTGCAGGGATATACACAGACAGAATATTGTATACATAATAAATAAATATTAAAAAAGAAAGAAAAAAATTCTGAGCTCATAGGCCACTCAAAAATATGGTGAGATTTGGCCCTCAGGCTGCCGTCCTCTCCCAGCCGTGGTCTGACTGTGAGCAGAGCTTCGGCTGAGGCAGCTGGTGGTTCTTCCTCTCAGTCTTCCCAGCACTCAAAAGGAGAGGGAGATGGATCAATGCGAGTTCGAGGCCAGCCCGGGCTACAGAGTGAGGGCTCCACTAAAATGAGAGCCGAATTCTGGGAGTAGGGACAGTGTCCTAAAGGAAGTGACATTGTATTTAGCCTTAGCAAAAGAACAGTAGTTTGTCAGGTGGAGAAGCCAAGGGAAAGCATTCAAAAGATGAAGGCTCGTGAAAGAAGCCTCCAAAAAGGTTCGGGACATTTCAAAACAAAAATATGGGAGACGAAGCTGTAAAGATTGTTACCTCTAAATCAAGGCAGACCTGGACATCAAGCTTAGGGGTTCATAAATATGGGGTTAGTCATTCTGAATCCCTTTTGGGACATATCTCTGAGAACCTGATTAAAACTAAAGTGTACCACATTTACTTAAAATTCTGGGTGCAACTAGGGGATTGCAGCTGATTTCCTGGGTGCAAAGTTGGTGGGAGGACAGGTTTGCCCAGGAAGCAGCCGCCGCCAGTGCCGTTGACTCCTACAGTCTCTCAGCACACTGTGGCACACTGTGGCCGCCACCGTTGGTGCCGTTGACTCCCTACAGTCTCTCGGCACACTGTGGCCGCGTGCCTCACCTCAGAGTCTACCGGGTCCACCATGGAATCGTTGAGGAATTTCACCATCACGAACTTCTTGAGGGCCATCAGGTTCTTCTTGTAGGACTCGTTGACACTCTGGAAGAGCAGTAGTGCGGGGTTGCTACTGTCAAGTTCAGGCAGCGATTCAGAGTCCAGCCTTCCCTGAAAAGCCGTCTGACTGGCGTGTTATCAGCCAGGCTGGATTCTCCCGTGAGTTCTGCCCACGTACTCTATATACATTAGTCACTTGGGTCACAGGCTTCAAAGCAAGGCAAACAAACAGAATTCTGGGTTGTTCTGTCACCAGATTCAGCATTGTTTCCTGACCTTTTTTGTTTATTGTCCTCTTCAACTTTTCTTTCAAACAACAAATGCCCTCTACTTAGCCATCACATAAAATGAAGCATTCAATTGGCCAGAATGTCCCAAACCATGCTCATGCTTGGGTACAGTCTCTGCCTTTTCTAGAGTCTCTTAAGTCCCATCTAAGCCGGGCGGTGGTGGTGCTCACCTTTAACCCCAGCACTTGGAGGCAGAGGCAGGTGGATCTTTGTGAGTTCAAAGCCAGCCTGGTCTATAGAGCGAGTTCCAGGGCAGCCAGGGCAGTTACACAGAGAAACCCTGTCTTGAAAAAACAAAAACAAAAAAATGTGCTTTGTGAAGTCAGCAGCTGTGAATCCCCACTTTGCCCAGCAGGCCACCTACTGTCACCTCATTCTGCTGCTTCAACATGAAGAAAGTGGAGGGCTTCAGGGAGGGAGGGCCAGATGGAACTCATGAGTACTGCCTTTCACATTCAAAACCCTTGGTTCTTGGCTTCTGCTTGGGGTATTTTTCGTAAATGAGCACTGGTTGATTTCTTTCTGATGGCCAGAAAGAAACGCCTAACATGGGAGCAGTTTGGGTGCTTACCCTTTCTTGATTTATGTCTGCCAGAAAGATGCTGTGGTTGCGGTACACATCCTCCTTGATGGGGTCATGCCAGTACTGTGCTTGCACCAGGCTGAGGAAGAGAAGAAACGAAGGTGCTTCTCTGTCAGCATGCTCGGGGCATGCTCCAGTGCCTAGGCAACCAAGAGACTTCAAAAGATGAAGGATCAAAGCCCCTATGTCCCAAACCTTGCCTTCTCATAGGGATGACTTTGTAGACCTGTCAACAAGACATCTATCTTACTGAGAGGGGGACAGGCCATTTGGAAGATAGAGAAAGTCCAAATATTTGGGGATTCTCTGTCTATCAAGGACCAAATTTCAAAGATTTTGGCTTTTCACAGAGATTCATCAATACTTGGCTTCCTTCTAATCACAGTGGCCCAGGCTGTCCCTCCGCACAGCCCCACCTCCCTACTCTCCTCTGCTTCTTAGTCATCCTGTAAGACGCCCCTTCCTCTCCATTATTACCCCCATCCTTCCTCAGCCAGGCAAGGAGATTTAGCCATCCCGGTGCAACTATCAGGAATCAGAACGACACTCTCTAATCTGTTCATAAATGTATTTGGAGCCAGAGGTGTGGGGCCCACCTGAAATACCAACACCTGGGAGGTAGGGGTCAGAAGTTCAAGGTTATCTTCAGCTACGTAGTAAATTTGAGGCCAGCCTGGGCTAACATGAGACCCTATCTCAAAAAAATGTATCTGGAAGTTCTAAAAAGTTTAATTTCACTGATACTTCAAAATTCAGAGATATGAGCTAAAGAAATGGCTCAGTGGTTAAGAGCACTGGCTGCTTTTCCAGAGGACCTGGGCTTGTCTCCACCCCCCCCCCACCCACATGGTGGCTCACAGCTGTCTGTAACTCCAGTTCCCAGGGATCCAATGCCTTCTTTTGGCCTCTCTGGGCAGCCAGCCACATACATGGTACATGTACACACACAAGCAAAACACCCAGACACATAAAATAATATACGAATAAATAAAACTTCAGGGCTAAAGGTACTGTTAAGAGAGAACAGTATTTGTCTGACTGGCAGTGGCTTTGATCCCCAGCACTGCAGACATAATTAGAAAAGTTCAACGGACAATTTATTAAGTAGGGCCATCAGTACCGATCTGCCATGCTGGAGTGTCACTGCTCGCTATTGTTGCCTGCAGGGCCGGAAGGCCCTGACAGACAGTAGACGCTCTGTCCTAAGGGTCTGCTAAATGATGGGTTCACACAGGACGTGAGACAAGCTGTGCCTGGATTAGGGGTGTGAGGAGAAGGGAGGCCGCAGAGTGAGAACACTGGGTGGGGCACAGATTCAAATGTAGGGGGACATCTTTTCGAGGTGACCGATCCTGGCTCACCAGCACAGTGGGAAGAGATGATGAGGAAGGTCTTTGGACCCAGTCAAGCCAGCTTCCTGGTGGCCTGACTTCCAGGAGGCCAGTGGCTAAGGGTGGAGTGAGGGCAACCATCGCCATGATGGGTCTGCTGTCAAAAGGAGACAGCTAAAAGGAAGATTCCAGGGACATTCCATTGAGGTGCTGGAAACCAAAATTCCATTAATCTATTCTAGTTTGTATGTGTGAGTATACATATATGTTCATATGGGAAGGTATGGGGATGACCCCTGTTCTTGTGCGGTGACAGCGGGTGTCCTCCTCTCTCTTTGCACCATATTCTTTGAGTCAGGGCTCTCACTAAACCTGAAGTTTACAGCTCTGACAGGTAAGTCCCCAGGGGTCCACCTGTCTCACAGTATGGGGGTTGCAGACGCATGCTATCGTACCCAGCTTTGCGTGTAGCTGCTGGCAGTGTGCACCCAGGCCCTCACATTTGCACAGCAAGCATGCTATCCGCTCAGCCGTCTCTCAGCCCCCAGGAAAGTCCTTTTAAGTTTACTGTGGCCTGAGTTGGCTTCTTTCTGGTCATCAGAATCCTCTCTCACGTGAGAGGAAACCTGACGGTGAGGCAGCAGGAAGAAACGTTCCTTTCGCGCTCTTCCCTCCGCCCCCCACCATGTTGTATGTTCTGCTTGCATGTTGTATGTCTCCCACTGGCCATCTGTGCGAATGAGGCTTTGCTTATATAAACATAGTTTAAAAAGAAAAGGCAAACAATCCGAGCTCTTGAGAGCTCAGAGCGCACAGCCTGGGTAGACTGTGCCGTAAGAGCTGGCCTATGTTGCTCAGCTAGTGACACAAAACACTCCTCAAGCCACCTTTCCTTCTGTCTAGTTGTCACCACCTTAGTGTCTCAGCCACCACTGTCTCTCAGCTAGACTATTGCGACAGGCCCTAATGCGCTCGTCTCTTGGTTTTCTAGCCCTCTCAGAATCCTCTTTCCACACAGCGGTAGAGTCTTCAATTTCAAACCTCCACAGCTCCGCACGCCGTCCCGGAGTCCCAATTCCCTCCTGGGCTGAGTTCTTACACGGTACAGCCCCGGCTTGTTTACTCAATCTTCCCACAGATCTCTAGTCATCCTGACCCAGAACAAGCCCGACTTGTCCCTGCCTTTGTGCCGGCCGTTCTTTGCTTGGCTTCTCCCAGGCTCCTTTCATCTCCTCCTTCACACCCAGATTAGAGGTACAGTGGAGGAGCCACCTTCTCGCCTGCAGATCCCATCTGATGTGCCTGTTCCCTCTCCCCAACTAAGCACGAGACCAAGGCACCCAACTAGCTTCTCTTCCATGGTGTCTATGGAGCCTATGACCAGGTCTGGCAAATAGTAACTCAGTATTTGATGACATCATGAATCAAAGACTTCACAGCTGCAACTAAAAGAGAAAACAAAATGACACTAGCAAAGGAAACAGAAAGCGGAATGTTTTAAATATAGCCCAACCACGACAACGGCCCAAACCTTTCTGCAGTGGGAACGCAGGCTGCACTGAATAGCTTATACTCAGCTTGCTTATCCCTAAAAATGCCTCTTTATGAGTGCACGCTACTGATCTCACAGCAGAGGTTCAGAGTGCCCAGGGCCACACTGCCAGCTGTTGACAGAATGAGGGCTCTCCAGCGACCCCCAGAGGAGAACCTGAGAAGCCATCTCCTTTCCCTTTATTTTACTTCATTTCCCCTCTTACTGGGTTGCTCCTCGGTACAGGCACACAGGACTCGAGCAGACAAGCTCCGCACCACTGCCTTCTGGGTATGCTGCCCCAGGATTGAACTCTTCAGCTGCATTCTGGTTGGGATCTGTTCTCTATGCCTGGTGCTGTGAGTTTCACAGGAAAGCGCTGCAGGGTGGCTTTGTTTTCCTTCTGCTCTTGACCGGGTGTTTAGCAAGCCTGTTTAGTATGGAAGCTCATGCATGTAACGGCTTGGACATTTTCTTGTATTACTTCTTTAATTCCAATTCACCCTTCCTCTGCTTGGAAAGTTCCGTTAGTCACACCAGACATTCTAACTGCTTCTCTCTGTTCTCTTTCCTACCTTTGTTTTAGTTACGGTACTAGTGCTGTGAAGAGACACCATGACCAAGGCAACTCTTGTAAAGGAAAGCATTTAACTGGGGGTTGGCTTACAGTTTCAGAGGATCAGTCCGTTATCACCATGGTGGGAAGATGGGGATGGAGTGGGAGCAGTAGCTGAGAGCTCGGTGTCCTGATTCACAGGAGCAGAGAGAGAGACACTGGGCCTGGTGTGGGCTTTTTGAAACCTCAAAGCCCACCCCCAATGACATACTTCCTGTAATAAGGCCACACTTACTCTAACAAGGCCAATCTCCTAACCCTTCCCAAACAATTTACCAAGGGGGGACTACTTATGCAAATATGAGTCTATGGGAGCCATTTTCATTCAAGCCACCACAACCTCTTTGAATCTTTGTTTTAACTTCTAGAAGATTCCCCAACTTTAGATTCCCACATAACTAACAATTAAAAAAAATTGGTTGTGATATTTTCAGTTTCTGAAAGTGTTCATTCTGATGGTTGCTTTTATTTGTGATCTGTCTTGGAGGAACAGATGCAATAGCATCTTCCTCTCTCTGAAGACAATTTTGGCATTTCTTTTTTCTGACCAGGAATGTGGCTCAGTGGTAGACTGCCTACCTCACAAGGTGCTCCTCTATGACCAACTCCTACCATGGGGAGGAGAGGGAGGCTGACTGGAAGCCCTTCCTCTGCGGGCAGAGCTCAGCTGGAGCTCATGATCTGGAGACATCAGCACCCAGTAGTTAGGAGGAGCCTTTGTTAGTCATTTCCTCCAGGGAGAGACCCCGCAAACCCTGCCTCGTAGTAGGTAACAAGGTTAGCTCCGAGTCTGGGTCTCCCGGTTACGCTGCAGGGAGTAGATTCTGCTTCTCCTGCTACGGTGGAGAAAGAGTAGTTCCCTGGATGTGCACGTCAGAGAACTGGGGAGTCAGACGGCTCCTGCCTTAGGTTTTCAATGAAAAGGCCCTGGTTTGGGCCTCACACATGTACTATACACTCCCAGTTCCCAAGCCTTCCTGGGGCTTGAGCACGGGCCACGGCAGTGTGCCTTCTGCAGAGGTAAAGCCTACAGTCTTCCTCCTGCTCCCCCACGGTCCTTACACCCTCCTGTTCGCTCTCTCAAAAACCTGGACTGGTTCTTATTTCCTCTCTTGTTCTCTTGGCCCTGTGAATTTTATCCCTTTTAAGTCCTTTATTATCTTTTATTTTATTTTTCTATTATTTTTACTTTTTTAAGACAAAGTCTCACTGTGTCTGTCACTCTTACTGGCCTGGAACTGGCTTTGTAGACCAGGCTGGCCTCAAACTCACAGAGATCCGCCTGCCTCTGCCTCCCGAGTGCTGGGTTAAAGGCGTGCGTCATCACATCAGGTCTCATGTTTTAAGAACATTTTTTTTTAGATTTATATTTTTATGTATGTGGGTGTTTTACCAGCACGCATGTCTGTGCCCCCAGAGGCCGTAAGAGGGCACGAGATCCCCTGAGACTAGAGTTATGCAGTTGTGACATCATTAGCATTACTCCTAGGGTCCCTGAGTGTGAATGCCAGCAAGGCACTCCCCCAGTCTGGACTGGACAGCTAGCCGCGCTCACCGTTCTTGGACAACTTTGGAGTAAGCACCAGCATTAATCGTTTTCCTGATGAAGTCACAGATGTGCGAACTCTCTCCTGGGCATCGAGGGAAGCCAAAGACACCTGTGTAGGTAAAAGATAACCATGCATTACTCCAGTAATCATGTACTGAAAGCCCACTGTACCAGGCACCGTGAAAACAAAAACAAAATGACAAAGAGCTTGAATCTGAATTCGTTTACAAAAAAAAAGCCCAAGTGCTGAGAACTAACACCACCACCAACTTCCTCTTGGCACTCCCCCAGGGACCTCTGCCTCAGCCCCACCCACATGTGGCACATGACTGCCTCATCCTCTTTCTTGGGAATCACCTGACTCCCTGTCCCCACCCCCCTCCCAGGTCATACTTTCATCCATGCACCTCCCCTTCCTTTAAATCCCTGTGTAGATTACTTCTGACACCTAAGACGGTGTAAGCACTTCCTGGATTGTCATTACACCGTATTGTTTGGGGAGTGAGCAAAGTCTCTACGTGTTCAGTGCAGATGCGATAGTTCCCATATCCTCCCTCCCCACTCCTGTCCCTCTCTCTGAAGACAGGCAGAGTCTAATAGAGCCCAGGCTGAACTCAAGCTCTCTGAGGATGATTCTCCTGCCCCCACTCCCTAAATGCTGGGATTCTAGGCACACACAACCACCATGGCCTTTCCCAGAAGAGTTCTCATCCGTGGATCTTTGCATCAACAGACAGGGAACTCATGCATGGATTCAGAAGGCCAAATGTATGCTGGGGTACAGCCCTGAGGTAGAGTTCTTGCCTTACATGTGAACACACACACACATGCACACATACATGCACACACACATGCACACACACACACACGGGCACACACACGTTTGCGCCTAGATCTAGGCCATCTCTGCATGCCCAGGCCCTGTTCTGGAGATGAGACTTTAGCATCTGCTTCTCTTGGTAAGGGCAGCGCTCACCCTTCATCACAGGGACTTCTTTCTGTAGCAATCTCCATTTCTATTGGTCAAAATGCAGAGAACAATTGATTGCGAGGTGCCCAACTGCAACGGACACATCTCCAGCCCTACACATCCAGGGCACAGGGAAGAAGGGGGCAGAGAGAGCGTAAGGGCCAGAGGGCCAGCACGGCTGCTGTTTAGAGTGTCATCTGTATATGACAGGGATGTTACACCCATGGAATCTCAGCAATATGGTCACCTACACAAGACTTGCGTAATGACAACACTAGTTGACGTGCCAGCACAGGTGGGAGAAACCACACAGGGCCCCACCCCTAGAGGAAGAACCAGAAGCAGTTAAGGATGGCAGAGGGAAGGAGAAGCAGTCTTCAGGATGAGTCCCTGGCGGGTCACCCAGTCCAAGTGATCATACACATATGAGCTGAGCAGCACTAAATGGACTCAGCTGCTCTCTCTCTCTCTCTCTCTCTCTCTCTCTCTCTCTCTCTCTCTCTTTCTCTCTCTCTCTCTCTCTCTCTCTCACACACACACACACACACACACACACACACACACACACACACGGTGTGGTATTGCCTGCCTATGATCTCATCACCCAGGCGGCTGAAGAAGAACTGCTAAGAGTTTAAGCGTAGCCTAGGCTACCAAACAAGACCTTATCTAAAAAGAAGGGGGAGGAAGAGGAGGGAAAAGAAAGAGAGACAGACAAGAAGGAAGGGAAAAACTGAAAGAAAAAAGAAACACAAAACATCAGCCAAATACAGGTTTGAAAAGAGGAGAAGAACCATGGGGACAAGGGGGGAACATTACCTTGATGTTGTCCCCCAACTGAGATCAGGTTGATCATGGGAGGCGACGGGCATCTCTGGGCCACTGCCCTCCTGCCGAAGTCAAAGGTGGCTGTCAGCTCTGATGGTCAGACTGGAATTAGCAACAGTCCCTTTACAGATTAAGCTATTTACTACACCATGGGTCCCCAAACCATAGAGGTCCCGGGTTTTCCTCCTGGCTGTATATAAATCTTACTTCACAGAAAACACAGCAAGAGGGGCTGAGAAGATGGCTCAGTGAAGCCATAAGGACCTGCGTCTGGACTGCATGCCTGGTACAGCAGTTCCGGGAATATCAGCACTGGGGAGGTAGAGACAAAGGGTCCCTGAGGCTTGTCAATCAGCCAGGCTAGCTCACTCCTGAGCTCCAGGTTCACAGAGAGACCCCAACAACAACAACAGCAGCAGCAGCAATGTTGTCCAGGGAGACGGGTTAAACACTCACTAACCATGCCTAATGACCAGACTTGGTTCCCGGGCCCCACGTGTTGGAAGGGGAGAATACATTCCTTAGAGTTGTCTGTTGACCTACGCACACGGCACCAAGGCATGCATACATTTGTGGGCAGCTGTGCGCATACACATACACAAACACAGGCACACCCACACAAAGTAAATGTAGTTTTGACATTTTTGAGTTAAAACAGAGGATTGGTCCAAGCAAGCTCAGGCCTCCACTGGTGGGAACGTGGGACTCCCAATAGAGTCTGTTGGTTTTTAACAAAGGATTTGAGGACTAGAAATGGGGCATCTGAGAGAGGAACCGAAGGAGCCATCTGAGACCTCATCAAAGTTAAACATGCTTGCAAAACCGCACAGAACTGCAGGGACTCTGGCCTTCTGGGGCTTACAGTCAAAAACTCAAAATGGAAACGTGGTTGTCATTTTGCCTGCTTATTATCTTATTATAGATTGGAAAATAAGGCAAATTGAATTCTGCCAAATTTGGCACTTTACCTGGTAATTCAGAAGAAGGGGCATGAAGTCTATATGCATGCAGAGGGGTGTTTGGGGCTCGGGGCTAGAAGGGATGGTGAGTTTGGAACCTAGCAGGGTCTGCACACTGGATTAGGGGAAGCTATCCATGGAAGGTCCATTTACATTTTGTATTTGTCCTCTTACTTGTGGTTAACTTGTTTCCAGTGCTTTTAAATTTTTTTAATTTTTGTTGTTTTTTTTTATTTCCTGCTATGCAGAAAATTTTTATTTTTAATATACTCAATCACAAGTTCCAAATGTTTGCTTTGTGTGGTCCATGTTTAATGATCTTGGAAAGGATTTCTCTGTAATTTGGGTTCATGTTTTTGCAAGTGCTTTGTAATAAATCATTACAATTTAAAGTTTTCCTTTGTTTAAAAAAAAAATAGAGGATTGGAGAGATGGCTCAGTGGTGGAGCGCTTGCTGCTCTTGCAAAGGACCCAGGCTTAGCTCCCACCACCTACACTGGGTGGCTCACAATAATGTCTAACTCCAGCTGGAGGTGATTGGATGCCCCTTCTGGCCACTAAGGGCACTGCAGTCACATGTTCACATACCCCGCACACACATAATTATTACCAAAATAAAATCCTTAACAATTTTTTTCTCTAAAAATGTAAGGTTGAGAGTAATTGAGGAACACACTGCACATTGACCTTTGACCTCCACACACATGCTCACATATGTGCACACACAGAGAAAGAAGAGAAACTAAGTTCCACACAGCTGCTTACACAGTGACAATTTAAGACTGACTTCTTTCTGTGAGACAGGGGGACCCCCAAATAAGTGCAGCCAATTGAGCTGAGCAGAAACATCAGTTCCCTGTCAGGAATGGCACGGCACAGGAGGGTACTTACAGAAACTGGCCTCCCTGGGAGAAGCCCATGGCATTGTACCCCTGCTGCAACTTCGGATCCTTTTCCAGAATCTGGCACACTATCTTCACTTGGGAATTGACATTCAAGAAGAAACTGTTCTCCACATCCTAAAAAAGGAGCAGGGAGGTAAAAGGAAGGAACGGTATGCAGACAGCATCTTCTCTAAGGCAGGGGCTGACCCAGATCCATGCCCTCATCTGACCACTGGAGTTCAAGGGTCAGCTGAGCATCCAGGAACAACCCTGCAGGGAAGCACCTGGGAGGATGAGGCAGGAAGATCATGTTCCAGTCCAGCCTAGGCTACATGCAAAACCCTCCATCCCCAAACAAAATGAAACTGAACCAGTGGGGCTATGGCTTGCTGCTACAAATGCAAAGTGAAGTGTTCAAATAGCACACTTTATCAAGCCCGGCAGCAAGCCTCCCAGGGAACGAGCTGCCATCTTACCTCCATCATGTTCTTCCCAATCTCGAGAGACAGGACGTAAATCCCAGGAAGTTCCTTTTCAACCAGCTTCTTAATGGCACCCATGCTTAAGGGGTTGCAGCAGCTGTCTCCTGGCCAAGGAAAATGGTGACGGAAATCCGCGAATCAAAACGTTGTTCAAGAAACAAGAAACATTTTATGTCTCAAAGGACAAAATCAAGGATATGAAAGGGCGGCGCACAGAGTGGAGAGACCTGAAAATGATGGTCTACCGCAGGCTTCTCCAGCTGTGCCCACATGGCGCCCTTCTCAGGTAGAAATGCTCACGAGACCTTGGCTATATGGGTGCATGAAGTATGTGTACAAATCAAATATTTACTGATAATAAATCATAAAGAAGTTTATTATAAGACAGTTCTTTGGCACAAATTTGACTATTTATTAAAGGAGAAATTAATTTTACAAAATTATAAAATAGAGGTACTTGGTTATATTTCCATAGAGAATTACATTTTAATCTGGGCATAGTGGATCATGCTCTAAACCCAGCACTCAGGAGGCAAAAACAGTCAGATTTCTGTAAGTTTGAGGCCAGGCTGGTCTACATACTGAGTTCCAGTCTAGCTAGAGCTACATAGTAAGACCCTATCTGTAGTGGTGCACGCCTTTAATCCCAGCACTTCAGAGACAGAGGCAGGTGGATCTCAGAAGTGGAGACCAGCATGGTCTAAACAGTGAGTTCCAGGACAGCTAGAGCTACTCAGAGAGACTCTATCTTAAACGAACTGGAATTGAGCTCTGGCTGAATAGTTGATAATGAAAGACACAGAGCATCCTCACTGTTTTTCATAGTTAACCAATATATTGATTTTATAACCATTAATACTGAAACTGCTGACACAAATATATAGCACAAATATCAGAAGCATGCTTGCTTCAGAAACTGTTGGAAGTGTGTCCTAATCCCCAAACAAAATTCACTTACTGATTTTTTTTTTTTTGCTTTTAGATGAAACTCAAGTCAGCAACTCAAACAGCAATTTTTAAATTTTTATTTATTTTAACTGATGGTAATGAGGTTTGCTTGCATGTAAGTGCATCGCATGTGTGCCTGGTGCTTGTGGAGACCAGAAGAGGAGGTCAGAGGCCCTGAAAGCGGAGTTGCAGGCAACTGTAAGCTACCATGCGAGTGCTGGGAACCAAACTGGAGTCCGCTGAAGATCAGAAGTTCTCTTAACCACTAAGCCATCTCTCCAGACCTCTCCAACAGCAATTTTAAAGTTAATCATTGGAACACAATATGATAGAAAGATAAGCTGATTTGGTACTTACACACTGAAGAAAATATTAAGTCTTCGTTTCTGGCAATAGAACCACTATAAGAGCAGAAGACGTGTGCACAGTAGAGCACTGGGGTTCATGACACCAGCAGCCTGGAGTCTAAGCAGAGTGTCTGAGGCGGTATTTTGTTGGTGTTCACGGCAGGTCGGCATGTACAATGCCAAGTGCACGTGCTCTGTGTTCAGAACCAAGGCCCCAGGGGAGTGGGAGAGGCAAACGTGACCAGAAATAACTTGATTCATTTCATCCTTGGATATTGAATGAAATTTTGCTCATTGAGGGTTCAGAATACTGTTGCCACACTTTTCGAGATCCCCGCATTTCATGACGTAAACCCACATGGGTCTCTGACCCACAATGTAAGAAGTTAGAAGCCAAAAGTTGAGACGTCAGACTCCAGAAGGAGAGAAAATACTTGTGGAACATGTATCTGAGTTCAGTGTCCAGATACACAAGTCATTCTTTTCTTTTTTTGGTTTTTCAAGACAGGGTTTCTCTGTGGCTTTGGAGCCTGTCCTGGAACTAGCTCTGTAGACCAGGCTGGTCTCGAACTCAGAGATCCGCCTGTCTCTGCCTCCCGAGTGCTGGGATTAAAGGCGTGCGTCACCAAAGCCTGGCTTACACAAGTCATTCTTACAATTCAACAAGGAGAATAATATAATTATGAAATGGGGGCAGGCTGGAGAGAGGGTTCAACTGTTGAGAATGCTCGCTGCTTATGGTGGGTTGGATAAGAAAGGCCCCACAGGCTCATATATTTGAATGCTTAGTCAAGCTGTGAAACTCTTTGATAGGATTAGAAGGATTAGGAGGTGTGGCCTTGTTGGAGGAAGTGTGTCAGGTGAGGGTTTCAAAAGTCCATACCAGGGGAGGCGCCCGCGCCGGCAGACGGAGCTGGGAGGCACCCGCGCCGGCAGACGGAGCTGGGAGGTGCAGGCAGGAAACGACGGCGGCGGCCTAGACTGGAGGGGACCTGCGCAGCGGCAGAGGTCGCAGGCAGCAGGGACCAGCGGCAACACCGAGAGCAGATCGCCCCACTACAATTAAATCAAAGAGGTAGGCCTTTGGTTGGCGAGGGCCCTGGCAAACGGGGAGCCGGGACCGGTTCCGGAAAACCCTTCTTAGGGGTGAGAGGGTTCTTGGCCCCCAGCAGGAGCCAGGAAACAGAGCGAGGGCAATTAGTAAGAGAAGCCTCTGGCCAGCAGAGAAACCTGATCTGATTTTAAAAGACCAATTAGATAGCATTGAAAGGAGGAGATGGGCAGGCGCCAAGGCAGAACATCACCCATTAATCAGAAAAACAACATGAAAACACCAGATCCCAAAGATCTTACAACAGAAAGATTTGAACACCCTAACACAGAAGAAGTGGAAAAAATTGACTTTATGAAAGCAATAGAATCCCTTAAAAAATATGTAATAAACACCCTTATAGAAATGGATGAGAAGAATAACAAAAAGTTCGAAGAATTAAGTAAATATGTACATGAGACCCTGGGAAACCAAGAAAAAACGATC
>NW_026068004.1:1944122-1946753 GCF_014885135.2 Alexandromys fortis
AATAAATAAATAAAGAAAAAAAAAAAAAAAAAAAGTCCATACCAGGTATAGTCTGTCTCTCCTGTCTGTCTGTCTGTCTGTCTGTCTGTCTGTCTGTCTCTCCTGTCTGTCTGTCTGTCTCTGCTTGTGGATCCGGATGTAGCAGCTCTCAGCTACTACTCCAGTATCATGCATGCACCATGTTCCCCACCATGATGATAATGGACTGAACCTCTGAAACTGTAAGCCAGCCCCAGTTAAATGTTTTCTTTTATAAGAGTTACCTCGGTCATGGTGTCTCTTCACGGCAACAGAACACTGACCAAGATATTGCTCTGTCAGAGGACCTAAGTTTGTTTCCCAGCACTCATGTTGGATGGCTCACAAGCACATGTAACTCCAGATCCAGGAAATCCATCATCTAGCCCCTTGGGCATCTACATGTACTTGACATACACTTACATAGGCACACACATACACATAAAAGTAAAAATAAATATTTTTAAAATGAAAGAAGAGGCTAGAGAGAAGGATCTGTAGTTGAGAGCACTTTCAGAGTTTCTGAACTCAATTCTTAGAACCCATGTTGGGACCTCACAGCCAACTCTAACTCTAACTTCAGGGAGCCAGTGAAGCCCTCTTCGGGTCTCCATGGGCACACAAACACATATGTTGTCAAACACATACACATGAATTTTTAAAAAATCTTTTTTCCCCTGTCTTTCTTTCTTTTCTCCCCCAAGACAGGGTTTCTCTGTAGCTTTGGAGCCTGTCCTGGAACTAGCTCTTGAAGACCAGGCTGGCCTTGAACTCACAGAGATCAGCCTGCCTCTGCTGGGATTAAAGGCGTGTGCCACCACCTCCCGGCTGAATTTTTTTAAAATCTTAAACAAAAATTGTGAAAGGATGCAAAGACGGTTCTCCAAGAAGACAGGAAGTGTCCAGCAGCATCGCTGTAGTTTAGATGTGGTTTAAACAGTGAAGTGTCACCTCGTACCCACCTGGACGGCTTAAAAGTAACTCTTATTTGTTATTGTTCTTGAGGCAGACCCTGAATGGCCTAGAGCTCCCTACACAGATCAAGCTGGCCTTGAACTCAGAGTTGTCTACCTCTGCCTCCCTAGTACTGGGATTAAAGGTGTGTACTATCACACCTGGCAAAAAGTAACATTTTTAAAATTAGAAAGTAAGCGTTGGCAAGGACCTGGGGAAATAGGTGTGCTTGTACGCTGTTTGTGGAACTATACTGATGCAATCCCTGTGGGGACAAAAAAAGAAAAAAAAAACCCTTAAGCATGTAACTATAAAATGACCCAGCAATTCCCCTGCTACCTTTATACCCAAGAAAAGTAAAAACGAACATCCAGATAAACCTTACACAAATGCTTACAG
Source organism: Alexandromys fortis (assembly GCF_014885135.2). NCBI lineage: Eukaryota > Metazoa > Chordata > Mammalia > Rodentia > Cricetidae > Alexandromys > Alexandromys fortis. Next base: position 1,945,494 of record NW_026068004.1, read on the forward strand.
TAGCACTGTGGTCATAGCAAAGGTAGAAACTGGGCAAATGTCCATTACTGGATGAACCACCTGTGGTGCGGTCACACAATGGGATACTGTCCACCCATGAACAGGCATGAAGCACTGAAGCGTGCTACAACCTGAATGACCCTCAGAGCATGCTCCGTGCACTAACCCTGCACAGTAGACAGATTGTCTGCTCCTCCACCTGTTCTGTTAGAATAAGGAACCACAGCAGAGAGAACAGGCGGGAGGTTTTCAGGAGAGAGAGGAGGGGAAGAAACAAGGACTTAACCATGCAGAGGTTTGCCTGGGCTGACAGTCCTGAAACTACAGGGAAGCTGTGGTTGCCTCAGCTGTGACCAGGCTCAACTCCACCGAATTGTGCACTGAAAGCGGTGAAGCTGATGTCACGGGAATGTCCCCTCAACGGGAACAGGTAAAAGAACACTTCCTACATGGCTCTGTCTGTCAGGTGCTTTGTTAGCTGCAGAGGCCACGTGGGGCTGGAAAAGTCACCTCACTGATAGAGTGGTTACCCAGCATGCACCAGACCCCAGACAGGATAAATGACTGTATAAACTGGATAAGGGGAGCACACATATCGTCCCAGAACTTGGAAGGCAGAGGGAGGAGGATCAGAACTTCGAGGTTATTCTTTGGCTTCTTAGGGACATTTGAAACTAGTCTGAGCAGCATAAATCCCTGTCTTAAAGCAAAAGAAAGAAAAAAAATCAAAAGCCAGGTGTGGTGCCACACATTTGTAACCCCAGGGACCATGATGGAGGTCAATGAAATACCCGAGGCACAAAATTCATTGAAATATGCCCTGTGAGCTTCTGTGGTGGAAGAATCTTTTCATACACTGTGAAGATGTGTCTTTGCCAAGGCACCTTCTGATTGGTTTTTAATAAACATCTGAAGTGCCAGTAGCTAGGCAGGAAGAGGTTAGGTGGGTCTTCCAGGCAGAGAGAGGAAGAGGAGGTGAAGAGGAGGTGCAGGGGAGATGCCAGAGGACATGGAGAGGGAACAGGAGGTACAGATGGAAGAGAGGTAAAAAGCCATGAGGCAAAACATAGAATTAATATAAATGGGCTCATTTAAGTTATAAGAGTTAGTGGGACAAGCATAAGCTATAGGCTGAGCTTTCCTAATTAAGTATCCATGTCATTTTGTGTGTGTGTGTGTGTGTGTGTGTGTGTGTGTGTGTGTGAGAGAGAGAGAGAGAGAGAGAGAGAGAGAGAGAGAGAGAGAGAGAGAGAGAGAGAG
>NW_026068004.1:1946773-1969099 GCF_014885135.2 Alexandromys fortis
TGTGTGTGTGTGTGTGTGTGTGTGTGTGTGTGTGTGTGTGAGAGAGAGAGAGAGAGAGAGAGAGAGAGAGAGAGAGAGAGAGAGAGAGAGAGAGCCGGAATCCCAAAGAAGAATCAATCCATCTACAAGCTTTAAGAAAAGGTTGACCTCCCACTTGTACAAATCAAGAGCAAGAACCTCAGCACCTCTACTTAGCCCAGGAATTGTTCCCTTTCCTGCAAAGAATCAGACCTAAGAACAGGAAGCCAACTGACCACTGAGACGAGATGTGTCTGCTTTGCACTTAAAGCGCAGCATCTCAGCTGCCTGGGAAGTGTAAGGAGAAAACACCCCGCCCCAGAGAAACTTCTTTCTTTCCTAACAACATCCACCACGTTGTAATGAGTAGGGACAAAAAGGGGCCTTGGCTACATGTCTAGTTCAATGACAGCCTGGCCTACGAAAGATACTGTCTCAAAATACCAAACGAGCCCAGCCTGTTTGCAAATGCCTGTAGTCCTAGTGCGTGGGAGGGGTAGGGGAAGATCAGAAGTTCAAAGTCATTCTTGTCTAGACAACAAATGCACATTCTGAGCTAGCCTGTGCTACATGAAACCTTGTCTCAGTCAAAAACTAGGTCTGGATGTATGTCTTTTGGGTAGAGATGCCCACTGCCAAGCAATAGGAGTTTGATTTCTGGGACCCACTTGGTGGGAGAGAGAGCTGACTGCTGCAAGCTGTTCTCTGACCTCCATGTGTGCGCAATGGTGTAGGTGGTACCCCCCCACAATAATAAAAAATACTTTAACAAAAAGGCCCCATATGAAACTAAGCAATACACCAAAACAATAACAACACACCCTTCAAATTCCTACATTAAAGAAGCAAAATCTTTTTCTTTTGTTTTCTTTCGAGACAGGGTCTGGCTATGTACCTCAGCTGGCCTGGAGCTAAGACCCTACTCTTTGAGCTTCCTGGGGGCTACAAGTACCAGTATGTGTTACTTTATTGGGTTTAAAAGAATTCTGACTACGTATATACACCCCAAGTGTGCTCCCCTCCAAGCTACCCCTTCTTGGTAAAACAACTTCACTTTCAAGTTGTTCAAGCCAGAAACGATGGCGTCATCTTTGTCCCCTTGGTCTTTCATACCCTCTCTAAATCCCATGATGCCACCCTCAAGTGTGTCAAAGTTCCAGCCTTCCCTATACTTCCTGTTACCAAACATCTGTCGCTACACGGCTCTGAGCCACAGCCATCTCTAGGGTTTAAGGGACTGCAGTGTCCCCTTGTAGAGCTCTGTGACACCTACAATCTCTTCTCGGCACAGAAACTAAACCAGAAATAAGGGCACAGTGGGACAAGGCAGACAGGCCGTCATGTCTTGAATCCATAAGGTCTAACCCACGGAATCTCTCTTCTCCTTTTCTGCAGTCCGTGGAATTGTCCTGACCCTGATCCCTGTTCACCTTGTCACAGGAGGAAAAGAACAGCTGACTAGCTACAGGACAGAGTCAGGGGGGTCTCCAGGACAAACAGGCCACCGAGCTGAATCTTACATGGAATTCTCCTTAAGAGGAGTCTTCAAGAAAGTCAGTCACCACAGCTAATAAATCCACATCTCCAAAGACCCTGGGAATCGCCGGTTGTCACCTCTGTGGACAAGCAGCCTGGATTCCCTGTGGTCACAGCTGACCGTTTTTCCTCTGTCCCTTTCTTTCTAATGACAGTTTCTCCCCAGGACTCTGAGCCACACTGCTTGTGTCAGTGACCAACAGAAGGGTCCGCATGACCATCTAATGCTACCAACAGAACAACCCTTTGTTTTCATTTTTAACTTTAGCTAAATATATATTATTATTTATGGGTCTCCCCATGTAACTCTGGCTGACCTGGAACTTGCCATATAGGACAGGCCTCAAACTTGCAGAAATCCTCCTGCCTGCCTCCTGAGTGCTGGAATTACAGGCTCCCACCGCGTTCCGTTTGAACAATCTTTTAAAAATGTAAGTCAGGGGGCTGGAGAGAAGGCTCAGTGGTTTGTTCTTGCAGGGTACGTTCCCAGTGCTAGAATGGTGGTTCACATTCCTCTTCTCTTGTTCCCTCTGCTCCTGCTCCCCTGATCTGGACACTCACATGCTCGGCTCAGGGCCTTTGCCCACACATCCACTTTAGACCGGTTCGGTTGCCACTCTCTGGGTGACTCCTTCCCTAACAGTGCTCTCTTCAAGCGCATGCTCACACCTCCAGCTCTGTCTTCTAGGCTTTCTGTCTGTCCACACTGCACTCACCATTTAACACTTTCCCCTTATTTCTTTATTAGTATGTTTCCCCCCCGCTGGAAAGTAAGTTCCAGAAGGATGAAGAATTCAGTCTGTTTCATGCTCAGATGTAGTCGTGCTGTGCGGTAACTGTAAAAAGGTCGTGCAGGTGCCTAGTAGATCTCCATTCAAAGGGTGAAGGGTGTGCCGCCCAGCTCTGCAGGGACCGATGGTCCGATGTCAGTTGCCGATAGCTGATGCCATTGCTGCTAGGATTTTAATAAGGACATCCTAAAACCCTAGCAGTGCACAGCTCTCCCTGAGCGCTCACTAAAGACACCTGGCTCCCTTCCTTCCTGTGCAGAGAGCCCCCAAATTCCAAAACCTAGATCAGGCGGGTGCCGTGGAATCACTATCCTCGCCCTTCCAGCTCTGCGAAGTGAACCCAGGCGGGGAAAGGATGCCCCTCTCCACGTTCACTCACCCATCCCATGCCAGATCACCAGCGGTGGCGGCGAAGGCGGATTCAGAGCCCCCAGCGACCAGGCGGCGCAGCACCAGAGCAGAAGAGCCACAGCCAGGAGCCACCGTGAACCGGGGGACGCCATCTTAGCCCAGTCACATGACCGCGAGCGCGCGCCCAGGACCAAGGCTTTCAGGGTCCCAGGTGACCACGCCCCCGCCGGGCAGTGTCTACCACGGACCAGACGCTGCTATTGTCCAAAGGCTTTCCATCTTTTAATTGGTCTATGCACTGCTCTCATTTTACACGCAAGGATACCCAGGTGACAATTTCTCCCCACGGATTTGAAAACATGTCTATTCTCTAAGGACGGTCTCATTTTTGCTTTAATTTATTTTTATTTTGTGTGGGGGTGTTTATAGGTGTGTGGCACGCGTGCCACAGCGTGCGTGTGGAGGTCAGAGGGCGGCTTGCAGGAGTGGGTTCTCTCCTTTCACTGTCAATCCTGGGGTTTGAACTCAGAACTCAGATCATCAGGCTTGGCTGCAGGAGCTTTTCCCAGAGGAGAATATTTTATTTTAGCACATGTGCATCTGAGAAAGGAGGCCCACAGAGGCAGCAAACTATTCAGTACTGTGTTGTACCCACTGCCCTTGGGAGAAAAGCTGTGTCTTGGAACTGGAGAAGGGAGACTTGATTTTCATCCACTGCTGGTTAGATCACGGTGGGTTTTCTTCTGGGTCTTGAAGGAAATGCAGGATTTCAACGGGGCAAAGATGTTCTTAGGGAGGAAGAGGTTTTAGCTCCTGCGGGGAGAAAGGAAGCTCTCAGGGATCCAGTCAGGGCTTCCAGATTGGCGTGGACTGTCAGGTGAGGGGTGAAGCAGGAAGATGGGGAAACATGGACACTTCCTAGCCAAGCTACACCCTGGCTTACAGCTAGAGGCTCTTGCCCTCTCCGCCCCCACCTCTTTTCTAGCTTCTCTCAGTCCAGCCCCAGCATTTCAATTATGGGGTCAAACATTTCCCCCCCCTAGAAAAACAATGAAAACGTTCAAATGAACCTGTCAAGTAGGATGTGTCCAGGGTACGGTGGGCTCTTTGGCACCGGCTTTGTAGAAGATGAAGTCGTCTTATAGAGAGTGACATGAAAAATCTGGAAGAAAAACCGGTCGCACACCCACGTGAAACCCTTCTCTTCCACATCGTTGAAACTAGTAGTTACTAGGTAGTTGAGAAGCCAGTTAAATACAGGATTAGGAAGCATTATACAGTGCGCAGTTTGATAGGCTTCGGTCCAGCAAGGTGATTCAGCTGGATGAAACACTGGCCACTAAGCTTGGGGACCTGATCCATTCCTCTTGGGGCTGTGAGAGCTTGAGGAAAGAAGCAAGTTGGGCAAGTTGTCCTCTGACCTCTGTATACCCACAGTGACTGTCTCCCTCCCCACATAAACGCACACAGTAAACAAACAAAACATAATACAAAGGAAAATAGCCTTGGGGCTAGGGAGATGTTGTGTTCCTCTCTTACTCGCATGAATTACTCTTTGCTTCTTAGGTTTTTTTTGGGGGGGGGCTGCCACTCAGCTCTCAAATAAGACACTCATGCGAAGACTTATTCTTACTTATAAATGCCTAGTCTGATATTTCTAGCCAGCTTTTATTAACTTAAATTACCTTTTGCCTCTGGGCTTTTTCCTTTTCTTACTTCTGTATAGCTTACTTTCACTCTTACTGTGTGGCTGGGTAGCTATGTGGCTGTGTGACTGGGTGGCTGGGTGGTTGGGGGCTGTGTAGCTGAATGACTGTGTGGCTTGGTGGCCGCGTGGCTGGGCAGCTGGCCCCAAGTGTCCTCTCTTCTTTTCTTGATCCTACCTCACTCTTGGCCATTCAGTTCTCTCTTTTTTGTGTGTGTGTGATTCTTTTTTTTTTATTGATACTTACTGAGCTCTACATTTTTCTCTGCTCCCCTCCCTGCCTCTCCCCTCTTCTTCAACCCTCTCCCAAGGTCCCCATGCTCCCAGTTTACTCAGGAGATCTTGTCTTTTTCTACTTCCTGGCTGTTCAGCTCTTTATTAGACCATCAGGTGTTTTAGATAGGCAAAGAATCACAGCTTCACAGAGTTAAACAAGTGCAGCAAAAACAAAAGTCACACAACTTAAAATAATATTCCCCAACAGGGAGACACTCAGGCAGTGAAGAGCTTGCTGCAGAAGCATGAGAACCCGAGTCAGATCCCACATCCACAGGAGTAGACATGTGCACCTGTGATTCTGCCTATTGCTAGAATTACAGGTATAGCCACCATACTGGCTACGGAAACATAACTTTTAAAATCAGAATTTAATGATACATATACACACTTGAGAAGTTGCATATAAAATGCTTCAGCAGCCAATTAGACTCTGGTTCTGTTGGTAAGTGTGTGTGTGTGTGGGGAAGGTAGCATTTCCCTCCCCGGTAGTCACAGCTACTCCATAACCTGTAGATAGAGACTGCTCATTCATTTCCCAGCCGCCCAGACCCAAAATAATTACAAAGAAACTATATTAATTACAACACTGCTTGGCTAATTAGCTCATGCATATTTCTAGCTAACTCTTACATCTTGAATTAACCCATTTCTATTAATCTATGTATCACCATGAGGCTCATTGTTTACCGGTAAGATTTTCTTGTGTCTGTCTCCTTCCACAGCTACCTGGCATTTTTTCAACTCTGCCTACTTTCTCTCTATAATCTCTGTTCATATTTACCATCTGGCTTTACTCTGCTAAGCCACTGACCAAACAGCTTCTTTAATAACCAATGGTAATAAAACATATTCATAGCATACAGAGGGTAATCCCACATCATCTCCCCTTTTCTGTCTAAATGGAAAGGAAGGTTTTAACTTTAATATAGTAAAATTTCATATAACAAAACAGGTATCAAGCAAGAATTGAAGTTATAATATTTATATCTACTTTATCTTTAATCATAACTAAGGAAAACTATAATTATAACTACCTATTCTTCAGCTTCATCAAAGGCCCCAGAAGGATATAATATTACCTAAGTAAACAGGAAGTGCATTGTAAGCAACTTTTAAAACTCTAGAATTGACTGAGACATCTCACTGCCTGGACAGTTTATATTTATATCTCTGTTTATATTTCCCATCTGGCTTTACTCTACTAAGCCATTGGCTGAAACAGCTCCTTTAATAGCCAATGCTAATAAAACATAATTCATAGCATATGGAGGGGAATCCCACATCAATAATCCAAAGGCAAAATCTTATGCAACAGGAGGAAAAACAATTATTAGTTAAGAAAATGAAATAATTTGAGAACCATGTTTAAAATCAGGTACTTACTTTTCTAAATAAAACTTTGGTTTATTTGTATGTGTGTGCATCTGTCTGTATGTGTGTCTATTTTTATGTGCGTGTATCTATGTATTTGTCTATGTGTATGAACACACATACACTATGGTGCACACGTGGAAGTCAGAGGACAACTTTTGGGAGTCAGTTTTCTCCTTCCACCATGTGAGTCCCAGAGATGGATCTCAGGTTGCCAAATGGTGGCAGGTGCCTTTCCCTGCTGAGCCATCTTGCTGGACCAAGTACTTAGGTTTGTCTTTGTTCTCTGAGAAGTATATTCTTGGGATGGTGGTGCAGCTCAACAGTAGAGTGCTTGGATCTGCAGCCTGGGTTGGAGAGAGGGAGGGAGGGGAAGAAGGTAGGTTTTGTGTGTGTGTATGGTGGCTTGAGGTTTCCACACATGCCCATGAGGTCAGTTGCTTCTGTTTCTCAGATTTCCATGTATCATTTGTATTCTTCATTTTTGGGGAAAACATGCTAAAATCTCCTCATAACGGTCACAGCGGGTCTTGTTCTCTTTGGCCATCTCATCTACTGATTGTCCCATGTCCAAATATTTTAGACAAACAGTTAACACTGTCTAGAGGAGAAGCGAAGGAGTTCTTACTTCCTCTGAATTTGGTTTTAGGAGGAAACAGTTAGTGAGAGATAAGTAAAGTTCTCTCAACTTTAGTTGTGATTTTAATAAGGAGCCTCCAAAGTCGCAAAGCCTGAATTTCCATGTTAACTTCAAAGAGTACTGAAAGCAGCTAAGCTCTCTGCCAGTTCCCCAAATAATTTGTATCGTGCAAGAAACTATGGGAACTGAGAAGCATCCAAAGAAATGAAAGCGTTTTAGAGTTTAAACATTCTAATGAACTCACTTGCTAGTATAGGAACCCATGAGCTGAGGAGCTATTGGCAGCTGATGCTGCAGAGCTGAGAAGGAGTCCCTTCTCTTCTTTGGGGTGTGGCTGTTGCTAGTTACCCATGTTTACCCAGGCAGCACTGATTAGACTCAATGGATTATAGAAAAGGAAGAATAGGAGGTGAGGAGGAGAAGAAGGAGGTAAAGAGGGAGAGGGAGTCCTTTAGCCCGTCATGACGGAAGGTGTGGTGGTGTTTATGGAGCCAAGAACAGCTCCTGACCATGGCAGCAGGAGTGTGCAGTTGGACTTGTGACGTGCTGACAGATCAAGGAAGAGACGGCTCAGGTTGGAAAGACGAGGGGGAGGAGGAGGAAAATGAGGAGCTGGAAGTGTACATAATTAACACACACATATACATGAAATTCACAAGGAAAAATAGAAAAAGAAAGAAACAAGAATCTAATTAAGTCAGTTTACCAAGAACGTGCCTTATCGCAGAGGTCTGATCTTAAGTCATTTTCCAAACCAGGCGTGGTGGAGCGTACTTGGAACACTCAGCAGCAGGGAGTTGGGGGCAGGAGGATTAGAAGTTCAAGGTCATTTTAGGTGTGTGGTAAATTCAAGGCCAGTCTTGCACGAGTGAAACCCTACATAAAAAAAAAAATCATCCGCTGGGCAGTGGTGGCTCACGCCTTTATTCCCAGCACTCGGGAGGCAGAGGCAGGCGGATCTCTGTGAGTTCTAGGCCAGCCTGGTCTACAAGAGCTAGTGCCAGGACAGGTTCCAAAGCTACGGAGAAACCCTGTCTCGAAAAACTAAAAAAAAAAAATAATAATAATCCAATGACCCTCATGTTTTTAGTATATTTAGATTTGAATTCAGTTTTCCTGAACCTCTCTCCTTTATTGTAGTAGTATTGAATACAATGTATACACTGTGTCTTTAACTGAACACAAATTCTCTTTGTGTTTGGATATATATATATCTCTTTTTTTCTTCTTTTGCAGGAAGAGGCTAACAGTCAGCAAGAAGCCCGCTGAGCATGCGCATTCGCAACTTCCTCTTGTGTCACCTGAAGTCTGCCGGTGTTATGATGACTTTGGCCAATGAGAGAGAGATACCACAATATTCCAGCTTGGCACCTCCAATGGGTTCCAAGAGGACCTGCCCATACCCTCAATAAACGAGTTGGCTTTTGCTTCGTTCCTGCTCCCAGAGTTTGCGCAGTTGATTGCGCCATTGATTCCACGCCTTCTCACCCCCTTCCCAAAGAGGCTACCCATTTGAACTCCCCTGCAACTCACTCTCTCTCTCTTTTTCTTTCTTTGGTGTGTAGTACGTACAAGTGTGTAAGCTTGTGTGTGTGTGTATGTGTGTGTGTACACGTGTGGAGACCAGTTGTCAGCCGTGTGTGTGTGTGTGTGTGTGTGTGTGTGTGTGTAGCCCAGTGGTCAGCCCTGTGTGCATTTCCTTCTGAACCATCTACCTGAACCTGGGCTCACTCATCAGCAAGTCTCAGGTAGCCTCCACTCTCTTCCCCCCAGCACTGGGGTCACGCGTGTGCACCACTACGCCTGACTTTCTTCACAGGTGCTGAGGATTCGACTCAGGTCCTTGTGCTGCAAGCCCTGTAGAGATACAACTTTCTCCAAGCCCCCTTTTCCGTTGTTGGTGACTCTGTATCTTTTGAATGATCCTATGGGCTAGTGTTATGTGACAAAACTTTTCCTGGGGAGACACAACACACGTCTGCTTACCCCAAATAGTAAGTGAAAGGCCTGGAATCAGCATAGGACACCCCAAGACCAAGTTCTCAGCACAAAGGAGATGTAGTTGCCTCAGAGAAACAGAGGGCAGGAAGTAAGAGACAAAGGCAGGGGACAGAGGATGAGAGAGAAGGAGAAGGGAAAAAGGGAGAGGGGACATGGGTATTTGTCCCCTGGGAGGACAAAGGACTGCCTCTGAATAAAGAGGAGAAAGACAAAGCAAATGATGGTTTATAAAGATAAAAGGGGAAACCCCGTGTTAGGATGTGGTGTTTCATTTTGATTGAAGATGTTAAGTAGGTGAACCAAAGGGGCCTCTGATTACTAGACTTCAATACATTGGTAGCTGAATCTTGGTAGTGAGCCTCAGGAGGAGGAAGTGGCCAAATAAGGGAAGAGACCTTGGTGGCTAGTTTAGAAATATAATCTATGGTTTGGGGTCACCACAACATGATGAACTGTATTATTAAAGGGCCACAGCACTAGGGAGGTTGAGGACTATTGCTCTATATAGACCAGATTGGCCTAGAACTCATGGAAATCCACCTTTCTCTGCCTCCCGAGTGCTGATATTAAAGGCGTGTGCCACTACTCCCAGCCCATTAACTTTTACTCTCTTGGTTCTCTGAGGCTCTAACACAGAATTGGTGAGGGCAAAGGCATGCATCGTGCATACCCAAATCTTTCAGTCTAGATTCTACTCTGAGGAAAGCATAGGACCCCTGGGAGCCTGAAGTCTGCTCACTAGCGGCTGCTAAGGGAAAGGATCCAGGCTGCTACACCACGACCTCTGATAAGAGAAGAAAATAGAACATGATCATGAGCAAATAAAACAAATAAATCATGTCACATTGCTGCTATGTTTAGAAAACTTCAACCGAGTCCAGTTTGTTTAAATCTAAAGAACAGAAGTGGAGTCAGGCAAGGACTCTGTAGCAGGTGTCTTGCCACAGTGCTCAAGGACCTGATTGAAGCTGGATACAGTGGCGCAAGCCTGTGTTATCAGCCCTAGGGACATAGAGACAGGAAGGTCCCCAGGGCTCTCTGGTCAGCCAGTCTACTTAAATCAGAGAGCTTCAATCATTGGGAGGTGGTCTCAGGAAATAAGGTGAGGCTGGAGGGATGGCTCAGTGGTAAAAGCAATCGCCATACAAGCATAAAGAACTGAGTCTGATCCTCGAGACCCATGTCAAGGAGAAGGGAAGAACCAGTTCCACAGAGCTGGCCACTTACTTCTGCCTGTGTGGTGGCATACCACACACACAAATAGTTAAACAAATAAGAGTTTAAAAGAATAAGATGGAAAACGGTTGAGGAAGACAACAGTGTTGACCCCTGACCTCCATGGGCACACAAACGTGCGGGTACCAGCTGTGGGTATTCATCGGAGAAGACTGCTCAGACATGGTTTAAAACAATAGAAAATCTCTATTAGCCCACTGGTGACTACACTGGGTGTTCGGGAGCCCAGTGTAGCCTCGAGCCTTTCTCTGGGTGAGCTTTTAAGCACAAGAATCATGTCCTGGGCTGACACACTTCAGTTAACAAGAACAGTCAGCCAGAGGCAGAACAAGAGAAGCCAAAAAAGCAAGGTCAGTACATTTAGAGACTTTCCTATAACCACAGACTCTGATGAATTAGGCTGTTGTTTTAGTTTTGGCAGGTGGTGCTGTCTGCATGCTGAGTTTTACAGCCTGAATGGCACTTCCATCATGGAGACAATTGTGTTAAGGTCTCTGGGCTTAGTAAGGTCTGGAGCCTTGTTATAGTACCCATCTACAATCATGAGAAGAATAAAGCGTGTCTTGTATTCTTTGAGAGGAGATCTGCAAAGCCAAAGAGAAAGGGAGACTGTCCTAGAAGACGAAAGGGTTCGGGGCCTCCACGTGTTTCTCTACAGTTGCCTCCATGACTATTGTAAGGGGAGCAATTGCTGCAGTTTCTAGAGTTTTTCTTTGGCTAAGCAGGCGTCAAATCTGGGCAACGGCTGACTTTTTCTGACTTTTAATTCTCTGGCTCTTGCGATTTTGTAAAACCTTGATTTCTATGAAAGAAATATTTTTCTGTTTGAGCTTTCTGGGGTTGTCATTTCTTTTTCTCTGACAAAGATAATGAAAGTTAGGAAGATAAATCTGTTTTAAAACAAAATTGACCAAATAAATTCCCAGATCCAGAAGGCAAGACAATGAGGTGCAGAGAAAGCGGGCTGATACACCCTGGGAGGGGCAGAAGCCCAAGGGGGCCGAGAGCAGAAGTACCGAGGAATGAGGCTAGACCAGAGTTTCTCAACCTGTGGGTCGGAACCCTTCCACAGGGGTTGCCTAAGGCTATGGGTAAACATAGATGTTTACAATATCACTCATAATCGTAGTAAAATTACAGTTATGTTGAGTAGCAACAAAAATAATTTTATGGTAGGGAGGTCATCACAACATAAGGAACTGTATTAAGAAGGTTGAGACCCACGAGTCTAGACTCAAGACTCCTCAGCTTTGGTTGCCACATTGTTTGCCTAGCGCAGGTCACAGGGAGCAGGAGTATGCTAAACCTCTCCTTACTGTGACCTGTACTTTCTCTGCACTTCAGTTCCAATGCCCTCGGCTGTAATAATACAAAGTCCAACTCAGGCTGGCTCAACCAATAAAGAGAATTTATTAGCAGGATATGGTAATGTAAACCTAGATTCGGAAAATTGAGACGTGGGCATCACAAGTTCTAGGTCAGCCTGGACAACTCAGTGATAGGTCATCTCAATCAGAACAAAAATAAAATAAAACTATGCCATCAAGGTGATTCATTGTGTCTAAAAGGTATAATGAATAATAAAAAAAACTCCTGAGACAGATATTATCTCCTATGGTGGGAGCTTTGTTTCAGAGCTGAGACACATATTCCATAGTATTTCACAAAGGCTGCTGTTAAACAAAACAAAAGTGTTGGTGGCGAGGATGTAAAGAAACCACAGTCTCGGGTATCATTGGTAAGGATGTAAAAAAGATACAGGTAATATGGGAGACAATCTGGTATTATCCTCAGAAATTAAAAAAAGGCTCATAGAGCTAGAGAGATGGCTCAATGGTTAAGAGCACTGACTGCTCTTCCAGGGGTATAGGTTTGAGTCTCAACACCCACCTGTTGGCTCACAAACATCTGTAACTTCAGGTCCAGGAGGTCCATCTTCCTATTGTGGCCTCTATGAGCACCAGACACCTGTATGGTAGACATAGACAATGCAGGCAAAGCACCCATACACATAAAATAAAAGTTAAATGTAAAAATAGAATTACCATCTGACTCAGCACTTCCACTTCTGGGTGTGGGTTCAAAGGCGTGGGAAGCAGGGATTGAGGAAATACCCAGATACACATATTTGTAGCAGCTTTATTCACAATAGCTCAGAGGAGCCGGGCGGTGGTGGCGCACACCTTTAATCCCAGCACTTGGGAGGCAGAGGCAGGCGGATCTCTGTGAGTTCGAGGCCAGCCTGGTCTACAAGAGCTAGTTCCAGGACAACCTCTAAAAGCTACAGAGAAACCCTGTCTCGAAAAACCAAAAAAAAAAAAAAAAAAAAAGGAAGGAATTCTGACTCACACTACCACATGGACAGATCTTGAGGACATGCGAAGTGAAATAAGCCAGTCACAGATAATTTGATATTTCATTTATATGAGGCATTTGCAGAAATCAAAATCATAGAGGCCAGGAGTAGAATGATGGTTGCCAGGGAGCAGGGAAAGAGGTGTGCATTAGTTACTTTTCTCATTGCTTAAAAAATACCCGAGAAAGCCGGGCAATGGTGGCACAGGCCTTTAATCCCAGCACTCAGAAGGCAGGAGGATCTCTGAGTTTGAGGCCAGCCTGGTCTACAGAGTGAACTCCAGGACAGCCAGGGCTGCATAGAGAAAATCTGCCTTGAATCCTCCCTCACCCTCCAAAGAAGAAAGAAAGAAATAAAAAAGTCTGAGAAAACCAATTTAAGAAAGAAGGGTTTATTTTGGCTTATAGCTTCTATCTGTCTGTCTGTGTGTCCATCCAACCATCCATCCATCCATGTAGCTATATACCATCTATCTATATGTCTGTCTGTCCATCCGTCCATCCATCATCTATCTATCTATCTATATTTATATATTTATTATTGAGTCAATCTCACTACAAAGCTCTGGTTGACCTGGAACTTACTATGTAGACCAAACTGGCTTGAAATCACAGAGATATGCCTGCCTCTACCTTCTGGGTGTTGGGTTTTAAGATGTGCACCACCACACTTGGCCCCTTGGCTCACAATTTGAAGGCACAGTTCATTATAGCAGGGGAGGCACGGTGGTAGGAGATTGAGTTAGCTGGTTACATTGCATCCACAGCCAGGAGGCAAAGAGTGATGAAGGCTGCTGTTCAGAGCAGCTTCCGGGCTGGGCTAAGCTCTGAATAAATACACGTCAGCAATGGTCTTGTGCAGGGACTGCTCAAGCTGTGGCACCTGCCAGGGGTGTGGCTACCTAGGTCCCTGCAGGCACCCTGACTGCCACCCAGGGACATAAGAACCTGTTGGTGTCACTGAGCTAAGATGGTGTTGCGTGGTTCCTGGTGGCTCCTGGCCATCTGTCTTCTGTCCTGGTGTTACGACACCTGGGAGTGGGGGCGTCTGAACCCACAGGCAGAATCACCATTCCCTCTGGTGCTCTGGTATGAGAGAGGTGAGTGAAGATGGGTGCAGGGCAGGTGCCCTCTTTCTTCCCCAACCTGGGTTCCCAGCTGTGAAGTCAGAGCGGGACGGGCGAGGACGGTGATACCGCAGCCCCTGCCTGGTCTGAGATTTTGGGATTTGATGACCCCTGAGCACTGGAGGGAAGGGAGCCATGTGTCTTTGGTGAGCGCTCAGGCAGAGATGGGACCTCTAGGGTTTTTATGGTGTCTTTGTTAAAATCCTAGCAGTGATGGCTTTGGCCAGCAGTAACTGACATCGGACCATCGGTCCCTGCAGAGCTGGGTGGCATTCCTTCACACACTGAGTGGAGATCTACCAGGTACCCGCATGTCCTTTATACAGCTACCTCACAGCACGACTACACCTGAGCATGAGACAGACTGAATTCTCTGTCCTTCTGGAATTTCCTTTCCAGTGGGGGAAATAAGGGAGACGTGTTGAATGGTGGTGAGTGCTGTATGGACAGACAAGAGCCTGCAAGAAGACAGAGCTGGAGGAGTGAGCGTGCTCTTGCAGGGAACAGTGTTAGGAGAGGACACATCCTGAGAGTGAGCACTGAGCAGATCTGAAGTGGATGAGGGCAGATGCCATATGGATGTGTGGTCAGAGGAGCAGCAGAGGCAAAGGCCCAGACCTGAGCCAGGAAGTGTCCAGATCAGAGGACAGGAGCAGAGGGAGCAGGGGAAGAGAGGGTGGACACATCTGTTGGGGCTTTCAAGACTAGTGTAAGGACCTGGAATTGAACTAGGACCATTAGAAAGTGAAGCTTACCAAGATGGAGTAGCTTATAGGATGAGAACATCTGAGGAGTACTTCATGTGTGTGTGTGTGTGTGTGTGTGCATGTGAGTGCACGAATGCGCATGTTTGCACATGACTTCTTATGCATGAATGCCCAGGTCAGCACACGTGGAGGTCTGAGGACAATTTTTGGGAATCAGTTCTCTCCTTCTTCTGTGTGGGTCCCAGGGATCAAGCTCAGGCCATTGTGCTTGGCAGCAGGTGTCTGCGCCCACTGTAGCACCGTGGCCTATGCCAGCCCTGCCTATTGGCTTCTTTAATCCCACGTAGACCATGGTAACACAGAATTTTCAATGTAGCCAAGGATAGCCTTGAAATCCTGCTCCTCTTTCTTCTACCTCTCAAGTGTGGGGATGCATTCATGTGCTACTATGCCTGGCTAATTTGATTTTTGGCAAGGGTAGCCCCAGGATGTCCTTGATCTTGATATGTAGCCAAAGGTGGCCTTTATGCTTTTCTTTCTCTTTGTTTCCTATGTTTAATATTTTATTTAAATACAGGGTCTTACTTTGTTTTCAAGGTTGTCTTGGAGATCACTATGTAGTCCAGGCTAGCCTCAGATACCCCAGTGATACCCTAGCCTCAACCTTCTGAGTGTTAGAACTACAGTTGGGAATCCTACAGTAGAAAGACCAGGGTCCCAAAGGTAACCTTGAACTCCTGATTCTCCTTCTTTCCAAGTTGTGGGGTTACAAAAATTGTACTGATATACCCAGCACATTTTTGGAACCAGGTTCAGTGTGTAGTCCAGGCTGACATTGGATCAGGATCCGTCTGTCCCACCCTGGAGTGATGGGATCACAGGCATGTGATGACGCATCAGCTTTGTATATAGTAAATCTGATGTCCTTTTCACAGACCTAGGGTGTTACAGAGTGTTTTTCAAGGGTGGGGACTTTAGTTCAGAGCCATTGGCCTTCAGCTTGAATTTAAAGTCCTGTCATTGGGTAAGGCCTAAGGCCACCCCAGGAGTGAACATGCCAGGAGTGGAGACACCACCTTCTGGAGGTGGAGTTGATAAGGACGAAACAGCCCAGGAGAGAACATCCTGAGGGTTAGGGAGGTCAGGAGAGTTCAGTGTCCTGAAGTCACTGAAGGAAATGTTCCCTGAAAAGTGACAAGCCAAGATCGATGGCGGACACCTGCAGCCCAAGCGCTGGGGAGGCCCAGGAAGGTAGATAGATGGCTGCAAATTCAAGGCCAGTTGGATAATCCAGAGAGAATTTTAGTGAGTTTCTGCATGCTCTAGAGTGATAGCCCACCTCAAAAACAATCAGCAACAAAAAAAATCCCACCGCCGCCATCAACACAAAGGATGACAGCAGGTCAATGAACCACCGGGAGACCGGTCCATCAGGAGCACCTGGAAACTTAGCCATGTGAAGACCTGTATCTGCTTGACAGAAGCAGTTTGAGGCTTAGCTTTTTGGTACGGGTTAAAAAAAAAAACCACAGAGAGGAATTAGAGTCAGTGAACACAGACAGCTCTTGCAAGGTTGCTTCAGAGCCCAGGGCTAGAGCCAGGCTCACAGAGGACATGAGAGATGCTGCCCTCTCCAGCACTCGGCTGTCACTGAGCAAAGCTGCGCTATTCTGGACGCTGTGGTGGAGGGGTGAAAGAATTCACCAGAGCAGAACTGACGTTAGAGATTAATGGAGAACAGACACTGTGGACAGAAACACGGCAGGCTGGTTCTGAGAGAGAACTGCACCCCAGCAGGAGTGGGGCACTGTCACCACAGTTATGAACGGTCACCTGGCCTTCCTTTCATTCTGCCCTCTGTGTAGTTGTTTGAGTGGACAAGGTGGGCAGCTCACTGTTTGTTAAGAAGAGACTCCTATGACCCCATTTGTCCATTTGGGGTGCAGGCTCTCTGAGCTCTGGTTGTTTGTAAAGCACCACAGGTTACTCTGTCAGGATCTGAGAAGCAGGGAGTTGGTTTTCATTTTAGCCTTTGATTGTGTCTGCCTTGGGCACTTCATGTCCCTCATCCTGGTCCTGGCAATCCTCCTGCTTCAGTCTTCCGAGTGATGAGATTATTGTCACCACGCCTGACCTCCCTTTTGTTGTTTTTTACTGTGTTAAGTAGCTGAGAATAACCCTGAACTTCTAATCTTCCTCCCTCTGCTTCCCAAGAGCTGGGACCACATGTGCTCAACTTCATACAGTTTATACAGTACTGGGGTCCTGCCCGAGGCCTGGTGCATTTTGGGTAACCACTCTATTAGCATGGCTACTTCTCCAGCCCCACATGGCCCCTGCAGCTTGTTAGCACTTCACAGACAGAGCCATGTAGGAAGTGTTCTTTTATCTGTTCCTGCTGAGGGGACATTCCTGTGACATCAGCTTCACCATTTTCAGTGCACAATTCGGTGGAGTTGAGCCTGGTCACAGCTGAGGCAACCACAGCTTCCCTGTAGTTTCAGGACTGTCAGCCCAGGCAAACCTCTGCATGGTTAAGTCCTTGTTTCTTCCCCTCCTCTCTCTCCTGAAAACCTCCCGCCTGTTCTCTCTGCTGTGGTTCCTTATTCTGACAGAACAGGTGGAGGAGCAGACAATCTGTCTACTGTGCAGGGTTAGTGCACGGAGCATGCTCTGAGGGTCATCCAGGTTGTAGCATGCTTCAGTGCTTCATGCCTGTTCATGGGTGGACAGTATCCCATTGTGTGACCGCACCACAGGTGGTTCATCCAGTAATGGACATTTGCCCAGTTTCTACCTTTGCTATGACCAACAATACATCTGTAAACATTTGTGTAAAATTTTTTCTCGATGTACATTTACATTTTTCTTGAGCATAAAGGCTGGTGTGGAGTTGCTAGGTCACTTGACAATCACATGCTTAGTTACCTTTTAGGCAGCGCCACACTTTCCCACAGGGGTTCCATCCACCAATAGGGCCTTCATGTCAGTGTTTCTCCACGTCCTCAAGTCTGTCTGAATCAGAACTTGGCTGTTTTAACTTGCTTTTCATTAAAGAGCCATGGTGCTGTGGGCCATTTCCCGTTTTCTTGGATGCATGTCTTTTCCTCCTTTCTTACTTCCTTGTTTATGATTTCATTTATTTTGATGCTTTTGAGTTTTATTTTTTATTTTATGTGCACAAGTGTTTTGCTTGTATGTACATCTGTGCCCCGTGTGCATGCAGTGCCCACAGAGGACAGAAAAGTGTGGTCGAGCCCCTAGAATTGTTACAGAGAGCTGTGAGCCACCCTGTGGGCGCTGGGAGGAGCCGTCAGTGCTCTTAACTGCTGAGCTATTGCTCCAGCTCTATTTAGTTGTTTTGAGCGAGGGGCTCATTATAGGTATGAAACTTGATATGTAGATCAGGCTGGCCTGAACTCCTGGAGACCTCCCTGCCTCTGCCTCCAGAGTTTTGGAAGAAAGGAACCCACCACTGTACAAGATCGATTTTCAAAGTTTTTTCAAGCTGGGACCGGAGTCCTGGCTGTGTAGTTAAGAGCATTAGAAGCTCCTGCAGAGGGCCCAGCACCCACAAGGCAGCTTAGGACTGCTTGTGCCTCCATCTCCAGAGGATTCCGTCTTCTTCTTGACTCTTCAGGCTCCAGGCACACAGGAGTGTAAATACCAAATTAATGTCTCTTTCTATTATATTTTGTTTTAATGTTAGATTTAAGAATTTGCTAATTGTCCAGGCTGGATAGCTGTCTCAGTGGGAAGAGCATTAGAGGACCTGAGTTCACTTCTCAGCACCCACATGGCAGCTTACAACTGTTAGTAACTCAGTTTCAGAAGACCTGAGATCCTCTTCTAGCCTCTATGGATGTACACAAGTGGTGCATAGACATACATGAAAGAAAACACACCACACACACACAAAATAAAAAAAATCTTTTAAAAGTAATGTTTGATTGATGATTTCCATCATTGTTTTTGTTGGCTAGGAGACATTAAAGTGAAAGCCTTTATAAAGTTTGCTGAAAAGACAATGCCTGGAATTTATGTCCTGCCTGTAGAGATCGGGAAGAGTGTGGTGCAGGTAAGATGCCAGCTAATGGTTTGCTACAGACTTTGATAGACGGTGCTATTTGAACACTTTGCCTTGCAAACTGTCACCCCACTGGTTTGGTTTGGTTTGGGGGTGCAGGACTTTGCTATGTAGTTCAGGCTGGCCTGGAACCTGATCTCCCTGGCCCAGCCCCCTAGTGTCCCTGATGGAGACAGGAGGGTCCCCTGTATACGTCACTTTTCTGCTGCTGTGATAGAAACACCAGGATGAAAAGCATCTCACGTGGAGTTTGCATGGGCTATGGTTCCTAAGGGATAAGAGTTCATCATGGCAGACAGACACGGCAGCAGAAGGAGGGGGAGAGAGAGCACAGCTTCCACTGCAAACAGGGAGCAGAAAGAGCAGCCTGGAAGTGAGGCAAGGCTATGAGCTTTTAAAGCCCACGCCAGTGATTTACTTCCTACAGCAAGGCTGTACCTCCCCATATCATCCCCCAAACAGCACACCAACTGGGTTCAAATATCTGAGCCAATGGGGGACATTCTCATTCAAACCCCCCTCCCCAGATTTAAGGCCGTTCCCCTCTTAGAGATGAGGACAGTCACCAATAGTCCCAGCCTTTGCTTTCCCGCTGCTCCTGTTTTAGGATGTGGAGAACAAGGCCTTGAATGTCAGTTCTGAAGTGTGTCAGATTCTTGCTCAGGATCCTAAACTGCATCAAGGCTACGTTGCTGTTACATTCTCCAAGAGACTCCAGTTGCTGTGAGTATCCTTCTATTGCATGGCAGCACTTACATGGAATAGATGTTTCGTCTGTTCCAGTCAGTTGACCGTAATGATTCAGATCCTCCCATTGCAAAGAAAAGATGTTATCCTTAACATGTCCCTGTGAGAAGCTTTGTGGACATAATTCATTATCTGTGCGTGCATGCATGCATGTGCGTGTGCCCACGTGAGTGAACATGAGTTTGGAAGTCAGAGGTCAATGTTGGGTGTCTTCCTCTACCTTACCATTTTAGAAAAATTTTGAAATTTTATTATGTATTAATCATATGCACATGTGGTGGCGGGGGTGGGGGTAGGCATGTGCACATGTGTGTACAATGCCACAGAGGCCAGAGGAGGGCATCAGATCACCTCATGCTTGAGTTACAGATGATTGTGGTTGCTAGGAACCGAACTTGAATTATCTGCCGTAGCAGGAAATGCTTTTAACTGCCAAACCACCTCTCCAGCCTTCCACTCTACTGTATAATTTTGAATTCATTTCCTTAGCGTGTGCATGCTGGAAAACATGGTGATAATGATGATGATAAGAAGGAGGGGGAGAAGAAAAATCTCAACATGAACTTGTAGTTTCTTATTCAGCTAGACTGGCTGATTGGGAAGCCCCCGAGTCCCTCCTGTTTCTCCCTCACCAGAGCTTATATTATCAGATTACTGCTGTACCTAAATAGTTTGCATTTTTTTAACAGGGGAGTGTGCAGTCCAGGCTCAGTCCCTCAAGCTTGCATGACAAGCACTTCACTGGCTGAGCATCATCCAGCCTCTCTTGATTTATTTTCTTTCTTTTTTTAATATTTATTTATTTATGTATTTTTATGTATGAGTGCTCTGTCTGCGTGTATGCCTGCATGCCCGAGGAGTGTATTTGAACCCATTATAGATGGTTGTGAGCAACCATGTGGTTGCTGGGGTTGAATTCAGGACCTCTGGAAGAGCAGTTACTACTCTTAAACTGCTGAACCATATCTCTAACCCCCTTTTGATTTCTTTTCTATGAAAGATTTGTCTTCATCCTTAGGGGAGGAAGATCCTATAACTGTGGTTTGGGGACCCATGGTGTATTAAATAGTTTGATCCATGAAGCGACTGTTGATACATTCCAATTTGACCTTCAGAGCTGACAACTAACTTTGATTTCTCCAGGAAGGACTTGGCTGAGAAATGCCAAATACCTACCATGAAAGATTTGATCTCAGTTTCTGGTAGAAAGTTTAAAAGGTAAGTTCTGCTTTTAAAAACATTTATTTTTAATTATTTTATGTGTATGTGTTTTTCCTGCATGTGTGTTTAAGAGAATGTCTGATTCTCTGGAATGGGAGTTACACACAGCCGTGGGCTGCTAGGTTAGTGTTGGGAAACAAATTGAAAGCCTCTGGAACTTAACTATCTTAAGAACCTTAACTCTCAACTGCTGAGCCAGCTCTCCAGCCCCTTCTTCCACTTCTTCACCCATTGCTCTCTTTTCTCACCTGTATCCATCTGATAGTTTGAATTTCTGTTTCCCTTTGAGATAAAGTCTTGCTTTGTATCTCAGGCTGGCCTCAAACTCCTGCCTCAGGCTGCTGAGTGCTGGGGATATGGACACGTGCTGGGGATAAGGACACACCCAAGACCTACTTATTAAAAGAAAAACAATAATATTCGAAGTGTACACTAACTCAGTCATCCTTGTCAAACTGATTTCTGCATCACATAACAAAGCAGCCATGACTAATGAGGAAGCAGGAGGGGTCTTGGGATTATGTTGGGGAGAGGTGATCATCTCTTTCCCCCCAATATAACTGACAATATTTCATGGAGGTGCAATGGTTCCAGCCATGTGGCAGGTAGCAGTTAGAGTGTCTGTGTCTGTGTGTCTGTGTGCATGTGTCTGCGGGTGCCAGCGAGGCCAGAAGAGGGTGTCAGATCTCCTGAAACTGGAGTACAGGCATCTGTGAAGCAATGAACATGGGTGTTGGGATCCTAACTTGGGCCCTTTGGGACAGCAGTGCGCACTCAATGACTAAGCCATCTCTCCAGCCCCTTATATTGTTTTCATTACATTTATTTATGTATTGTGTGGTCAACATGTGCCCTGTTGTGCCTGTAAAGTTAAAGGGTAAGCTAAGAGAGTCAGCTGTGTCTTCCTTATGGTACTCAGGGACCGAACTCAGGTCGTCAGGCTTGGCAGCAGCTGCCTTTACCTGCTGTACCATCTCCACAGGGAGGAGTCAAAGATGTCTCCAAGTTCTCAGTTTGAGTAACTGGCTGAATAGTATTGTCATCTACAGAGACAGGGAGCCACTGGGGAGGAAGAGAAGGGGTGTGTGTGTGTGTGTGTGTGTGTGTGTGTGTGTGTGTGTTTAGGCAGGCAATTTGGCTGTGCTATGAAAAGACAGGATGGAGCCATCATTTGTAAGCACAGTTTGAGATAGCAAGCAAAGAGAACTTTTAGGCCACTGAAAAGATGCATCTGAAGTTCAATATGGTGATAGGGTTAGATGCATTCAGAAATGCTTATACATAAACATATATTATATACACAATATATACATTAATCCTGTTTACCTTACCTTTTACTGTGGGAAAATTGTAAATATATATAAAAACAGGGAGTAATATAGTGAATATCTCTGATCCTACCTTCATCCCTCCTTAACATTGGTTAATTTTGGATGGGTAAAAAGGCTCAGCAGATTAAGAGTGGTTGCCAGGCAAGCCTGACCAGCTGACTTAGGTGGTCAGATCCCTGGTGGAAGGAGACACCAACTCCAGAAAGTTGTCTCTGCTGTGGCACCCACATTCACACTCAATCTTATCCCTCATCTCCACATGCTCTCCTGGAGTCAGAGTCGTCTAAAGCAGAGTCCCACACTGTGACCCATGAATGCTTTTCAATCAGAGAGAGGAAGCATTTAAACTGGGGGTGGTGGAACGTGTCTTTAATCCCAGCCCTCAGGAGATGGAGGCAGCAGGACCTGAACTTCAAGGTCAGCCTTGGCTACACAGTGAATTTGAGGCTAGCTTTGTATACATAAAATAGTGGCAAAAAAAAAAAAAAAGGAAAAAAAAACCCCAACAAAACAAAGAACCCAACTCGGGTTTAGAAATATATTATTTCCTGGAACATTGATGCAAGAATTTGGTCAAGGAGTCGCCATGATTCTCCCACTCCAGACAGACGCAGGTTAAGATCCTCCCTGAAAAAGGGGAATGATGTGGGAGTGATTTCTTATTAATAAAGAAACTGCCTGGGGCTGGAGAGATGGCTCAGTGGTTAAGAGCATTGCCTGCTCTTCCAAAGGTCCTGAGTTCAATTCCCAGCAACCACATGGTGGCTCACAACCATCTGTAAGGAGGTCTGGCGCCCTCTTCTGGCCTTCAGGCATACAGACA
>NW_026068004.1:1969158-1990057 GCF_014885135.2 Alexandromys fortis
AAATAAATATTTAAAAAAAAAAAGAAACTGCCTAAGCCCCTTGATAGGCCAACCCTTAGGTGGGTGGAGTAAACAGAACAGAATGCCGGGAAAAAGAAGCTGAGTCGAGGAGTCGCCATGATTCTCCCACTCCAGACAGACACAGGTTAAGATCCTCCCTGGTAAGCCACCTCGTGGGCTACACAGAATATTAGAAATGGGTTAGAACAATATGTAAGAGCTAGCCAATAAGAAACTGGAACTTACGGGCCAGGCAGTGTTTAAAAAAAAAAGAATTTGGTCAAAATGCGTTCAAAAGTAGCTGGAGAAGCTAGGTGTAGTGACAAAGGCTTTGATTCCAGAATTTGGGAGGCAGGGATAAGGCTGATCTCTGTGTTAGAGAACAGCCTGATCTATGTAGTAAGTTCCAAGACAGCTAGAAGTATATGGTGAGACCCTTCCTTGAGCAAAAAGAGGGTGCTGGGGGTCAGGAAGGTGGGCTGGCGAGATGACTCGGTGTCTAATAACTCTTACCTGCTCTTGCAGAATAATGAGGCGACTCTCCAGCTTCTTTAACCTACCGTGACTGGTCCCAAGACAAGTCCACGGTGTGTGCAAAGCATCGTGACACAGCTGTGCTCTGCACCCCATGTCACTCTTGAGACACAAGCTGACCACAAAAGGCCAACCCTGTCTGCAAAGAAGAACTAGTCACTCGCTTGAATAAACAGTCTCCGTCTTCTTGACCCCTCCTAGCTTGGTAAAGGTTCCTAGTCTGTCAGAGGCATGCTCGCTCATGCTCTCAGGTTCTCTGAAATAAACCCGCCTGCACTGGAGTCCAGTCTCCTGACTTCTCCCACATTGTTTCCTAACATGGCCCTCAATCCCAGAACAGGTGCTTGAGCAAAGGGCCCTTCTTGTAACTCAGGAAGCAGATGCAGCCGCAGCTCATTCAGGCAAGGGCAGCTCTCAAAATGCTTGGGCTTGTTCTTCCAATTGCCCCCTAGTTAACATGCTAGCCCCTCTTCTTTTCTTTCCCTCTTTCCCCCAAACCTCTATCCATGCCCTCTTTCTCCCCCTAATTGGCACCAGAAAAAATTAAGGTCATAGTCATCCAACCTGAGGCCATCCTCTGGCCTGTGAGGTGATGAGAGTCTTCCGTCTACATGAGTTTTGGGACTTCTTCATTGTCTCTGTGTTGTTGTGGGATTTTGATCCCTTTAGCCAATGGCTTTTGGGAATTACTAATTCTAGGGCTGGTCTTGTCTGTGGACATGATAGCTTATAAGCTTAGGGAGAGGGCCTCATGCTCTCTTGCTCCCACACTCTCTTGGGTGGTCAGAATGGAGCAGGCGGCTTGCTCTTCACCCCTGGCCAGAATGACTGAAGGCAGCTGGATCAGCAGCGGCATTTAAACCATTTTGTATCAGTGAGTATTTACCCCGATTTTATACCTAAATAAATTCTCAAGAACGTGTAACAGACTCTTGTGGCTTCTCGCTACAAGCGACACCCAACATGGGGCTGCCATACAATAGATACGTTTTCAGAACTTTGAGTTCTGAAAAGGCTGATTCTGTAATTGCACACCTACTAGAAGTCATAAGAATCATGGGGATACCTGTACATAGTAAAACTGACAATGCTCCAGCATATGTCTCTAGTAAAATGAAACAGTTTTTTGAATATTATAATCTAAAGCACATTACAGGTATACCACATAATCCTACAAGACAAGTGGTTATAGAAAGATCTAACTGCACTTTAAAAGAAATGCTTAATAAACAGGTAGATGGAACTAAGATTCCCCCAGAGATAGATTGCCTAATGCCTTATTAACTTTGAATTTTCTTAATGCTCATGAGAAAGGAACAACAGCTGCAGAGAGACATTGGACAACAGAAAAAACTGTGGAATTAAATCAGCCTGTGTACATTTATTTATTCCTGGTTTTTCAAAACAGGGTTTCTCTGGGTATCTCTGACTGTCCTGGAACTCACTCTGTAGACAGAGTTGGCCTTAAACTCATAATGATCCTCCTGCCTCTGCCTCCCTGAGTGCTGGGATTAAAGGTGTACACCACCACCGCCCAGTACTTTAAAGATATACCGTCTGTGTACTTTAACAATGTATTGTCCTCAGAATGGAAACCAGGACATGTGTTACATTAGGGAAGGGGTTTTGCTTTTACTTCCATAGAAGAAGAAGAGCTATGGATACCATCAAAATCAATAAAGTTTTTTTTTTTTTTTGGTTTTTCAAGACAGGGTTTCTCTGTGGCTTTGGAGCCTGTCCTGGAACTAGCTCTGTAGACCAGGCTGGTCTTGAACTCACAGAGATCTGCCTGCTTCTGCCTCCCAGTGCTGGGATTAAAGGCGTGCGCCACCACCGCCCGGCTCAATAAAGTTTTGATCAGAACAGGAGAGACCTTTTAACAAGGAGAAGTAATACTTCATCAACCAATGTGGTATGCTAAAAGGAAGACTATAAATAAGGGTCAGGATAGAGTTTTGTTTTATTTTTATTTTTGTCTTTACAGGAAAATAGAGATACCCACCTTCAATAAATCAAAAGATCTTAGACATCTAGATGCCTAAAGAAGAAGGAAAGGTTATCCAGAAAAATTTACCAAGCATAGAAAAATCTGACCTATGGTACCAATATCCTTTGTAGAGTAAAATCTCCCTACCTGAACATCTATATCCCTTTAGTTCTTAGAAAAGTTGTAGTCCTGAGGCAATTAGAAACCAAAGCTGGTTTTGGAGTTGGAGTGTGGCTCTCTCCTTCTCGAAAGCCAAGCATATTTTTTTTGTTTTGTTTTGTTTTTCGAGACAGGGTTTCTCTGTGGCTTCGGAGCCTGTCCTGGAACTAGCTCTATAGACCAGGCTGGTCTCGAACTCATAGAGATCCGCCTGCCTCTGCCTCCCGAGTGCTGGAATTAAAGGCATGCGCCACCACCGCCCGGCCAAGCATATTGTTAAAATAAAAATTCAGAGCTTCTGTCTCATATCAGAACAGCCACCTGGTGTGGGACAGAAGAAAACCAAAAATCTAGGAACTATTGCTGTCTAAACTCTGTTATCCCCCCAAATTCTACTTTTCCCCATACTTATTTTTGACTCTGTAGAACCTTTCTTTAGATATAGCACTGTCTTAAATTTTTAACTTTCCATTTTGACATTAATAATGTTTAAGTTTTTCGCAGTGGACAATCAATTTTCTTAACGGCAAGCAGTCTGTGAAGTCTCCAGAAGAAAGATGGGGCCGCACAACAATGATTCTACCTGGTTCATAGTGATGTCATCGAGCCATAAATACTACCCAAAGATTAACTTTGGACTACAAACTGCTCAAGACAATTCCAAAGTGGCCTTGCTTTTTCTAAAGCGACTAGGTCTCTTGAAAAGAAAATGTTTTAAGATATAAAAGCTTAAGTAAACCATAAAGGTTTAAATATGGATCTGAAAGTAAAAGGTCTGAGGATATAAAAGTCTATGCAAGTTTTGAAGAAATAAGAATCTTTTAAGATATATTAAGGTCTGAGAATATAAAAACTTATACATTTTAAGAGTGTCAAAAATAATTTAATATATAAAAAGTGTTTCAAGTGTTGACACATTCAAGTATTAGCTGCTGATGACAACCTGCTCCAAATGACTACAAGCGCTGGACTTGCTGAAGGCTGATGTGGACCAGGCCAGGCTACGTAAATGCTCCCTCTCTCTTCAGTGCAGTCAGCGAACCAGATGCTCCTCATGGGTGCCCCATTGCCTGAATTCCCTCCTCACCTTAGACAAGCCTTTCAGCCTTCTTGGGCCCTGATAATAATGTCCCAAGGTCAGCTTGAAGTAGTTACAGAAAAGAACACATTGTCCTGTACTCCCTGCCCAAAATAGGTTGAAATGCTGAGATAAGGAGGAACTCCCTGGCGTGGTGGACAACATGCCTACCTATGGTGCCCATTACCAGGAAAAGAGGCCCAGAGTTTTCAATTGATGGGTTTATTAACTAAAATAATTCTGCAATAAGATAAGACATTTCATCTTCTTTATGCAGAACCTAAGAGGTATTATACAGCCTTAAAAATGATTAGTTCTGTATAAATCTTTCAGGATTATAATCTGGCTGTACTCAAAGATCAGAGCTTACAGAACCTTAAGAATGACAATAGATGCAAATGCCACTGTCTTTAAAAAAATCTGTAAGCTAATGGTACTGAGGTCCCAATACCACCCCCTTGAGTGCCTAGGCAGGCAGGACCCATGATTGAGTCCTGTCATCGGTAGTTGTGAAAGTGGGGATTGTGGGGCCAGGACAGCCTGGCCACACATATGGGTCCCAGATTGCATAATTGCCATGGCAGTCTTGATAGGGACCAGCTAAAAAGTAGGCCTGAGTTTCTCAATTAATTGGCAGGCAACACCAGGTTCCAGGAAAAGCCATAAATTAATACCATCCACAGAGGGCCAACATCTAAAGGGAAGTACCTGACATTCTAATCACTAGAGATCACTAGAGATAAGATTAGATAAGATCACCAGATGTCCCCGAGTCCAAAACTCACTTATTCCCCTTTTGCCAAGATTCCCCTAGATAAGTGTCAGTCAATCATGGTTCTGAACCCTGGAAATCTCCTCACCCCAACCTCTACTATGATAAAAACCTTACCCCGACTGGGCTGGGCACTCTCTGCTCTCAACCACTGAATGGGACAGATGGAGAGTCCAAGCCTGAGGTTGAATAAAGGGTCTTTGTTTTTACATATGAGATTCGGTCTCCATAGTGGACTCTGGGAGTCCATGTGATCTGAGCAAAGCAAGATCTTCTTCTGGCCTCCGTGATTAATATACACAAGGGGTACACAGAAATACATGCAGGAAAAGCACCCATACACACAAAATAAAAAATTATAAATCTTTTAAAAGTAATGTTTGGATTCATGATTTCCATCATTGTTTTTGTTAACTAGGAGACCCCTTAAATAAAGATGTCATTGAAATGGTGGTTCAGAAGGAAATGCCGGGGATGTAATCCTGTGTTTATAGCATTGGAGGAACACGGAGGAAGTAAGATGGCAGCTCGTTCCCAGAGAGGTTTGCTGAGTGGTTTGATAGAAAGTGAATGCTTCACCTTATGATCCATATCCCCACTGGTTTTGTTTCATTTTCTGTGTGTTGGGGAGTGCAAGACTTGGCTACATAGTTTGTCTGGCCTGGAGCTAATCTCCCTGGCCCAGGCCCTTAGTGTTCATAACTGTTGAGCCATCTCTCTAGCCCCGAGCTTAAGAGTACTGCTATTTTGGGCAAATTGCAAGGTGTTCTATTTTTTCTCAGATACTCAGTTCTTTTTGGTCCTGGGGATTGAACACAGGGCCTCACATATGCTAGGCAAGCACACTACCACTGACCTAGTCCTCACCCCTAACTTTTCTGTGTATTTGTTTCTTTTGGTTTGCTTTGGAGACAAGGAGAGACAGGCAGTACACGACTGGGTGTGGGTAGTCCAGCTGGTGGAGTCTAGGAGGAGGTGATGGCTGGGCAGTGGGTTGCTTGTCAGAGGTGGATGGGCAAGGGACATAGTTCCCGGCTGTGGGAACCATTCACAGAGTCATTGTGAGGCTAAAGATAAGGAGCCCAGGATTTAGGCTAAAGAGTGGCCAAAATAAAAGGTGTTTTAAAGGGTCAGCTTAGAATCCAGGTGTGGTGGTGATCCAAGTACTCAGGAGGCAAGAGGATGTCTGTGAGTTTGAGGCCTGCCTGTCTACATGGCCAGTTTCAGGCCAACCAGGGTCTCACAGAGAGGGGTGGAACTGTTGAGGTTGGGCTTCCTGATGGGAAGCATTTAGTCAACTCTTGGTCACCTGTAGTTTCTGGAATATGGGAGGCTTAGGTTGTGCCTGAGTGCAGGGGAATGAGGGGCAGATCGTCTGGA
This sequence comes from Alexandromys fortis, assembly GCF_014885135.2. NCBI lineage: Eukaryota > Metazoa > Chordata > Mammalia > Rodentia > Cricetidae > Alexandromys > Alexandromys fortis. The sequence continues at coordinate 1,975,069 of NW_026068004.1, forward strand.
CTGGGGTGCCTGGAGCTCCTTTTAAGAAGGTTCCAAATGACGCCAGGACAGCAGCCCTGATGGCAAGGATGACTTTGAATGAGGGGGCCAGGGACCAGAGGACACTAAAATTGCCTCCTCCTTGTCTTTACATAGAAAATGGGCTGCTGTAGAGATAGGCTAAAGACAGAAGAGCTGCTTCTGGTCTGTTGTAAGAGCTCAATAAAAACACGTCAGTAATGGTTCCGCTGCAAAGAAGGCTCAGTCTGAGGAGTCTGTCAGAGGCTACTACCACACAGCACTGCGTACACCTGAGCGTGAAACAGACTGAACTCTCTACCTTTCTGGAACTTCCTTTCCAGTGGGGAAACACACTACAAAGAAATAAGGGAGATGTGTCGAATGGTGGTGAGTGCAGTGTAGACAGAAGAAGCCTGCAAGAAGACAGAGCTGGAGGTGAGACGGTGCCCTTGTAGGGGACAACACTAGTAAACACGTCACCCAGAGAGTGACCACTGAGCAGATCAGAAGTGGACTGTATGGATGTGTGGTCAGAGGAGCAGCAGAGGCAAAGGGCCAGAGCTGAGCCTGGAAGCATCCAGATCAGAGAACAGGAGCCGAGGGAGCAGGGGAAGAGGGGGTGGGCACATCTCTTGGGGGCTCTCAAGACTTGGAATTGGACTAGGAACTTTTGGGGAGATGGGTAACCCAAGCTGCCTGCTTTACATTGGCAGAGAATTGTTCTAAGCCCATGGTGTAGCTAGTACCCACAGAGCCCAAGTTTAGGAAAGCAATTCACAGGCACTCAGGAGACAGAGGCAGGAGGATTTCTGTAAGTTTGAAACCTACGTGATCTACATGGCAAGTTCTGGGTCAGACAGAGCTATGTGGGGAAACCCATTAATAATATATATATGGGCCGGGCGGTGGTGGCGCACGCCTTTAATCCCAGCACTCGGGAGGCAGAGGCAGGCGGATCTCTGTGAGTTCGAGACCAGCCTGGTCTACAGAGCTAGTTCTAGGACAGGCTCCAAAGCCACAGAGAAACCCTGTCTCGAAAAACCAATATATATATATATATATATATGATCAGATCTTATGGATTAAAGGCACGAGTCTGTCTTGTCCCACCCGTGTCTTTATTTCTGTTTTATTTACTGTGCTGAGAATAGATCCTAGGTCTCAGGAGGATTGTAGGCGTCACAGGAAGGGATAGCCTGAGCAACAATGACATTAAGAAACATTTCTGTCTACAGAAGGAAGTAAACTACAGAATACGACAACAGTGCTTGAGACGCTTCGACCATGTTGTGAGAAGGAATGATGGCGGATACCTGAAGATAGCGCTGCCTGGAGGAGTGCATGGGAAAAGACAAAGAGGAAGGCCCAGAAAACGATGGCTAGACAGCATAAAGGAAGACTGTGGAACCTTGGGTATGACAATACCGCAAGCATCTAGGACTGGAACAACTGGAGAACCACTATAAGTGGGCTGCCCATGCAGGCTTAAGCATTGCCGGGGCATTGATGATGATGATGATGATGATGATGATGATGATAGAAAACCACAGAGAGGAATCAGAGTCAGTAAACACAGACAGCTCTTACAAGCCTGCTTCAGAGCCCAGGGCTAGAGCCAGGCTCACAGAGGACATGAGAGATGCTGCCCTCTCCAGCACTCGGCTGTCACTGAGCAAAGATGCCCTATTCTGGACGCTGTGGTACAGGGGTGAAAGAATTCACCAGAGCAGAACTGACGTTAGAGATTAATGGAGAACAGACACTGTGGACAGAAACGCAGCAGGCTGGTTCTGAGAGAGAGCTGCACCCCAGCAGGAGTGGGGCACTGTCACCACAGTTATGAACGGTCACCTGGCCTCACTTCATTCTGCTCTCTGTGTAGTTGTTTGAGTGGACAAGGTGGGCAGCTCACTGTTTGTTAAGAAGAGACTCCTATGACCCCATTTGTCCATTTGGGGTGCAGGCTCTTTGAGCTCTGATTGTTTGTAAAGCACCACAGGTCACTGTCAGGATTTGAGAAGCAGGGAGTTAGTTTTCATTTTAGCATTTTTTTCTGTGTGCCTCGGGCACTTCATGTCCCTCATCCTGGTCCTGGCAATCCTCCTGCTTCAGTCTTCCGAGTGATGAGATTATACATTTGTGTCACCACACCTGACCTCCTCTTTGTTTTTTTTTTTTTATTGTACTAAGTAGCCAAGAATAACTTTGAACTTCTACCCAATCCTCCTCTTTCTGCTTCCCAAGTTATGGAACCAGATGTGTGCTCCCCTTACCCAGTTTATACAATTCTGGGGTCCTGCCTGAGGCCTGGTGCATGCTGGGTAACCATGCTGGGTAACTTCTCCAGCCCCACATGGCCCCTGCAGCTTGTTAGCACCTGACAGACAGAGCCATGTAGGAAGTGTTCTTTTATCTGTTCCTGCTGAGGGGACATTCCTGTGACATCAGCTTCACCATTTTCAGTGCACAATTCGGTGGAGTTGAGCCTGGTCACAGCTGAGGCAACCACAGCTTCCCTGTAGTTTCAGGACTGTCAGCCCAGGCAAACCTCTGCATGGTTAAGTCCTTGTTTCTTCCCCTCCTCTCTCTCCTGATAACCTCCCGCCTGTTCTCTCTGCTGTGGTTCCTTATTCTGACAGAACAGGTGGAGGAGCAGACAATCTGTCTACTGTGTAGAGTTAGTGCACGGAGCATGCTCTGAGGGTCATCCAGGTTGTAGCATGCTTCAGTGCTTCATGCCTGTTCATGGGTAGCCAGTATCCCATTGTGTGACCGCACCACAGGTGGTTCATCCAGTAATGGACATTTGCCCAGTTTCTACCTTTGCTATGACCACAGTGCTACTGTAAGCATTTGTGTAAGGTTTATCTGGATGTACCTTTTCCTTTTTCTTCCGTATAAAGGCAGGAGTGGAGTTGCTGGGTCATTTGATAATTACATGCATAGTTATTCTTAGGCAGCATTGTCCTTCTCCATAGGATTTTCATTGTTGCTCTTCCACCAATAGGGCACAAGTGTTGCTGTTTCTCCACGTCCTCAAATCTGTCTGGGTTGGAATCAGAACTTTGCTGTTTTAACTTGCATTTCGTTAAAGAGCCATGGTGCTGTGGGCCATTTCCCATCTTCTTGGACACATGATTTTCATCCTTTCCCACCTCCTTTTTAATGTTTTATTTATTAATTTTGATTGGTTTGAGACACATATATATTTATATTTTTATTATGTGTGTGTATGTGTGTTTTGTCAGCATGCAGGTCTGTGTGCCATGTGTACACAGTGCCCACAAAAGCCAGAAGAGGGTGATGGATCCCTTGGAACTGTTACAGACACTTGCGAGCTACCTCTGGGCGCTGGGAAAGAGCAGTCAGTGCTCTTAACTACTGAGCCATTCTCCAGCTCTGTTTATTTACTGTGAGACGAGGCCTCACTATCTAGCCAAGGTTGGCCTGGAACTCAATAACCAGTCTAGCCTTGAACTCCGAGAGACCTCCATGCCTCTGCCTATAGAATGTTGGACATAAGGCATTCACCACCATGCAAGCTTGAATTTTTCATTTCATCTGGTGGCTGCAGACTTGGAAGAGTAGTTAAGAGCATTAGATGCCCTTGAGGAGGACCCAGGTAGGGTCCCCAGCACCCACATGGCCCCTTACGACTGCTTGTGCCTCCATCTCCAGAGGATTCAGTGCCCTCTTCTTGACTCTTCAGGCTCCAGGCACACAGGTTGTGCGCACACATCCATGGAGGCCAAACACTCACACACATGAAAAACAATTAAACACCTTTAAAGTTTTTAATTTGTGTACATATATGTGTGTGAGTGTCTTGTGTTCAGGTGCCCACAGAAGACAGAGAAAAGAGTTGAACCCCCAGAGTTGGATTTACAGGTGGTTGTGAGTCGGCAACCTTAGTGCTGGAACTTGGGTCCTTTGCAAAAGCAGAGCACAGCTCTTCACCCTCCCCTGCCATACACACATTCACTCACGCATGCACACTCAGGCACACACCCATGCACATGCCCATGTGTGCAATCAGTCACACAGACACTCACACACCATTTGTTAGTTATACTATTTGTCTTACTATGTTGTAAGAATTCTATTCTTTATATCTTTTGGCCATTGAACTCAGATACATGTTTCAGAAGTATTCTTTTATCCTGGAGGCTGGCCTTATTCACTAGCTTCCAGCTTCTTTTTCTATGGGGTGAGACTCCAGGGGAGATTACATCACTGAATGTGGGCTTGAGATTAATGTGGCAACAGCATTGTGAATGCACAAGAACAAAAGTCAATTGAAAAGCATGGGTGACGGGAATCAAGTGTTCCAGCAGTATTGGCACCTTCCTCTCCCCTGGAGCCTTGCTTCTGAACACCAAACACATGCACTTTGCATTGTGCATACTCTCCTGCTATGAATGCCAGCAAAGCTGCCTCAAACACTCTGCTATTGTATGTTATGAACTCTAGATCTTTTATTGTGCATACAGTGTTTATGCTCTAATAGAAACAGTGGTTTAGTTGCACGAATCAAGACTTTTTATATTTTCTTCATATGTAAATACCAAATGTCTCTTTTTATTGTATTGGGTTTTAAAGTTGGATTTTACAAATTGCTGTTTGAGACAGATGGTGATGGCACATGCCTTTAATTCTGGTATCCAGATCTCTGTAAGTCCGCGGCTAGCCTGGTCTATAAACTGAGTTCCAGGGCAGCCAGGACTGTTACACAGAGAAACTCTTTCTCAAAATTCAAAAAACTAAAATAAGATAAAAAAGAAAGAAATCTATGTTTGGCCAGGTTGGATAGATGACTCGGTGGTTAAGAGCACTGGAGGACAAGGGCTCAGTTTCCAGCACCCATATGACAACTTACAAGTGTTAGTAACTCCAGTTCCAGAGGACCTGAGATCCTCGCTAATAACAGAAATGACTCCAGGTGGAAACTGAGTCACATTTGGGCTCCCACAGAGAAGGGCTGAGATCTGTCTGGGTACTCATTGAAAAGAGAGTCTTGCTTGAATATATTTTTCTCTTTATTCTTCTGAATAAGTTTTAGCAGATAGTTTTGAGAGATCCGGTTGTCTACAGCAAGCCTCCTCAAATTTTCAGCTGTATATTTGTTAGTGTTTACCAACAATTGCTTTAATGAATTCATACTCCCACGCAGGCCCTGTTCACGAGTAGTAGGAGTATATAAGACAAGGTGTTATTAGCGAATGTTTGGTGTTCAGGAAGATATCTGATCTCTGCTATATCCACAGTGATGCCTGAAAGAACAGAAGATGCTATACCAGCTCCAAATAAAGAGCCAACCAACATGCCTCCAGCAACCATAGACTGTAAAGGTTTTCTTGCAGCAGACCTATTTCCTGATGTGTAGGAGAAGACTGGAATCCTCCGAAGTTCAGAATAAGAGGAGAGTTCTTTAGGTGGGAGCCATGATTTGAAGTTGAAAGTAAGTGAAACCTTCAGAATCCTGGGTGTGATTGCGTCTAGCAGGCAGGCTAAGGTCAAGTATCTTCGTGGGCTCCCTAGTAACAATTGGGGCTTGACAAATGGCACCTTGTATTGGGCTGTGAAGAATTCATTGCTTTTATTCTCATCCTCCTCTATCAATAATGCATATTGTTAGGCTGCCTTATTTGATTTCACAGGATTTCCCATGTCATGGGGAAGACATCTCATCAAATTGGTTTCCTTCGTGCAGAGTTCCTGCATGTGATATATAGAGTCTGGGCTTGTAGGCCAGACTCTCCAATTGGCCCCAGAAAAAATGAAGGTCATTCTCTGCTTGCAGTCAGACTTCCAACCAGAGGTCATCCTCTGACCTATGAGGTGATGAGTGTCTTCCGTCTGGATGAGTTTGGGACTCGCTCGTCATCTCTGTACCTTTCTCTCTAGGAGAGGATGGCCATCTCTGTTAGAGGTAGGGACCCCATCCTCTAACAGACACCCTAACTTCTCACCCCTCCTGGATTCTCAAAACGCAGTTCCAGGGATTGAACTCAGGACCTGGGGCTTGGCTGCAGCTGCCTTCCCCACCGAGCATATTCTAGTTCACATGTGTGTGCACGTGAGAATTAGGTGAGGTCCATAGGGGCAGCGGCTCTGCAGCACTGTGCTTCGTAGAGAAGAGGCTGTGCAGACGGAAGGCAGGACTCTGCCTTGTGTTGGGACTGGGGAAAGAGAAGCTGTGCAGAAGGGAGACAGGACTCTGCCTTGTGCTGGGACTGGGAAGGACACTTGATTTCCATCCAGAGCTAGACATGGCTAGGTGGTGTTTGTTCTGGATCTTGAGGGAAAGCTAGGATCCCAATAGGTAAAGATGGAATTGCAGAGGAGGAAGACTTAACCAGTGAGAGCAGGATGGTGTCTTATTAGAAACTCGTTCAGGGCTTCCAGGCATCATGAAGGGCATGTCTTGAGTGTAGCGAAAAGGCGTGGGAGCATGGCTTCTTCCTCTGCAGGCTGCAGGTTGTAGCCACAGATTCTTGTCACTCACGCTTCCTCTCTTTAATACAGTGTGTGTTCTGAAGCCAGTTTATTTTTTCTTATTCTAGAGTCAAGGTATCAATCTCCTGCTCAATTTTTTTCCCTGAAAAACATGAAAATGTTTAAATGAATCTGTTAAGTAGGATGTGTGCATGGTACTGTGGGCTCTGGGACCCTGGCTTTATAAAGGAGGAAGTGGAAAAGGTACGTCAGGACGGCGCTTGCTCGCCTTTAATCCCAGCACTCACAAGGCAGAGGAAGGGAGATCCCAGTGAATTCAAGGTCAGTCTGGTCTACATAGTAAGTCTCAGGACTACACAGAGAAATCCTGTCACAAGAAAAAGGGAAAATTAAACAAAGAAAGTGCCAGTGGCGTGTAAGAGGAGCAGCAGGTGGCAACTGGACCTCACGAGTTCCGCTCACCAGCATGCAAGGCACTGATGGTTGACTCTCACATAGGCGAGGCCCCGAGCACTTTGGCTCCAGAAGGCCTCCACTACTGCTGTGCCTTTGCAAGTTTGCTGCTGCTGTTCTCCTGTGGTATCTAGCATGATGTGGACGGGTGTCAGGGGATCCCCACAGGCTTTCATGTAGTGTGATTATCTCATGAAAATAGCCTGTTCTCTTGAGCAGTTTTACCTGTAGGTTATTATGGAGAGGATTTCATCTTAGGCTGAACTGTTTAGTTGAAGTAATGATTTTATACAATCATAGTGTTAGTTTAAATGGAATTTTGATGACTAAGGGTTTTTAACAAATGTGGCAAGGGATTACAATGGGGGTTACTTTAGTGGGGAAATTAATATAGGTAAAGGTAGGATGTAGTGTTATTCCCACCCCTGAAAAAGCAGGAGCTGCAAAGGATAGAAAATAGGAACCAGGAAGTGCCACACAGCTAGGACTTCGGCGTTTTACTTGAGGAGTTGTATAGACTGTACCTTAGGTTAATGGTCAAGGGGGAAATTGAGTCCCAGGAGTTCGACTAGGTTGAGCTCTTTTAATCTTGATGTTGGGAAATGTGTTCATGGGTTTTGGTGTGCATTATAGCTAAAACAAAGCTTCAAATAATGACCTTATGTAGCGCAAAAGCAAAGGATTGGGTGGTTAGTTAAGATAATTAGATAGGACTCTAAAATGGGAAAAGTAAAACAAGTAACCCGTCTTTCTGGCAATTATAAAAACTACTGCCTAAGTAAAAGGTTATGGCTGGAAGGCTCCTGATATTGCCTAAGTAAGAGATTATGGCTGGAAGGCTCCTGGTACTGCCTACAGGAAAGGTTACAGCTGGAAGGCTCCTGACTTGTGAGAAGTCTAAAGAGAAATGTTTAACTGACCTCATAGTGTTATTGAGCATAGCTCTGCTTATGGCCCTCACAATCACCACATCCCTAATCATCTATGAGTTGGATGAAAACAGAGGGTTTCTAGCCCCTCACTGGGCAGTGTTACTGGTTCTGACAATGATAGTGACTGACTTTTTCCAAGGATTGTTGCTGGAATAGATTAATCACTCAACCACCACCCCTAGGAAGAATTTAGACATGTAAATTGTTAGTGAAGCTAGGTTACGATGTCTTTGTTAAAGACTTTGAAGTAGAAAATCTTGGGGAACAAGTTAAAGTTTAGAAAAAGACACTTTATTTTTACATACCAATCTCGGTTTCCCCTCCCTCCTCTCCTTTCACTCCCCCCTCTTCCCCCCAGCCCAGTCCCCATCTGCTCCTCAGAGAGGTTAAGGCCTCCCCTGGGAAGTCAACTAAGTCTGTCTCCCCTTCCCACCCCTGGTGCCTAGGCTGAGCCAGGCATCTCTCCATTGAGAACGGGCTCCCCAAAGTCAGTTCACGTGTTAGAGTTAGATCCTGGTACCACTCACTGCCTGTGGCCCATATACTGCCCCAAAGACACACTTTTAATAGCTGAGTGAGGTGTTCATTGAGGTCACAGAACAAAAACAGTAGCAGCCTGGTGACTGCCTGCTGACACACCTCTCTTGCTAGGATGGGTTGGTGCTCAAAGGTGAAAATGAATTCCTTGCAACCATTTCTGCCTTCAGCTTCCTGAGAGGGACGTGCACCTGTGATCCCTGTGCTGAGGAGTAAGGTCAAGGGCATCCCTGGGGCGTGCTGGCCAGACAGTCTGACCACATCCCCATCTTCCAAGGATGACGGGAAACTGTCTCAAAAAATAAGGTGAGAGAGATTGGTAGGTCCCTCTCATGTAGCCCAGGTTGTCCTGGACTCTCTGTGGATGACCTTGAACTCTTGCTTCTTGCTCCCCCTGCCTCTCAGTTGAAAGTGCTGGGATTGGGGCTGAAGAGATGGCTCAGAGTTTAAGAGCACTGGCTGCTCTTCAGGAGGTTCTGAGTTCAATTCCCAGCAACCACACAGTGGCTCACAACCATCTGTAATGAGATCTGGTGCCCTCTTCTGGCCTGCAGGCATACATGGAGTCTGAACACTGTGTACATAATAAATAAATCTTTAAAAAAAAAAAAAAAGAAAGAAAGTGCTGGGATTTTAGGCCTGAGCCCCCATACCCTGCTCATTTTTTACTGTATGATTTATATTTTTTATAGCAAGGATACATAGCAAGACTCACAGTGTGTGCATGTGACTCTGTGTGTGTGTGTGTGTGGGTGTGTGTGTGTTGGTGTTTGAGTGCTTTGTTTGTTTGAGTTGGTCTGAGACAGGGTCTCTTATAGCCCAGGCTAGCCTCAAACTCCTGATCTTCCTGTCTCCATTTCCCACCTGCTACAATTACAGGCATGCATTACCATGCCCAACTTAATTTTGTTTCACTTTAAATAATTTACATTTAAATAGCTATATTGGACCTTCTTAGTTGGCAACTAATGGCTGTTTGGGAAGGGACTGTCACCTTTGTCAGTGGTGCTGACAAAGAGAAGCTGGCCTGCTTCAGTGAGAAACATCCCACCCTACAAAGACAAGAGACTCAGGGGGCGGCAGCCCAAAAGAAGGCATGACGGTAAGAGGGTGACTGGGTGGGAAGGTTCCAGTAAGAGCGGGAAAAGGAAGAGAGAGAACGAGGGGGTGATGGAAAAGATAGAATTCAGTATACAAATGTATGAACTTGTTGATTATAAAGCGTTTTAAAATACGGCGGTGTAGGGCTAACATTGTTGTATTGCACAGCACCATTCTGAGAAAGCAGGTGCTGTGCTGTTATTACTCTGGACTACGCTCCTAGAATTCAGAGCGATTATTCAGAGCGATTAAAGATCCAAGACGCTGTGCAGGATGAATTACAGCCAAGATCTAAGAGTGCATTGGACGAGACCAGCATTAAGCCCTCCGCTAACTTGACTTTCATCCTTATCTTAGCGACACTGAGCTGAAGGTGAAGGAGAAATCCATTTTGTTGTTACTTTTGTTTCTCAGAGAGGGTCTAACTATGCAGCCCTTGCTGACCTTGAACTCACAGTAATCTTCCAGTTTCTGTCTCCTGAATGCTGCGTTTTACTGGCATGAGCCTCAACTTGAGGCCTCTTTTCTTGAAAACATTTTGTTTAAAAGTCTGAAGCTAGGGCATGGTAGCACACGTCTGTAATCTCCCCAACTTGGGAGCAAAAGGATCACAAGTTAAGGTCAGCCTGAGTAGCTTACTGAGACCTTGTCTCAAAATTTAAAACATTCCAAAGGGAGCTAGGAGGCTAGGTGTCGTGACCCTTGCCTTTAATCCTGTCACATAAAAGGTGGATGTAGATGGACTTCTGTGAGTTTAAAGTCAGCCTGGTCAACACAGTGAGTTCCAGTCCAGCCAGAACTACCATGTCTTCAACGTGGTGGTGTAAGCCTTTAACCCCTACATTAGCACTCGGGGCAGGCGATTCTAGCCTGGTCTACAAAGCGAGTTCCAGGACAACCAGGACTACACAGAGAAACCCTGTATTGAGAAAAGAAAGGAAGGGACGGAAGAAGGAGGGAGGGAGAGAGCGAGGGAGGGAGGAAGGGAGGAAAGACCTTGCCTCAAAGTAGTGGAGGGCTATGGGTGTAGCATTGCCTGAGTGCTTGCTTAGCATGGGCAAGGCCTGAGGTTATTCCCCAGTACAGGCAACAAAGTGCCTTAACATCACAGAAAAAGAAAGTCTTTAAGTTTCCTTCTGGTAACCAAAGCAACTTCCTTTCACACACTGCCTTCCAGATTTTATCCATACATGGAGGTCTTTCTGCTATTTTGCAAATGCAGACACAATCAAAAGTTTCCTTTCGGGAACATCCCCAAGGTTAAGGTCTCAGCCCAGTCAGCCCAGGTGGAGCCTGGCTCTTAGAGTTATTTGTCTGTGTTTTCTCCGGTGAAGAAGTGTCACTACCCATAGCCATCTGCAGAGTCAGACACAGAGAAACCGGGCTCAGCCCTGTCTGCAGTCAACTGCAGGGTCAGACATGGAGAAACCGGGCTCAGCCCTTCTGCAGTCATGTGCAGAGCCAGACACGGACAGACTGGGCTCAACCCTGGCTCTAAGAATCTGATAATCACTGTGGCAGGACTGACTACTGAATGCAAAGGTCCTGCTGTTTTATCTGTTCACCCAACAGCCACTAAACTCTCCTGTGGCAGCTCACCAATGCTTTCCTTGCTTAGAGGTTCTACTATGGTCCTTACTACGGCAAGCTAGCAGGTACAGCATCATGTGTTAAACCTACCCTACACTGGATTAGTGAACAGGCCAGTCTGCTGTGACGGTCCTCTGCGTCGCTCTGCTGCCATCTTCAGGAGCTTGGAAGCACCTGCTTCCAAAAAATCATCACTGCTGGGCTTTCCTCGTAGAAGGAAGGGTTGGGGAAGGTCGTGGGACCCTCACCTGATTATGTAGTCACCTCCTCCACTTCATCAGTTGTATACAAATCTGTCTGAATTATTCATATCGTCTTGTGGTATCAGGGAGGGGCTACAGTATTTAGGTAGGGAAGGATGGGGGGGGGGGAGGCTCCATCTACACCGCCCTGAAGGAGTTATCATCCATTCTAGATATAGACATTCCAGTGTGACTGCTTTAATGTCACCCAGGCACTATAAGTAAGCCCTTTATTTTATTTTTTAATTTTAAACCTTAATTTTATTTATTCTTTGTGTCTTTCACATCATGCATCTCAATCCCATTTATTTCCCCATTCCTTCATATCCGGCCTCTGCCCTTGAAATCCGCCCCCCAATAGAATAAAATTTAAAAAAAAGAAAAATAGGGGGAAAGGTCTCATCATAGAAACCAAAGTGTGACACAGTGAGTCACACAGTAAACCCTTTTGCCCGTGTATCTTTACTCGCACGTGTTCACTGCAGAGAGTCATTGGTCTGGTTCAAGGCTTCTGGTTTCTGCTACACTATAGATGCTGGGCCATCCTGCTGTTGCTCTGTGTTGTGGAGATCGGTTAACGTTGATTCTGCAGGATCAGCCGCTTCACATGCTCCCACAAATCACAGATGAGGTGGATGCTGAGGTGGGTCATCTCATAGCCTGGTTCTGGGCATGGAAGCTGCAGTGTTGGTCAGTCCACCAGGGTGGGCTCTCCAGCACTGCCCTGGCTAGTTCACCCTTGCAGTAACGAGCAAGAGGCAGGGTCAACTCTCCCACACCTGGGCCAGCAGGGCCAGCTCTACTGTGTTGCCCAGGAGAGGTGCAAGGGCCACTCTCCCTGTGAGGGGCAGGGACAGCTCTCTAGCTCCTATGACCTAACAGCTATCTCTCCCCGCCAAAGCAGCCAGGAGGGGTTGGGGGGCATCTCTCCCCCACCCACACCAACCACCGCATGACAAATGAGGAGTGAGGCCAATCTCCCATGCTCACATTCTCAAGGTAGTCCACCCAGACCTGTCAGTCAGGACAGCTCCACTGTGCTGCCCAGAGCTCCACTGTGCTGCGCAGGGCCCACTTTCCCCGGTGTTGCAGCTGGTAAAGGGGAGGGTCAGCTCCCTCATCAGCTGAAGTGGTAGGGAAAGGGGGGAGGCATTTTTCCTTCACTTTTACCACCACTCTGTAGGGGAGGGAGGTGACCAGCTACGCCCCTCTCATGCTCCCAGGGCTGGTTCACCGGCACTTTGGTCTACAGGGTCGACTCTATTGTGCTACCCAGGTGAGGCGCAGGGCCTGTTCTCCCAAGTGCTGAAGCTGATGAGGGGTCAGGCCAGGTCCCCACCTGCTGCAGATGGTGAGTGGTAAGAGGAGGAGGGCATCTTCCCCTCATCCATGCCACTGCATGGCAGACAGGAGAGGTGTGATCTGCCCTCAGGGCCAGCTTGCCCATGACCCCACAGACAGGGTCAGCTCTACTGTGCTGCCCAGGTGAGGTGTAGGACCCTCTTTTCTGAGTGCTTCAGCCTGTGAGAGGCAGGACCCATTCTCCCTAGGATTACAGTCAGTGAGGGTTGGGGCCAATTCTGCATAGCCCTATCCTCTTGGCCTTTAATGGTATCAGGAGTCACTAACATCAACAGAGACCATGGTTGCATCAAAGCCATGAACCCAGACATGGGCCCCAGCAGAGCCCAGGCTCAGACATCACCCTGGCCCTGGGTGGCAATGAAGCCTCCCACTCCTCTTCAGATAAGCCTCTGTCTATGGGACATGAACCATTCTCTCTCTCTCTCTCTCTCTCTCTCTCTCTCTCTCTCTCTCTCTCTCTCTCATACTGCGCCAAACATATGCTCACCACAGTAGTGCCCATCTATCTGGCATCGCATGGGCCTGTGTTTTCCCCTTGGAGCCTGGTTGGACCACCCCAGGCCTGCATGCGGGTCTCCTTATCCAGCTCAGTACTGCACAGCGCTGGGCAGGACCATGTTTCCTCAGCACAAGGAGAGAGGCACTGGGCAGGCTCCTGACTGGGGCAGAGATGTTGCTGGAACCCTCTTGCAGCCGGGGCTAGAAAGTCCAGGCTGCGTTCAGCAGAGGTCCTGCTCTCCAGCTGTTGCTCTAAGTAAGCCTTTTTAAACAAGCTTGTTGGTCCTGGGGCAGACCTTTGGTGGAGCCTTGCTATTAGGTTTCAAACTGGGGACAAATCACGAAGGTGCCTACTTAACACACTAAAGCATGCTGACCTCTAGGTTCTTCCTGCATCCCCACAGTCCCTGCTTGCTACGGGGTCCTCCTGGTTTGCACACCCTGAGCTCTTCAGTCCAGGGGGCTGGGCTGCCCTTCCCTATATAATCTAACCATTTTGATTACCAGCCCCCCTCCCATTTATTTTGGGCCTCCTGGCTGCTGCCTCTCTCTCGCTTCCTTTCCCTCCATCCGTACCTGGCTCAGGGTCATGTCCTGGGCTCTCCCAGACGCCCCTGCCTCTGACTGTGTTCTCCCTTTATCCCTAACAGAGTATCTCCCCCATACCCAGGAGCATCTCTCCCATACCTAGGAGCAGTCATGTCCTCTCCTTTGTATTTCTTCTCTGATTCACTTACCTCAGTTTGTCCTTGGGACCATAGGAAGAGGGGTAGACATTGTCTCCTCCTGGGAAGGCATTTTAGCAGCAAGGTCAGACCCTTATTGGATCTTATTGTTGTTGTTTTGTTTTTTGAGACAGGATTTCTCTGTGTAGCCTGGAACTCACTCTATAGACCAGGCTAGCCTTGAACTCATAGCGATCCTCTTGCCTCTGCCTCCCAAAAGCTGGTGTTAAATGCGTGTGCCACCACTGCCTGACCATTATTGGATCTTATAGAATCCAACAATTAGCTCTTCTGTGTGGAAACTTATCTTCATCATATTCTTTTCTTACAGGATTGTTACTAAGGGAGAACCAAATAATTCCTATGGCTTCACCTACTCTTTTTTAACTTGGAAAGTACTCATTTTGGAGGCCACCAGCTGGGTGATACATTCCTAGTCTCCCATTCGCTTTGTAGACAGTGCCTTTCTAATGTGGGTGACGATGATAACGGTTGCCTAGGAAACTTCTTAGACTGAAACTTTTGCGGAAAGCTCTTGATTGTTCACTCTCATCTGTAGGAACAAAGCGGGAAGGCTCATTAGCATCTCTGTCCTGTACGCATGTCATGTCTATTTTTAAAATATATTGTGTGGCACATAGACCACAGAGTGCATGTAGAGGTCACATGTAGAGCATGTGGAAGCTGGGACCCTCTTTCTACCCCAAGGACTCCAGGGATTGAACTCAGATTATCAGGCTTGGTGGCAAACATGTTGATCCACTGAACTATCTTGCTGGTCCTTTTTAAATATTTTTTAAATTTAAGAGCACATGCTGCTTTTCTAGAACCTGAGTTCTGAGAACCAAGCCCTCAAGTCAGGTAGCTCTTAACTACCTCTAACTCTGATACCCTGTTTTGGCTTTTGCAAGCACCTGCACACATGTGGCATACACAAATACAGACACCCAAACACTACACATAAATTTAAAAAAATAATTTTAAAATGTATTTTTAAGTTTTTATTTTGTGCGTTTCTGTACTTAAATATTTATCCATTTTTTGTTTTGTGTGTATGAGAGTCTTCCCTGTGTGTGTGTGTATGTGTGTA
>NW_026068004.1:1990087-2001291 GCF_014885135.2 Alexandromys fortis
ATACATATACATACATATATGTGTCACAGATACCCAGTGCCACCAGAGACCAGAAGAGGGCAAGGGGACCCCTGAAACTGGAGTTACAGACAGTTGTGATCAGCCACATGGATGCTTAGATTGAACCTGGGCCCTCTGCAAGAGCAGCCAGTGCTTGCTCTTGACTACATATTTTCAGCTCTATTTTATGTTTTGAGACAAGATCTCTTGCTGACAATGTAGCTCATGAATTTGGCTAGAATGCCTGGCTATCAAGCCCCTGGGGTCCTTTTTCTCTGCTTCCTTAGTGACAAGGATTATAGGTATACACCTCTGAGACCAGCTGACTTTTACACAAATGATAGCAACTGAACTCAGGTTCTCATGTCTCCCCAGCCCCCCTCCCCCATATATATATATAGACAAGGTCTCTACCCCAGCCTGGCCTTAAATTCTCTGTGCAGTAGTCAAGGATAATCCTGAATTTCAGATCTTTATGCCTCCATTTCCGGAGAGCTAGGATGATAGATGTGTGCTACCAGGTTCAGATAAGCAAGCCCTTGGCATCCTTCTGTCTCTACACTGAGGCCCCATTCTGGGTTTACCAGACCTTTATAAAATCCTAAATTTGTCCGTAGCCTACTATAGGTACATTAGGATAAAAGGGCTATGCTGGGAGCTGCAGCTCTGTTTCTTGGAAGAGTCTGAAAAAAAAAAAAAAAACAGAGAGACAGGTGAGACGGGACAATGAAGACCCCTTTCCAGAGCACACAAACAAACAAAGAGACAGGTGAGATGGGACAATGAAGACCCCTTTCCAGAGGACACAGTTGGCCTCATTAGGACCAGGCCAACACTGCAACTGAACTAGACATTAGGGAATTGTGTATTTAACAAGAATTCAGACACGATTTGAAACAGAAATCAGTAGTAAAGGGTACATGAGCCACTAAACTTTCTTGTTAGTCTCAGGGGGAAATGCACCGAAAGCAGACTTGCCCTGGGACAGGTGGGTTTTTATTGCGGAGGGTAGTGGCTAGTGTCATCAGAACAGAATAAGTAACAATATTCATAGATGGAGCATCTGTGTCAAACCTTGTAGAAGTTAACCTGATTCGGGAAATAACCAGGCTAGCTTAAAGATAAACAATTATATTTTTATTTATTATAAGGGGAAAAATTCATGAAACTGGAACGAGAAGTCCAAGGCACCTGGGCTCTGCACAGTTTTTTCACAGCAAGCCACACCCTAACTTGGTCCCACCTCTTTAAGATAATTGGTTAACCAAGCTTCCCCATCAAAACCTCATCACTCTTAGTCTAAAGGAACTTTGAGGTCTTAAGAGCAGGTAGAAAACACATAAGGCGGTGTGATGGCTTGAATGAGAATGGCCCCATAGGGTCTTACGTGTAAATTCTTCGTGTTCAGTTAGTGGAACTGTCTGAGAAGGATTAGAAGGTGTGGCCTTTTTGGAGAAGGCATATCACTGGGGGGGGGTTTGAGGCTTCAATATCACACACATGATGGAGGCGGATCATTTGTCTATCTGTTGCTTTCATTGGTTAATTAATAAAGAATCTGCTTGGTCTTTGGTAGGACAGAAAATTAGGTAGGTAGAGTAGATAGAACAGAATGCTGGGAGAAAGAAGCTGAGTCAGGCAGTCGCCATGATTCTCCCACTCCAGACAGATGCAGGTTAAGATCTTTCCTGGTAAGCCACACCTTGTGGGGCTACACACATTATTAGAAATGGGTTAAAGCAAGATGTGAGAGCTAGCCAGTAAGAGGCTACAGCTAATGGGCCAAGCAGTGTTTAAAAGAATACAGTTTCTGTGTAATTACTTCGGGTAAAGCTAGCCAGTGGCTGGGAAGCGGCCCGCTCCACCTATAACACACACACACACACACACACACACACACACACACACACACACACCACAGGCTGCTGCTTGCAGATCAGGATAGAAAGCTCTCAGCTACTTTTACAGCACCATGTCTACCACCATGATAATAACGGACTAGCCCTCTGAAACTGTAAGCCCCCAATCAAATGCCTCCTTCTTTATGTCAGTGTCTCTTCACAGCAGTAGAACACTAAGACACGAAATTGGGAGGGAGATTGAAAATATATTAGAGAACAGAGGCAACTGGAGGAAGGGAGTAGGGAATGAATATTCCAAAATAAATTGTGTATATCTAAGAAATATTCCCCCCAAATTTAAATAATTAAAAGTGATATCTATATTGGAAAGTGGGATCTTGCTATATGAAATAAGACAGTGAATATAGAGCATATTCATTTCTGTTTCAGAAGCAATTACCAAACATTAAAAGGGACCGGGGGGGGGGGGGGGGGGGGGGGGGGGGGGAGATCCAATCAGATTGTTTCACTATAAGAGCAATTATCAAAACAAATAAATATGGGGCAAATATGGGGTGGAAATGACTCTGTAGTTAAGACGACTTGCTGCTCTTCCAGGGGACTTGAATTCAGTTCCCAGCACCCACATGGTCACTTACAACCATGAACTCCAGTGATTCCTTGCGCAACCCAGGATCACTAATGAGGTTGGTACCACCCACAGTGAACTGGGTTCTTCTACATCAATCATTAATCAAGCAAGTGTCCCACAGGCTTGCCTATAGGCCAATCTGATGGAGGCATTTTCTCAACTGAGGTTCTTCTTCCCAGATGACTTTAGCTGGCATCAAGTAGGCAAAACAAGAAAACACTAACCAGGACATGAGGTTACAAGTATGCACGGCCACACCTGGTTTGTCCTGGCACCTTTTATTTAAAGATGCTCTCTCTCTCTCTCTCCCAAGACAGATTTTCTCTTCCTCCTGAGTGCTAGAATTAAAGGCACCATAATGCCACACAGCCCCATTCTTTCTTTTTTTTTTCTGTATATATTCATGGGTTCGTTGCTACAAATTACCATATTTATTTATTTCATGACTTGCAAAAACACCCCTTACTTTGTTGATGGAGCAAATTTCAACTCTGCTTGCTGTGCGAAAGAACAGAAGGGAGACTGTCTGCTTTGTAATTTCCATCCATTCACTTGCGTGCAGGCAACATGCTATGTATGGAAAAAAAAAACCGGCTAGCTGAATAACTAGTACTAAATACTGAAAAAAAAATCAACAGCTTGCTACCGTCTATTTTCCTAATGGTCTAGGAAGTTCACAGCCAGCAACAGTGCCTGTGCAATGTTGGGACAGTCGCTGAAGCAGCTGCCCTTTCTAAATACAAGCATACTTTCTCTAGTGTATGCCAAAGGATCTCTACCAAACTGGCCTGCCCCCCTCAGCACAGCTTTTAGTGCCGCTGATGTTAGTGTATGTTCTAAGTTCTCTCTCTCTCTCTCTCTCTCTCTCTCTCTCTCTCTCTCTCATCTTTTATTTTATTTTATTTTATTTTTTTTGAGACAGGGTTTCTTTGTTTATCCCTGGCTGTCCTGAAACTTACTTTGTAGACCAGGTTGGCCTTGAACTCACAAAGATCTGCCTACCTCTGCCTCCCAAGTGCTAGGACCAAAGGTGTGTGCCACCACAGCCTGGCTGTGTGTTCTCTATTACATTGGCGACCATCAGAAGATAGTGAGTTTTTTATTTTCTTTTGTTTTGTTTTTGTGTCAAGGCACAGTGAAACCTCTGAACTAGACCACTCCATGGGTGGAAAGAACGGTTTATTAGGGCTCAAACTGCCAAGGCTCCCTCTCTGGGACACGGGAGGGAGCAAAATGGTGGAAAAGGAAGCAGATTTTATTTGGAAACCAATAGGGTGGGGTCTTTGAGCTAACGTGGCCTGTTTGGAACCCTGGCCTGAGGTTGTTGATGGGATTGAGGGAGCTTCCTGGTAAATAGAACCCATCTTTAGACCTCTGTTTACCAATAACAATCCTTTTACTTACCTGGCCTAGTCCTGTTTAGGGCATTGGCACCAGCACTGTCATTTCGGGGGGGGGAGGGCACTCGGACTTAGCACTATGTAGCCCTAGCTGTCCTGGAGCTCACAAGGTAGAGCAAACTGACCTCAAAGTCACAGAGATCCACCTATCTCTGCCTCAGAGTACTGGGATAAAAGAGTGCACCACCAAACCCAACCAGGAGATGTGCGACAGGCATCAGGACCTTCAAGGTCACCATAGGTTTTCTCCTCTTTATCCATATTTTTCTTTCTTTCTTTCTTTCTTTCTTTCTTTCTTTCTTTCTTTCTTTCTTTCTTTCTTCTTTCTTTTGTTTTTTGTTATCGTTTTTTGAGATAGAGTTTCTCTGTAGCTTTGGAGCCTGCCCTAGAACTTGCTCTGTAGACCAGGCTGCCATTATATCCTTATAAAATTCTACTTTGATCCCATAGGAACTTGGTGAGGTTTCTTGGTGAGGAGGCTGAGCTGTCACCCTCTGGGGGAAATGCTGTTTATTATTATATGTGCATGTACCATGTTATCACGGCAGTATGTAAGTGCAGGTCAGACAAGAGAGCTTTACAAGTGTACCAAAGCATTACATAACACATCAAAGTCTCTACAGAACATCTCGTAAAACCAGCTTGCTCAGAAACCATTAACTGAGCTGGGCGTGGTGGCACAAGCCTGTAATCCTAACACTTGGGAGAAAGGGGCAGGAGGATCCAGAGCTCAGGTCCATACTTAGCTACGTAGCCAGTTGGAGGCTAGCCTGGGCTATACAAGACCCTGTCCCGAAAATAACTAAGTAAACAAGCACATCATAAAAACAGAGTCTCACTATATAACCCTGGTTGGCCTGAAATTCTCTATGTAGGCCAGACTGGTTTCAAACTCAGAGATTCACTGCCTTTCTCTGTCTCCTGAGTGCTAAGAATAAAGGCATTCACCACCATACCTGGTCAATCACTTCCATTTTTGATGGCTTAAAAATTATTTATTTATTATTATTACTTATTTGTTTATTATTATATATGTTTATATATTATTATTATAGTGTTCTGCCTGCATGTATGACAGCATGCCAGAAGAGGGCACCAGATCTCATTATAAATGGTTGTGAGCTGCCATGTGGTTGCTGGGAATTGAACTCGGGACCTCTGGAAGAGCAGCCAGTACACTTAGCCCCTGAACTATCTCTCTAGGCCCAATGCTTTAAAATTTATGATTCTTTCAAAGAAAATAAACGTCCTGACTACATTTTAACATTTATTCTTGGGGCTGAAGAGATGCCTCTAGGGTTAAGAGCGCTTACAGAGGAGGAGGAGAAGGAGTAAGACTCATGGTAGGTATGGTGGTACAGTCCTATAATCCCAGAACTCACGGTAGAGGGAGGAGGATCAAGGGCTCAAGGCTATCTTCAATTATATAGTGATTTTGAGGCAAACCTGGGCTACCTGCAACCATATCTCAAAAAATAAAAAATAAAAAGAAGGGGCTAGTGATACATAGCTCAGTTTGTAGAGTGCTTGCCTAGCATGCACAAAGTCCTGAGTTCAACCCTCAGCACAGCTTTGAAAGCAAGGTGTTATCAGGCACCTCTGTAATTCCAGCACTCAGAAGGCAGCAGCAGGAGCCTCAGAAGTTCAAGGTCATCCTCAACTAGATAGATTTTGAGGCCAATCCAAGCAACCCAAGCTACACGAGATGTCTAAAAAGAGAAAGGAAAAAAAAAGTTAATTGTAATCTATAATTATTTTCATGCTTATTTATTCTAGTGTATTTATTATTGCATATGACAGAAGGCTAGGACCTGCCTATGCCAGGAGGCACACGTGAAAGTCAAGGGACAACTTTGTGGTTCTTTCTTTCCCCTCCATTTGTGTGTGCGTTCCTGTGTGTGTGTGTGTGTGTGTGTGTGTGTGTGTGTGTGCAGACCTGTGTGTGTCCAGAGGCCGGAGCAGGGCATCATGTGTTTTCTGCTGCTTTCTGTCCAACCCTTTGAGGCGGGGTCTCTCCCTGTGGTTTGTGTTTTCTTGGCTAGGTTGGCAGCCAGCAAGACTCAGCCACACTCCTGTCTCCATGTTTTCAGAGCTGGGTTTGTAAGCATGCGTGGGATATCTGCTTTGTGTGTGGACGCTGTGAAGCCAACTCCAGTCCTCAGGATTAGACAGGCGCTGTCAACTGCTGAGCCAACTCTCCAGTCCTTATTCTTAGGTTTTAATTTTGTGTCTAAAAATTTTAAATTGTACTTATCCATCCGTTTATCCATTCATTAGTGTGTGTGTGTACACGTGTGTGCGTGTGTGTGTGTGCACGTGTGTGCGCGCATGTGTTGCACCACAGCACCAGTGTGAAAGTCAGAAGACAACTGGGGGGTGGGTCATTCTCTTCCTTCACCACGTGGATCCCATGGATGAAACTCAACTCATCAGTCTTTGTAGCGAGCACCTCTATCTGCTCGATCATCTCACTGACCCATCGGGTTGATTTTAAAATGGAGTCTTAATTCTGCGCAGTTCGGTTACAAGCATTCTAGGCACGCACACACTTTCAGTAATGGGAAGCTTTATAACTTAGTTGTATTTCATGCACTTTTTTAAAGTTTCTCAATAGCCAACAAACCTTAAAAATAAAATTCTTAGCTGGGTGTGGCGGTGCATGCCTTTAATCCTAGCACTGGGAGGCAGCTGCAGGGGAATCTCTGTGAGTTCAAAGCCAGCCTTGCCTACAGAGCGAGTTTCAGGACAGCTAAGGCTACACAGAGAAATTCTGTCTCGAAAAAAAAAAAAAAAAAGAAGCAAAAAGAAAAAAAAAAACACACACACACACAAGATTCTTAAGCCAGTCCACTTGCAAAAATAATTACTTAATTAAATTAGTTAAATTAATGGGGCAAACAGAGTCTGCAGAGTTTTCAAAGCATGAAATTGCGGGAAACAGGGCATGCTGCAGGACTGCCCGGTTGTCTTCTTTAAAGTGTTTAAAGAACACTTTAAAACTACCGAGTGACATTTTTCTGATTTGATAGTAATAGTGTTTTGTGAGTGAAAATGAGTGTTAGCTTTAAAACAGCGAAAGGAACTCTGGGGGATGAGAAATCAAAGGCTTGCAGCTGGCCTTGACAGCGAAGCCCGCTGGTGAGACGAAGGACAGGGCTGGGGGCGGGGGTAAGCAAAGCTGGTCTTGGCCGGCTCTGATTACCACCTGCAGCCTCACCTGTTCCAGGCAGCGAACCTCCCTCCCACAGGCAAGGAGCTAGATCTGTGGTAACCTAGGAAACCACAACCGCATCTTGGTAACTGTATCTGTTGTCGGTCAGGTGGCTCCTTTGTGGTTGAACATCCTTGAAGCTACAGTGAGGCTGTTCCCACCAGAACAGAAACCAACACATGCAGGCATCCTCCCACACGTGTGCAGTCACGAGGTATCTGCACCCTCAAAAGGCCTGACTCCGTTGTAGTATCATTTGCACCCCTCACCTTGTGTGGAGATCATAGGAGGAATTCCCTAAAAGATCTGTCCCACTATATTTTGGACAGAAGAAGGGGTCATGTTACTCTATGACTATGCTACTTACCTCATAAATCGTCATACCAAATTCCTTAGCACCCACAATGCAGAGCCCTTTCAGGTCCCCACTTGGGGGCAGTCCTTGCCAGTCTGGTTTTGGAGTTCTTGCTTTACTTAGCTTGGCTGCTGCAACTTTGCTACATAAACTTCTGCTCAACGTGTCTCTGTCTCTTGACTGAATTCATTCCCTCAAAAAGATGAGAACGTAGGGCTGGTAAGAAGGTTGGGCAAGCCTAACAACCTTGCTCTGCCCCTGGAACTCACGTATCAAAGCGTGAGGCAGAGGTACATATCTGTAATTCCAGCACACCTGTGGTGTGAGATGTGGGTGGAAACAAGGAGATGGGTTTTCAAGGCAGGCAGGATTTCTCTGTAACTTTGGGGCCTGTCCTGGAACTAGTTCGTTTATTTTATTTTATTTTTATTGATATTTATTGAGCTCTACATTTTTCTCTGCTCCCCTCCCTGCCTCTCCCCTCCCCCCCTTCAATCCTCCCTCAAGGTCCCCCATGCTCCCAATTTACTCAGGAGATTTTGTCTTTTTCTACTTTCTACTTCCCATTACAGTAAATCTATGTAAGTCTCTCTTAGTGTCTGCATTGTTGTCTAAGTTCTCTGGGATTGTGGTTTGTAGGCTGGCTTTCTTTGCTTTATGTTTAAAAACCACCTTTGAGTGAGTACATGTGATAATTGTCTTTCTGTGTGTGGGTTACCTCACTCAAAATAATGTTTTCTAGTTCCATCCATTTTCCTGCAAAATTTAAGCTGTAGAAGAATGAAAATAGACCCATATCTATCACCATGCACAAAACTCAAGTCCAGATGGATCAAAGACCTCAACATTGCTGCAGCCAGAGCAGCCTGGATAGCCAAGACTGGCGGGGCGTCTTTTTTTCAGGTGGAAGAACAGCAACCTTTAGTTTTCCCAGCAACCTTTTATACCTCTACTCCTTCTGTGGAGACCAGAAAGAACACAAACATCCTTGTCAATTACAGACCACAAGGAAGTTCCGCTGTCAGTCGGGGGAGTGAGAGAAGCTGTATCACAACAAACATAAAGCCAGCCACACTGAACCTTATAGAAGAGAAAGTGGGAAGTACACTTGAAAGCATTGGCACAGGGAACCACTTCCTAAATATAACCCCAGCAGCACAGACACTGAGAGAAACAATTAATAAATGGGACCTCCTGAAAGTGAAAAGCTTCTGTAAAGCAAAGGACATGGTCAACAAGACAAAACAACAGCCTACAGAATGGAAAAAGATCTTCACTAACCCCACATCAGACAGAGGTCTGATCTCCAAAATATACAAAGAACTCAAGAAATTGGACACCAAAAGACCACATAATCTAATAAAAAAAAATGGAGTACAGACCTAAACAGAGAACTCTCAACAGAGGAATCTAAAATGGCTGAAAGACACTTAAGAAAATGTTCAACATCCTTAGTCATCAGAGAAACGCAAATCAAAACAACTCTGAGATTCCATCCTACTCCTGGAAGAATGGCCAAGATCAAAAACACTGATGACAACTTATGCTGGAGAGGTTGAGGGGAAAGGGGGAACACTTCCGCATTCCTGGTGGGAGTGCAAGCTGGTACATCTCCTTTGGATGTCAGTGTGGCGATTTCTCAGAAAATTAGGAAACAACCTTCCTCAAGACCCAGTAATACCACTTTTGAGTATATATCCAAGGGATGCTCAATCGTGCCACAAGAACATTGCTCAACTATGTTCATAGCAGTATTGTTTGTCATAGCCAGAACCTGGAAACAACCTAAATGCCCCTCAACTTAAGAATGGATAAGAAAAATGTGGTACATTTACCCAAGGAGTACTACATACACAGCAGAAAAAAATGACAGCTTGAATTTTGCAGGAAAATGGATGGAACTAGAAAACATTATTTTGAGTGAGGTAACCTAGACACAGAAAGACAGTTATCACATGTACTCACTCAAAGGTGGTTTTTACACATAAAGCTAAGAAAGCCAGCCTACAAACCACAATCCCAGAGAAGTTAGACAACAATATGGACACTAAGAGAGACTTACATAGATCTAATCTACATGGGAAGTAGAAAGTAGAAAAAGACAAAATCTCCTGAGTAAATTGGAAGCATTGGGAGCATGGGGACCTTGAGGGGGGATTGAAGGGGGGAGGGGAGAGGCAGGGAGGGGAGCAGAGAAAAATGTAGAGCTCAATAAATATCAATAAAAAACAAACAAAACAAACAAAAAAGATATCATAGTCACATAGCCTTCATCTTTAGTGACAACTGAATCATACTGGGATGTTGCTTTATTATCTGAACCCTTTAAAACCATGGTCAGACTAGTCACAGTGTTAAACATTAAGCAAAGGCTATCTAAGTACAAACCAAGACAGCAGAAAGAAAGAAAGAAAGAAAGAAAGAAAGAAAGAAAGAAAGAAAATAGAGGAGCCAGGTAGGGTAGTTTTGGTGCACTCCAGCCAAGATAATGAAGAAAAGTCTTTCAAAATTCCTGCTTCATAAGAAAGTCTGCCAGAAATTCTTCAGGACACACAAGAAACCAACTGCTAAACTTTGCCAAGACTAGGTGAGACAGTCTTTCAAAATTCTTGCTTCATAGAAGAGTCTGCCAGATATTTCTAGGCCTGTAGGTCAAAGGTGGTTTCCCCAGTGTTGCAAAGGAACCTTGGGTGATTGTCCAGGCAGCCAGATATTTATCATTTTGGAAATGGCTTGTACTGTACTTTCTGTTTACTTAGGTAATATTATATCCTTCTGGGGTCTTTGATGGAGTTGAAGATTAGATAGTTATAGTTACAGTTTTCCTTAGTTGTGATAGAAGGTAAATTAGGAACAAAACTTTGGACTCATCAAGAGAGAACAAATAATGGGGTATTATCTCTGAATTTTATGAATACAAATAGACTGGATATTGTAAATTTAATCTTACTTGATAATTGTTCTTGTTATATAGCTTTACTATACTAAAAACTCTCCCTTTTTATTTAGACAACAAGGAGGAAATGTTGTAGAATATTACTTTAGGTAGGCAACGATATGTTACATTGGTTTATACTTCATTTGTTTAATTATATAAAGATGTGTTGCTCGCGGGTGGTGGTGGCGCTCGCCTTTAATCCCAGCACTCGGGAGGCAGAGGCAGGCGGATCTCTGTGAGTTCGAGACCAGCCTGGTCTACAAGAGCTAGTTCCAGGACAGGCTCCAAAGCCACAGAGAAACCCTGTCTCGAAAACAAACAAACAAAAAAATGTGTTGCTGTTTCATCTTTCCTGCCTAAGACACCCAATTGGTCTAATAAAAAGCTGACCATCCAGTACCTAGATAGGAGAGGGATAGGTGGGGCTGGTGGGCAGAAAGAATAAATAGAAGGAGGGAGAGAAGGAGGAGAAGAAGAGGAAGACAATGAAGAAGAAAGAGGGACATGCCCAGGGCCAGAAGCCAGGCAGCCACCAGAGAGTTAGATACAGAATAGAACATACAGAAAGAAAGAAAGGTAAAAAGACCCGAGGTAAAACAAGAGAAACAGGTTATGTTATAAGAGCTAGCAAGAAGCCTAGTGGCTTTAATCCCAGCTCTCAGAAGGAGAGGCAGGCAGATCTCTGAGTTTGAGGCCAGCCTGGTCTATCTAGTTCCAGGATATACTCCAAAGCTACAAAGAAACCCTGTCTCAAAAAAAAAAAAAAAAAAAAAAAAAAAAAAAAAAAAAAAAAAAAAAAAAAAAAAA